>NC_140204.1:3969906-4129906 GCF_965226575.1 Pagrus pagrus | reverse complement strand
TATATATACACGTACATACATACATATATATACACACCATTTTTAAAATAACAGAAGAAAGCTTGTATGTGTAACAGGATGCGTTTTTCACATAAAATACATTAAATGTTATAAATGTTTAACTCTTTTTAATCAGAAACTACAAAAGATGCTGACTTTAAAGTTGCACTATCACCTCGTACCGAGTGTCGAGGCAACAACAAACAACAACAAAGGTGTCAGAACATACCGGACGTTAACAACAAAACATTTCAGTTATTATATGTGATAATCTAAACTCTTTATACCAAATACAACAGAAGATTAAAACCATATGATACATTTATTTTAAATAAACTGCTATTAGATTAACTTGACAAAATACTGTTTGTTATTTGGACAGCACAGCTGCACATAGTGATCACATAAAAGCTGTGAAAGTACACAGATGGAGTTTTTCATGTTGTCGTCCGTTCCATTGGTTTAGTTGATAAAGATTTCTTTATTGACCTGAAAGAAAAAGCAAAGTCAACAAAAAAGAGACTGAGGTTGATGTCAGGATTAACATGTTTTATCACATTTCACTCTGTCACCTCTCTCCCCCCCTCTGTCTTTACGATCAGTAAAAGAATATGTGAGATTATTGGATTAATTAGAAATGTAAATATTCATAAACTTAAAGGATTGTCAGTGAATCATTGGCAGTTAACAGTCTTCTAGTATTTCTAACAGCTCCATGGTGAATAAAAAGGTATAAACTGTACCATGTTCAGCTTCTTGACGGCCTCTGATTGAGTCATAGAGACAAACATCACCTACAGAGAAATGAAAATCAAGCCAAGGTTCGTTTAATCACTTTAACTGTGAACAACAAATGAATCATGTGAGACCTCAGATTGTTTTGATCATTTAAAATGTGTTTATAGGCTCAAACAGACTGAGACCACGCAGCAACTCTATTTTAATTTGATTGCAAATGATAATATCAGCTTAACAATTTGAGTTAAAAGTTGATTGTTATAAGTATATAAGATTAGATTTATAATATTAGTTTACCGTGGAGAAGAGCAGAGTAATGATCATTCTCATAGTCCACACCATCTGCGTTGGCGCTCTCAGACTGGACTGGTCTACAACACGTATCAGATACAGAACATTAAAACAGGAACATAAAAATGTGTTGATGTTATGTTAAAAATGAGATGAGAGAGTGTTGCACCTACCTGACGAAGACTGAATCTGTGAAAGAGACGTTTGCTGTTAGATGTGTAACTCAGTCTGAAATATGTCATTTCAGACAAATAAATATGCTCAAGGATTGTCAATAAGTCATTTACAGTTAAATTAAATAGTCTTCTAGTATTTCTAACAGCTCCATGGTGAATAAAAAGGTATAAACTGTACCATGTTCAGCTTCTTGACGGCCTCCGATTGTGTCATAGAGACAAACATCACCTACAGAGAAATAAATATGAAGCCAAGGTTAGTTTACAATACTTATTAAACAATATAAGATTTTCTTACACTTCTTAAAATATAATATGTAAAAAATAGAGATTAGTTTAACTGCTTACCATGGTGAAGAGCGGAGTAATGATCATTCTCGTAGTCCACACGATCTGCGTTGGTGCTCTCAGACTGGACTGGTCTACAACACGTATCAGATACAGAACATTTAAATAGGAACATAAAAATGTGTTGATGTTACGTTCAACATGAGATGAGAGAGTGTTGCACCTACCTGACGAAGACTGAAGCTGTGAAAGAGACACTTGTTGTTAGATGGTTGTTATACTGCTGTTCTATCTCATGAGATCAGAGTATGTGTGTGTATTTGAATAATTAAAAAACATGTAATAGTAGAAGAAGAAGGTCTCACCCTTGGACGCTCTGTAGCAAAACAAAACGAGCAGAGGAACAACAAGAACGACTCCACAAACCAGCCCAACAATCAACAGGACAGGAAATGAAGAGCTTTCAGGCCTGGACACTGCTGGAATAAATAGTGAAACAATATTCATCTAAATTTCTTTTGAGTCAAATAAAAAAAACAGCAAAAAGCAGCAAGTATTTTAATCCTACTCACCCTGAACTGACATCCAGCTCTGTGCTGACTCTTGTCCTGAGTGTTGACACTTGTAGAATCCTTCATCTGACTTTGACACTGCAGAGATATTTAACTCCCATCTGCTGTCACTTTGAATCAGTTTCTCATTGTGATAGAAAAACACAATGGAGCCAAATGTTTGACGTCTTAATTTGCAGCTCAGACTAACAGGATCTCCTTCAGTCACAGGACGGGCCGGGCTCAGCAGGATCATATCTCCACCTGTTAAACAGTCAAAGAAGACCAGGTTTCAGTCAGAGATCAGCTGGTTGAGGAACTTGAGAATGAGTGGATGTAGAGAGATGAGAAAAGACACATACTGGGTTTGTTTCTTTGACTTTCCTCATTGATTTAACAGTGATCATAAAATCTGACGTTTCATCTTCATACACCTTGTGTGTCTTACTGTTCAAGAAGCCTTTCAGTTGGCTGAATCTGCAAACTCACAGCTAAATATCACTAAATCCTTCACACTGGAATTTAAATGGTGATCATGGACCTAAAAACTGAAGAACAGATCAGCCACAAATCTATATTCTATATTTATACATGGTTAAAATCACAGTGTGATTAAATACTTAACTATGTTTACTAAGTGAAAACCATTAATAAGTGAAGAGATCATGAAGCAGAGTGTTGGGCAGAACTCTTAACATGTCAGTGTACTGTACTCCTCAACACACAACGGGATGTTTGAAATAATAAGTCAAAGAAAAACTAATGTAATGAAATCATACCCTGTACAGTGATGTTGACTGCACTGCTGATCTCTAGTGATCTAGACACACACCAGTACACTGCATTACTGGGCCTGGAAGTGTTCATGTTGCATGTTGATCCAGTCATTGTCCCCCAGGTGGTGCAGTATGACCAGTATCTGTTCTCAGTTGAAAACCTCTTCACTGTCCACTCAGAAGAGTTTCCCTCACAGCTCAGTGAGACAGAGTCAGAGGTGAAGTGTTGAGCTCTGTCAGGACTCACTGTGAGAGACGCTGATGAGTGAATATCTGAAAAACAACATGTGATAAGAGGTCAAACAGAGCACAGAGATCTTCAGATATAAAACGCCTCAATTCAAATAGTCCTTAGCTTTGTTTTTATTGCAACAAAGTTCAGTGTTTTGGTAAAATTATGATTTCTACTTTGACCTCTTGCTACCATTTTGTGTACATTTTAAATGATAGACAACCAAGTGACTACAGCTGCTGTAAGCAGAAGAAGAGCTTAAGTATCCAGACTAAAAGTGCTTTTTGCAGATGAGAGCAGAGTTTTAGCCGAGATATCATATCTCTCTTTTTGTGTTTTATGTTAAAGAGTGAGGACAGAAGGACACAAGTCAATTCCACCCAGTAAGGTGGAAAGCATGAAGTTTAGCTTGACGCTAGTGAGAGAGACAAGATCATAAGACCATAGTAAATTAATTTTCTTTTTTTCAAGATACTGTATGTTTATCATCATTTAGAAACAAGATGAACAGAGCTGATATAACATCTGTTTCTGAAGGGAGAGAAACACACTGACCTGCAGACCAGACAAACTTAGGGTAACTGATATGAGTGTAAAACACTGGATCTCCTCTTCCAGCTCTGCACATATATCCTGCTGTGTGTGTCTGTCCATGAACAATGTAGAAATCCTGTTCAGTCCCACTGCTGTTGCCAGGTAGAAGCTCATAGATGTTGGCTGATGGATCAGGAACAATCTTATACCAGTCGAACCTCCATCCTGCAGATGGATCTTCAACACTGCAGTTCAGAGTTACTGAGGCTCCAGCACTCAGCCATGATGGAGACACAGTGAGGACAGGCTTGGGTTCTGTTGGAAAATGATTTTTTAACTGAAAACATGTATTGATAGTGGATCAGATACATTCTGCACAATCAGTACATACTGAAGATTTACTTTAAAGATATATATGAACAAAAACAGCCTTTTAATGAGCTGTATGATCTTCACTTTGAAAGAAATGTGATGTGACTTACTGTCTGATACTGTCAGTTTGATGGGATCACTCCAATCTGTTGAAGAAAGCTGAGTATGTTTCTTTCTGCCCTTACACCTGTAGTCTCCACGGTGGGATTCAGAAACAGATGTAATACTGTGTTCACTTTGATTTGAAGGTTTTTCTGAGCTGGTTGTTCTCCATTCATACTCCCACTCAGTGTCTCCTCCATCTTTGATCTCACATCTGAGAGTGATCCTCTCTCCAAAATATATTTCAGACCAGTTTGACTGCAGAGTCACAACAGCCTTGTTTGGACCTGTTCATGTTCAAGAATTCACAGAAAGGAAACAAAAGTGACAAAATGTTAAATCCACATCATGTCTTTTTTCTAATCAATCAACAAATATAAATTGTTGATTGATAAACAGGAAAAATAAAATAATAATTAAATATTTAAAATCAGAGAAAAGACAGTTGATCACCTTCAGCATGTCCGTAGAGGAGTGTATTCAGCACTAAAACAAAGATTAAAACTTCATTAGACCAGAATCACAGGCATTTAAAATCCAGATATAAACAGCATCACACATTTCTGTGATGATATTCTGCTACAGAGCTACAGAGAGAGGACGCACATTTTAAAAAACTCTTTAAAATAAATATATCAGTAATCAATAAACTGAATTCCAAAGATATATACATAACGATACCTTTGGACCATATGCCGTACAATCACTGTGCAAATATGTGTGCAAAAGCCAGTGTAAAAATAAGCAGTCAAGTAGTATATTAAACAAAAGTCTCCACTCTGAACCAAGAAACAAATCCTGCCTATATAACCACCATGTTGATAACAAACATGAGTCTGCCTCTGAAAGTCAGCAACGTACTCACAGAATAACCCCAGCACAGAGAGCCAAGTGTGCCCCATGTCCACCTCCAACTGTCGCTCTGCTTCTGAGAAAAACTTCTACTTTGCATTGATAATAATCCAGGAAAGAGAGCTCCTCCTCTCCTTTTACACATTACTCAATCACCTTCACTTGTGGCTTTGGCCGCAGCATACTTTGACATGTTCACACTTCCTGCCCACTGCAGCGTCATATAAGCTTGTCTCTAATGCACGAGCTGTGTGCCTGGTCCCTTAAGATAAGAAAGTACAAGAAGTTATTATGATGATCTTGAATCACATCACATCATATACGAACTAACAACACATTTTGTTAACATATGCATGTTATGGAGAATACGCCCTCTGCTCTTGCACCCCCCAGTGCCTGTAATGAGATGAGGTGCGTGCTGTCTGTATACAGCGCCTGCATCAGTGTTGATGCTGAGGCTCTGCAGAGATTCACATTTCCAGACTCCATTTTGAGTTGTGGCCTGTTTCAACTCCCACATCAAAAGTGTGCTTGTATTTCAATCATTTATATCTTCTGTACTTATTATTAAATAAAAATATGAGCTTTTTTTAAAAAACAAAATGTTGCCACAGAGAATGAGTGGGAGGCACATCAACACAAGGTTGGTGGTTTAGATTCTGCCTCCGGCTACAACTTCAACTTTTAACATGACTACTGCTACTACCACTACTACAGCCTTTACACTACTACTATGTTCAGGTGAACGACCAAATCAATACATACATTTCACATCTGTATGAGTTCACAGTAAGTAGACTAAGTAATGTGACATCAGTTCTCAAAGCATGAAAACATGCTATATACACTTTGTGGTGTAAGTGTAAATGTGGGTATCACAGCAACACATCTCTGTAAGAGGAACTGCAAAGATGAAGATGGCTGATTCTAATCTCTTGCTGTGGCAATCGGGGTGGAAGTCACCCATTACAAACATCCTGAAGAAACCCCCTTGATAAGTCTCACAATTGAGCGTTTTCTCAATGGAGTCTGGTGACTTTTCCACAGACCACAAGAAACAGTTTATATTAGTGACTTTTAACTTTATTTGTAAAATTTGACATGTTTACTGTGAAAATGTCATATTTTCAATTAAATCTGGTGTAAATGATGAAACCAGTTGAAACAGAGAGTTAAACAGCTTCTGGGAGGTAAGAAACTCTTCAGACAAGCAGACAGGATGAACTTTAAACATGAAGTGACACTTTTTGCATGAAAGGAAACATCTGAATGTTTTGTATTTAACACCGAATTTACAAGGAAGCATCAATGATGTAGAATGTGTCGTAGCTGTTACACAAAGTTTGTTAAGTTTCTCCTAATGAACCAAGTTTTAAAATCACGTGATTTGTTAAGTGTCGCGACCACACGCCACCCTGGAAACTAAAGATTTAATGATAGGGCTCCCGCGAGTCTAGGCTACAGGGATGACACGGGTGCGCATATTTTTTAAAATGGAAACTGGAGCTCGGTGGGAGTCTGCTGCCATACTGCACAATGCTCGACTTCCCGGTTGCTTTCACCAGCGCTCACCCACCCGTAGCTCCGTCCGAGAGGCCTTCCAGGGACATCGGTGTCCCACTTCAGAGGCATCGGCCCGGCCAGCTGCTCCAGCGTCCTGGTTACGTCGACCTCCGTGCATTGACTCCCGGTCGCGGTTAAGTCAGTTCATTTGTTTGTTTAGATGAGACAATAAATAAATCATAATACACTCTGGAGGTTGAGGAGGGGTTCTTCTCGTCTTTGAATCACTTTCCTTTTTCCCGGGAGTCCGCCGTCTCCGTCCATGAGACTCTCTGTTGGCTTTTACACTCCCCGCTCCTACCGCTCACGTCACATTTAAGCAACAGGGTAAGGCAACCAATGAAATATTACACAGTATGGCAGCCCTTCAAATCTCAGAAAGTGACCTCAACATTCGGGAGTCTGGTGGTATTGCCCTTACCAGTCACTTCCCTTTTAACGTTCATATCTGTGATTTTCACCATCAGATTAAAGGACTCAGGTGGGTTCTGCTTCTCCTCTGCTGGGAAGGAGCTGGAGCTGGTGCAGGAGGCAAGGTACCATCTAGATATAGTTGGGCTCACCTCCATGTACAGTTTTTGGTTCTGGAACCAGACTCCTGGAGAAAGGCTCCTTTTGAGTTACAAAGTTTCAAATCACTAGTGCAGGCAGATCCCTCTTGTGTTTGTGCGTTGCTCAGTCCTCACAGCAGGATGTAAATACCGGTGTGTATCTATCGCAAGTCTCGTTCATCTTGTCCGGCGCGGCTTCCGTAGTGCAAACCGCTGTGAGGGAGACTTGCATGAACGGGGAGCGTGCCTCCGTGTAAACATAGCATAGTGACTGTTTAGGCTAGAAAAATGTACTAAATGATGTCGTTTCAAGTAAACTCTGGATGTCCCCACTTCAGGACACTTGGATTGCAGCGGACGAGCAGTATGGAGGAATATTACAAAGTTTTTGTGTAGTTTTCTGGACCTTTTCATCTCAGACACCATTGACTCCCGTTATATGGATTTTTGCTGCAGGACGGTTGGCAACATTCACTCTTGTACAATATTAAATAGACAACATGTGGGTTAAAAAGTATTTTATTCAACACAAAGATGAAAACACACTAACTAACATGTACTATATACAGGTGTGTGTGTGTGTGTATGTGTGAGTGTGTGTCTGGCAGAACAAAGAAACAATGGTGGTCACTGGTATCACATGTGGGTGTGATATGCTCCAGGCTTAAGGAATGTGTGTGTGTGTGACGTGATGTGTGACGTGATGCCAGGTTATAGAAGATGGTTAGTTGCAAGCAAAGACTCTGAGTCTGTGTGAAGCATCATTCGACTAAATAGAATTAGCGGTCTAGGAGAGCAAACTACCAATAACCTGACCTGAGATCACAATAACACTCAAACAGTGGACACACATAACTTTAACACATATGCATTGCATCAACCAGAGTTTAAAGTCCTGTGCTTAGCTGTGCTATGCTATGCTATCTAAGCCCAGTTCAACATTACCAGTCTTTGAAGAAAAGGTGTTGGTGGCTGCAGGAGAACGTTGGGATTCCAATGTTGAATGCTGTTCTTGCTGTGCAAGGACTGATGAAAGTCGGCAGAGGAGGAAACGGTTCGCTCCTTTCCTTTGCAGGGATGGCAGCTCAGTGCTAACTTGCTTGGTGTTCCTCAGATTGTGAAGTTAGTTGGCAAGCTTTGCGTCGCAGCTGCTGGTGCTAACTGATCAGGAATACTGACAGGACCTCGTGTCGCTGCAGTGAGGAGAAGTTCATTGGGCCTGCTGCAAATGCAGCTTGCAGCTCTCCGCAGCTGTTAGGCCCAAAAGAAGATATCTTGAGGGAAGGCAGCCCCGTGGGGGGGGGGGGGGGGGGGGGGGGGATGGAGCGGAGCCCTTGAGGATAAGAGAAGCTTGTGAAGAAGAGATTGTGGAGAAGAGAGAGAACAAAGGAAGGCGCTGGAGTTTTGACTCTCTGATCAGAGGGGGGTCTGTCACCCTGACCAATAGTAGCTCAAAGCTGAATTTTGCACCTAGGTGTGAAGAAAGGGGAATTCTGGGACACTGAGTTCAGTTCAGAATCCATTTTGATATCCACAATGAATGACTTCATCTGTGGGTCCCAACACAGGTGAAAGAGAGAAACAGAGCTGTTACCTGATCACCACATGGTGGTGAGTTGGACCAGATGGCGAGGGAGGCTGCCAGACAGACATGGTGAACTGGGTACAGGAGTGTATTCAGCACTAAAATAAAGATCAAAACTTCATTAGACCAGAATCAAATACAAAATCCAGCTGGAGTTTCATCAGTGGCAACTATTGTTTATCAATCAACAGTATCACACAGCTCTGTGATGATATTCTGCTGCAGAGCTACAGAGGTGGGAAACACATTGTAGCGCCACATTATGTAATAATGCCCCATTATGTAATAGTGTATTACTCAACTAGTTACTTACGCACTCGCTTTTGCACACATACCTGGACAATGCATTGTACGGTATATGATTTCAGGTATTATGTATATAGCTGTTGAATTACATGTATTGCTTATTCACCAGGCCTCTATATATTATAAGAGTGTTTCAATGTGTGTAGCGCCACATTATGTAATAACGCCCAATTATGTAATAATGCAATACATTTTCACTTCATTATGTAATAACGCCGCATTTTGTACTAATCTGCCACATTTTGTAATAAAATTCTTGAACGCAATATGTAATAAACTTTGCCGCATTTTGTAATAAGTTCTTACATATTGCATCAGTAATTACAAATGCAGGTGTTGCACTTTTTTTATCAAGAAAATGTAAGAATTTGGTGCATTATGTAATAAACCGCCAAAGTGGATCTCTTAATTAGAAAAAAACATTATACCATCAGAACGACATTGACTTTAAGCATACTAGCATGAATCGTAAATATGAATTAATTTTAAAAACTAGGAGCAGTTTTTGTCTCTATGAGCTTTCAAACACATTCTCTATGAATTCAGTTATATTTGATTTAGATTTGACCAATGAAACATCCTCCTAGTTTTTAAAATTAATTCATGTTTACGATTCATGCTAGTATGCTTAATTAAGCCCTAGGCCTCTGGCTCAGACCTGTGCTCGAAAATGACATGTCCATAATGAATAGAGTATATCTCTGCAACTACATGGTCTATATGAATAATCTTGGTATCATAATAAAGGGAACACTTGTGAGATTTCTGAAAAGGTGTAAGCATTAGTTTAGATGTTACTGGGTCAGAGTAAATGAAGATGGTACACAACATAAAAGAGAGATTTCATTTCCGCCTAACAAAACTTTACACTTTTAGAGTGAATATCCCCTTTGAATCATGCAGTTGCAGCCCAAAACCTCCAGCAAATAATAGCAAAAAATCTGAACATTACCTGTGCCAAAACTGATGCTAATAAAGTAAAACAGAGCAAAGTTAGAGAGGTTTTAGTAGAAACATGTTTCAGGCGGAAATTAGCCATTTGTGCACACCCATCTAAATACTGTTCTAAAAACTGTTTTGGTTCTGTTCTGAAAAATCAACCAGAGCTATATACATTTTCCCATTCAAAGAAAACCATGCAAAGGAACTGAAGTTTGACTTCAACTTTGGCAGAAATAGTCAAATCAGATGTAGAAAGTGAAGTGTAGAAACTGTGCGCTCTGTGTTTTGGTGCGTAATGCCGGCGGAGCTGTCAATCACCCACAACAGGTTAGACGATAGACATTTTGGGAATCCATTGGTCAATTTGGATGATTGACACCTCTATCGAACCGTCAGAGCCAATAGAATCAAGGTGCATTCTCCAACACCATGACAACAAAAACTATCCGCCAATTGATGGCCCTGGCTGAGGCTGTGGCTGAGGGGGTGGGGCATATGAGATGCCGGTGCAGAGGCAAATGCACTGTGCGTGAAGACAAGGGTCCTACCTACCCCACACTGTACCTGTCCTCCAGGAACCAAAACCTTTCCTGAACTGTCAGGAATCATTTCAAAGTGACACAGACACATTGGATTAGCCGGTGGAGGTGGTGTAATGCACTCGAACACAATGTATAATCACAAAACAGCAAATGTAGAACATAATTCATGATTATGTCTGTATAAAGTGATGTTTATTTTTGCTCTTCTTCGGCTGTTGTTTCAGTGAGTTTGGGGCGTAGAGTGATGAGACTTATACCGTTGGAATCTGCAGAGTCCAAGCTTTCATATGACATGCTGTTTGTATCGTTAGCATGAACTAGCATAATCGCTAGCGGCAGTTTTGCGGACATGCGAGCATGTTTTTTCTACGTGCTCATTTAGTTTCTTGGTGTCGGAAGTGTGTTTCGATTAGGTGAAAATGGTTATCATGAGCTTTTAGCCGAGCTTCTTTCCGTTAAGTGGGTGTGCTGCATGAATATGTTGCTACATGGTTAGCATGCCCTTATGTGGTGTGTGTTGCAACATGCGCAGCTGCCCCCGGTACCGGAGGCGCTCGGGTTGAAGAGGTTAAAGCCAATGTCGTTCTGATGGTATAATGTTTTTTTCTAATGAAGACATCCATTTTGGTGGTTTCATAATGCACCAAATTCTTACATTTTCTTGATAAAAAAGTGCAACACCTGCATTTTGTAATTACTGATGCAATATGTAAGAACTTATTACAAAATGCAGCAAAGTTTATTACATATTGCGTTCAAGAATTTTATTACAAAATGTGACAGATTATTACAAAATGCGGCGTTATTACATAATGAAGTGAAAATGTATTACATTATTATATAATTGGGCGTTATTACATAATGTGGCGCTACACACATTGAAACACTCATAATATATAGAGGCCTGGTGAATAAGCAATACATGTAATTCAACAGCTATATACATAATACCTGAAATCATATACCGTACAATGCATTGTCCAGGTATGTGTGCAAAAACGAGTGCGTAAGTAACTAGTTGAGTAATACACTAACATAATCCTCCAATCTGAACCAAGGCAAATCAGCAACAAAGCTCACGCCTACACAACTACTACATTGATATAAATACTGAAAATCACATAGAAAGTCACAGATGTACTCACAGAATAACCCGAGCACACCGAGCAGAGTGTGACCCATCGTCACATCCAGCACCGACACTGACACTCTGTTTCTGATCAAACTTCTTACTTTGTATTCTCCTCAAGCCTCTCTTCTCCTCCAACTTGTTATCCTCAAGGGCTCCTCTACATCTATTACATCTACATCAATTATTATTGATAGCCAAATGTAATCCAAAACTCCCTATTACTATTGCATTAAGCACTACATTATGGTGCCTCGTGTGATGTGAGCACAACATAAATGGTGCCCCGTGTGAGGCAGTGTACTGTTGGCAATCGTTCATAAATGTGCAATATTAATTTTAGCATAATTTGGACAGTGCTAGCATTTGAGATTCACATCTTGAACCTTCTAGCCAAAAGTCTTTACATTTAACCACTAGTCTACTACAGGAATAGACATTGATTTGTACTTACAAACAATTGCAGTGTGGTGAAAATTGATTTCTCAATGAAATTTATAACCAATTTGATTAACGAAAATATTTTAGGTTATTAACTGCCACTTTGAGCCATTTGCTATTGCTGCTATCGATTCAAGTTGAAAGTGCTCTGTAGAAATTGTAAGAATTTCAGTTCAGTATTTGAGTATCTCTTATTCAATGTATTGCAGTCAAGCTGAATTTGATGACAATTTAAGTGTTAATCACAGCATGCCACTGGCCCTGTGATACAAAGAAGTTTATATGTGGCTGTTACTGCCTTGCACTTCAGCCTGAGTAAGAAGTAGAGCTGGAGATTGAGCCACAGCGTGCTTCCAGCCCTGTGAAACAGAAGTTTTGTACTTAGCTGTTACTGTTACGTGTTTCGGCCTTAGTCAACTTCCCCTGCATACTACTAACCCTGCATTCCAGTTAGTGCCTGTTGAATGTTTGGTAAGCAAAGTTACGCTTGTAAACTGTATTTATCTTTATTGGCCTCAATCTGTATGCCCAGAGCCACTAGATTGTGCCAGAGCCACCCCTCCTCCACAGGAAGCTACCCCCTATAATGTAGGCTATAACTCAGTTTGGTTAGGCTAGTGTACTTCCCCCAAGCTACACTACAGAGTGTCTGCCACAGCAACACCATAACCAACCACACGATTGTTGTTGGAAAGCTTGTTTAACAATGGAGAGCCTCAGTGTAGAGTGGTTTATTTCTTCCCTGGCACAGAGTGTAAAACCTGGCTGCCCTGAAGTCATTAGCATGTTAAATGTCAGTGAGTGCAATGAAGAGATAGAGTCCCTACTTAAGGACAGGTGTGATGCACAGACCGCATCCCAAGACCAGTTGTTAAGATGTTTGCTTTTGAGGCAAAAATAGGCAAACCAGCCTTGCTGTTCAGAGCAAAACAACCCTAGAGCAGGAGTTGGAGCTCCTAAGAGTGCATAATTCTAGTCTTCTCCATGAAGTTCAGATGGCTAATAAGAAAGCCATGCACTATTTAGATGGCCTGCACTCAGCAGAGTTAGATCTTTGCTCACACAAAGAGGAGTTGTTAAGGCTTAGGTCAGAAAGTTTTTCCCCACCACAGTCGTTCAGCCAATGTGATTCTGGTTACTCCGATTCACACTCCTCCCTTGATGGAAGGTTAACTCCCTCACCACTGAGAAGATGTGAACAATTCCGAACTGACCCTAAGTCCTTGGGAAATTAAGTTAGTTCCTCCACCTACACTGAGAAACATAGATAACAGGAATATGACTTCCCATCTTCCAGAAACAGAGAGTGAGGTCACAGGTAGTTTATCCCCCAGAAGATATTCTTCCCACTGTTCCCAGTCTCTGATGCATGACACCTTCATCAGTGCCCCTCCCACTGAAAGGGGGACCAGATAACTCCAGCAATGGTTGCAGCCATTCAAGTTAAATATTCCCGGCGTGAGCATCCCAGAGATTATTACATGCGTTTTAGGCATGCGTACTTTCAGGGCAAGAATGCACCAGGCTTAGAAGAGAACCCTACCTTCAAGTCTTAATTTGTGAATAACCTTCACCCATGTGTACGCACTCATGTTTTAATTATGATGTGTCAAGAAAACCTCCCACTGAATGAGATAAGGAAGATGACACAGGTGGTTTGGGAAACTGTTGTCACTTCCAAATGCATTGGTAAGACACCTGAGCCTGCCTGCTCAAAATAAGTCTGACTACCACCAGTAATCAGCACTGAAATCCAACAAGTGAACACAAACACTCTTGGACACTCCAGAAATGACTATATCATTGTAGGTGCCACTCTCTGCACCTCACCTAACCTTCCTGTTCTCACTAACCCAGAGATTAACTGAGAACAACACAGAGAACAACACAGATGTAAAATGTAAAAACAAGAGGCGTATCTCATGCAGCCAGTGTAGTTACATGATTTGAGTCAATTGATCACATGACCTGGAAGCTATTGAGCAAAAATGCTAAGACTTACATATAAAAATTAGTAAAAGAAATATTGAGAGATGTAAAATGTAAAAACAAGAGGCATATCTCATGCAGCCAGTGTAGTTACATGATCCCAACGTGATTTTGAGTCAATTGATCACATGACCTGGAAGCTATTGAGTAAAAATGCTAAGATTTTTTCTCAATAGCATTTTGCTCAATAGCATAAAGAAAATTCATAAAAAAATATTTAGATGTAAAATGTAAAAACAAGAGGTGTATCTCATGCAGCCAGTGTAGTTACATGATCCCACACTGACTTTGAGTCAATTGATCACATGACCTGGAAGCTAATGAGCTAACATGCTTATATTTACATATAAAAAAAAATATATATATATATATATTTAGAGATGTAAAATGTAAAAACAAGAGGCGTATCTCATTCAGCCAGTGCAGTTACATGATCCCAACATGATTTTGAGTCAATTGATCACATGACCTGGAAGCGATTGAGCTAAAATGCTAATATTTGCTAAAAATGCTAATATTTATTAATAAAAATTAATAAAAATTATGAACAGATGTAAAATGTAAAAACAAGAGGTGTATCTCATGCAGCCAGTGCAGTTACATGATCGCAACATGATTTTGAGTCAATTGATCACATGACCTGGGAACTATTGCGCTAACATGCTAATATTTGCATATAAAAATTAATAAAAAATATTTAGAGACGTAAAATGTAAAAACAAGAGGTGTATCTAATGCAGCCAGTGTAGTTACATGATCCTGACAGGATTTTGAGTCAATTGATCACATGACCTGGAAGCTATTGAGCTAGCACGCTCATATTTGCACGTAAAAATTAATAAAAAATATTAAGAGACGTAAAACGTAACACCAAGAGGCGTATATCATGCAGCAAGTGTAGTTACATGATCCCACACTGATTTTGAGTCAATTGATCACATGGCCTGGAAGCTATTGAGCTAAAATGCTAATATGTGTTAATAAAAATTAATAAAAATTATGAACAGATGTAAAATGTAAAAACAAGAGGCGTATCTCATGCAGCCAGTGTAGTTACATGATCCCGACATGATTTTGAGTCAATTGATCACATGACCTGGAAGCTATTGAGCTAACATGCTAATATTTACATGTAAAAATTAATACAAAATAAGAACAGATGTAAAATGTAAAACCAAGAGGTGTATCTCATGCAGCCAGTGTAGTTACATGATCCCACACTGATTTTGAGTCAATTGATCACATGACCTCGAAGCTATTGAGCTAAAATGCTAATATTTGCTAAAAATGCTAATATTTGTTCGTAAAAATTAATAAAAATTATGAACAGATGTAAAATGTAAAAACAAGAGGCGTATCTCATGCAGCCAGTGTAGCTACATGATCCCAACATGATTTTGAGTCAATTGATCACATGACCTGGAAGCTATTGAGCTAAAGTGCTAATATTCATATGTAAAAAATAATAAAAAATTTAAAAAAATATTTAGAGACGTAAAATGTAAAAACAAGAGGCGTATCTCATGCAGCCAGTGTAGTTACATGATCCCACACTGATTTTGAGTCAATTGATCACATGGCCTGGAAGCTATTGAGCTAACATGCTAATATTTACATACAAAAATGAGCAAAAAATAATAAAAATGAATAGAAAATATTTAGAGACGTAAAACATAAAAACAAGAGGCGTATCTCATGCAGCCAGTGTAGTTACATGATCCCAACATGATTTTGAGTCAGTTGATCACATGACCTGGAAGCTATTGAGCTAACATGCTAATATTTACATATAAAAATTACAAAAAAATAATAGAAATTAATTTAAAAAATTTTGAGACGTAAAACGTAAAAACAAGAGGCGTATATCATGCAGCCAGTGTAGTTACATGATCCCAACATGATTTTGAGTCAATTGATCACATGACCTGGGAGCTATTGAGCTAACATGCTAATATTTGCATATAAATATTAATAAAAAATAATAAAAATTACTAGAAAATATTAAGAGATGTAAAACGTAAAAACAAGAGGCGTATCTCATGCAGCCAGTGTAGTTACATGATCCCACACTGATTTTGAGTCAATTGATCACATGACCTGGAAGCTATTGAGCTAACATGCTAATATTTGCATATAAAACTTAATAAAAAATATTTAGAGATGTAAAATGTAAAAACAAGAGGCGTATCTTATGCAGCCAGTGTAGTTACATGATCACACACTGATTTTGAGTCAATTGATCACATGACCTGGGAGCTATTGAGCTAACATGCTAATATTTGCATATAAATATTAATAAAAAATAATAAAAATTACTAGAAAATATTAAGAGATGTAAAACGTAAAAACAAGAGTCGTATCTCATGCAGCCAGTGTAGTTACATGATCCCACACTGATTTTGAGTCAATTGATCACATGACCTGGAAGCTATTGAGCTAACATGCTAATATTTACATATAAAAATTAATTAAAAATATTTACAGATGTAAAATGTAAAAACAGGGCTTCCGAGTTAAAAATTAAAAATGACATCAAGAATCAGTCATTATAACGCATCCACGAAACATAAGACATTTACATCTAATCATATCATATACTCACTTACATTTACATTACATTGTGTTCGTCTGTGCATGTTATACTGTTGTATGATTATACTGTGTGGGCCTGTACATCCTGCATGTGTGTGCTGCTTCATACTCTCTAAACTGAATTTAATATAAAATGAGGTCAGAACTTTTATTTGTTGGTCGATTTTCTTTCATCTGTTCCACAAAGAAAAGAAGTACAAACGTGCTGTTGCCTTCTTATCGCTCTAAAGAGTCATATTTTGTTTGAGTTTTGCACTAATATTATCTTAAATGTTTCAAACAATGTTCAAACCCCCAAAAATGGTTTCATTCAGTCGCCTGACTGACTGGTGCCAGTTTAGTAAAAAACATAAAGAAATGTAAATGAGATATAAAACAGTTCCACAGTATGAAGCATCATGTTGGGACACCAAGATAATTGACATGCAGGACAACATATGTCTTAATGGGCTTGACTCTAATAAACATTATGAAGAGTGAGCAGTGACACAAATATGAAGAGACTTCAAACTGAAGTAACTCCAGTTATTTTCCTTCTGTTCCCTCTAAATCTATGAGGAACACTGCTGACAGCTTGTTGCTGGAACAAGTTTATTGATGCAAAAATGGTCAACCAACTTTTAAAAATACACATATATATATATAAAAAACATGAAATACAGAGAATATGAAGCCATTTTTAAAATAACAGAAGAAAGCTTGTAAGTATAACAGGATCATTTTTTCCCCACATAAAATACATTAAATGTTATAAATGTTTAACTCTTTTTAATCAGAAACTACAAAAGATGCTGACTTTAAAGTTGCACTATCACCTCGTACCGAGTGTCGAGGCAACAACAAACAACAACAAAGGTGTCAGAACATACCGGACGTTAACAACAAGACATTTCATTTATTATATGTGATAATCTAAACTCTTTATACCAAATACAACAGAAGATTAAAACCATATGATACATTTATTTGAAATGAGCTGCTATTAGATTAACTTGACAAAATACTGTTTGTTATTTGGACGGCACAGCTGCACACAGTGATCACATAAAAGCTGTGAAAGTACACAGATGGAGTTTTTCATGTTGTCGTCCGTTCCATTGGTTTAGTTGATACAGATTTCTTTATTGACCTGAAAGAAAAAGCAAAGTCAACAAAAAAGAGACTGAGGTTGATGTCAGGATTAACATGTTGTGTCACCTCTCTCTCTCTCTCTCTCTCTCTCCCCCTCTCTGTTATTACGATCAATAAAAGAATATGTGAGATTATTGGATTAATTAGAAATGTAAATATGTGTAAACTTAAAGGATTGTCAGTGAATCATTGGCAGTTAACAGTCTTCTTCTAGTATTTCTAACAGCTCCATGGTGAATAAAAAGGTATAAACTGTACCATGTTCAGCTTCTTGACGGCCTCTGATTGAATCATAGAGACAAACATCACCTACAGAGAAATGAAAATCAAGCCAAGGTTCGTTTAATCACTTTAACTGTAAACAACAAATGAATCATGTGAGACCTCAGATTGTTTTGATCATTTAAAATGTGTTTATAGGCTCAAACAGACTGAGACCACGCAGCAACTCTATTTTCATTTGATTGCAAATGATAATATCAGCTAAACAATTTGAGTTAAAAGTTGATTGTCATAGGTATATAAGATTAGATTTATAATATTAGTTTACCGTGGAGAAGAGCAGAGTAATGATCATTCTCGTAGTCCACACCATCTGCGTTGGCGCTCTCAGACTGGACTGGTCTACAACACGTATCAGATACAGAACATTTAAACAGGAACATAAAAATGTGTTGATGTTATGTTGAAAATGAGACGAGAGAGTGTTGCACCTACCTGACGAAGACTGAATCTGTGAAAGAGACGTTTGCTGTTAGATGTTTAACTCAGTCTGAAATATGTCATTTCAGACAAATAAATATGCTCAAGGATTGTCAATAAGTCATTTACAGTTAAATTAAATAGTCTTCTTCTAGTATTTCTAACAGCTCCATGGTGAATAAAAAGTTATAAACTGTACCATGTTCAGCTTCCTGACGGCCTTCGATTGTGTCATAGAGACAATCATCACCTACAGAGAAATAAATATCAAGCCAAGGTTAGTTTACAATACTTATTAAACAAACTAAGATTTTTTTAGATTACTTAAGATTAGTTTAACTGCTTACCATGGTGAAGAGCGGAGTAATGATCATTCTCGTAGTCCACACGATCTGCGTTGGCGCTCTCAGACTGGACTGGTCTACAACACGTATCAGATACAGAACATTTAAATAGGAACATAAAAATGTGTTGATGTTACGTTCAACATGAGATGAGAGAGTGTTGCACCTACCTGACGAAGACTGAAGCTGTGAAAGAGACACTCGTTGTTAGATGGTTGTTATACTGCTGTTCTATCTCATGAGATCAGAGTATGTGTGTGTATTTCAATAATTAAAAAACATCTGATAATAGAAGAAGAAGGTCTCACCCTTGGACGCTCTGTAGCAAAACAAAACGAGCAGAGGAACAACAAGAACGACTCCACAAACCAGCCCAACAATCAACAGGACAGGAAATGAAGAGCTTTCAGGCCTCGACACTGCTGGAATAAATAGTGAAACAATATTCATCTGAATATCTTTTGAGTCAAATAAAAAAAACAGCAAAAAGCAGCAAGTATTTTAATCCTACTCACCCTGAACTGACATCCAGCTCTGTGCTGACTTTTGTCCTGAGTGTTGACACTTGTAGAATCCTTCATCTGACTTTGACACTGCAGAGATATTTAACTCCCATCTGCTGTCATATTGAATCAGTTTCTCATTGCGATAGAAAAACACAGCGGAGCCAAATGTTTGACGTCTTAATTTGCAGCTCAGACTAACAGGATCTCCTTCAGTCACAGGACGGGCCGGGCTCAGCAGAATAATATCTGCATCTGTTAAACAGTCAAAGAATACGAGGTTGAGAATGAGTTTACGTACAATGATGTGAATAGATCACCCTTGTTGTTTTGTTTATTTTACACATTTATTTTACATAATAAAATCTGACATTTGATCTTGTGTAGATACCATATGAAACAAATAAGATTAAACTGAGCTTTTTGACGATGTCAACAAATATATAAATATAATATTTGCCGTTGTTTAAATGAAAACCAAAGAAGTATGAAGTTGGTCCACAGCAGAGTTTTCTGGTGTGCAGCTAGACGTTCATTCAATATAGATTCTTTGGCATCGCCTGTGTTTGACCAGAACCCGACTGAATTATACTGCTGTGCAGAGGACTAATGATTTTAAACCCAACTGCACAGTAGTTTTTGGATAATAATCTTGTGGATCAATGATTCAATGATATTATCTTGAGCTCTTTGTTTGCTTTGTTAAAAACATTACTTTGAAAAATAGGTGACATTTTTTTGGTTTGTTTTGGTGTAACTTGTTTTGTGTGTTAAGATGCTGCTAAATGTGGATGATGTTTACAAATGATATAAAAAAATAAGACTGAATCATAATAAAATAGGTTGAACCTATTTAAGTCAATCTACAGATAGTAGAAAACATTATTTTAATTAATTCTGGTCACCTGCAGTTACTGAAGATACCATATAGTAAAAGACTGGGCCAAACTCTTTCAGACATCTTTCTCCCACAGTGTGGTCACTGTGGTCTGTCTGATCGTGCTTTGGATACAACTGATCAACTAGCAAAACAATATTCGTCTGAATTTCTTTCCAAGTAAAAAAAAACAGTCTACAAAAAAAGCAGCAAGTATTTTAATCCTACTCACCCTGAACTGACATCCAGCTCTGTGCTGACTCTTGTCCTGAGTGTTGACACTTGTAGAATCCTTCATCTGACTTTGACACTGCAGAGATAATTAACTCCCATCTGCTGTCACTTTGAATCAGTTTCTCATTGTGATAGAAAAACACAATGGAGCCAAATGTTTGACGTCTTAATTTGCAGCTCAGAATAACAGGATCTCCTTCAGTCAAAGGACGGGTCGGGCTCAGCAGGATCATATCTCCACCTGTTAAACAGTCAAAGAAGACCAGGTTTCAGTCAGAGATCAGCTGGTTGAGGAACTTGAGAATGAGTGGATGTAGAGAGATGAGAAAAGACACATACTGGGTTTGTTTCTTTGACTTTCCTCATTGATTTAACAGTGATCATAAAATCTGACATTTCATCTTCATACACCTTGTTTGTCTTACTGTTCAAGAACCCTTTCAGTTGGCTGAATCTGCAAACTCACAGCTAAATATCACTAAATCCTTCACACTGGACTTTAAATGGTGATCATGGACCTAAAAACTGAAGAACAGATCAGCCACAAATCTATATTCTATATTTATACATGGTTAAAATCACAGTGTGATTAAATACTTAAGGCAAGGCAAGTTTATTTGTATATCACAATTCAGACACAAGGCAACTCAAAGTGCTTTACAGGTGCATACAATTACAGTAAAAGTATTTAAAATACATTAAAACAAAACATTAAAACAAGTTAAGAAATAGGAAAGTAGGCTAAAATAGAATAGATTTCCTACGCACAATAATAGAAAACAAAAGTCACAGAGAAAATAGAAGTTACAGTGCAGTTCAAAGCCTTAAAATTGCTTCGGTTAAAGGCAGTGGCAAACAGAAAGGTCTTGCACTATACGAAAGCTGCAGTAAACAGTAATGTTTTCAGCCCTGATTTAAATGAGCTGACAGTTTGTGCACTCCTCAGGCGTTCAGGGAGTTTGTTCCACAGGTGAGGACCATGGAAGCTAAATGCAGCTTCACCCTGCTTGGTTCCGACCCTGGGGACACTGAGTAGACCTGTCCCTGATGACCTGAGGGCTCTGGATGCTTCATATCCCACCAGCAGCTCTGACATGTATTTAGGTCCAAGACCATTTAGTGATTTGTAGACCAGTAACAGGATTTTAAACTCCATCCTTTGGCTCACAGGGAGCAGGTGCAGGGATTTTAGGACTTCCTAAAATCAGATCAGAAGCCAGATTTCTGGCTTGGTCAGTGGTTTTTAGTGTAATTGAGTGAAGTTGGCCACTGACCTCAAGCCTTGCGTTTTTGGGACCAAAAACAATGACTTCTGTCTTTTCAGCATTCAGCTGAAGAAAGTTCTGGCCCATCCACTGAGTGACTTGTTGGATACATTCACTCAGCGACTGTAATGGACTGTAGTCATATGGTGACACGGATGTAGAGCTGTGTGTCATCAGAGTGGTAAGAGATGTTATGTTACTCCATGATCTGGGCCAGTGGGAGCATATAAATATTAAACAAAAGTGGCCCGAGAATAGAGCCTTGGGGGACTCCACATGTCATCTTTGTTCGCTCAGATTCACAATTACCTAGCGACACAAAGAAGTCTCGATCTTCTAAATAAGATTTGGGCCAATTTAGCACCGTAGCAGAAACTCCGACCCACTTCTCCAGTCTGTCGAGCAACATGTTGTGATCAATTGTGTCGAATGCAGCAATAAGATCCAGTAATACCAACACTGAAGTTTTTGATGCATCAGTATTAAGGCGTATGTCATTTAACACCTTAATAAGTGCAGTTTCAGTGCTGTGGTGTGGTCGAAAACCAGACTGGAAAGCATTGAAGAGATTGTTTGGGGTCAAGAAAGAGTGAATTTGTTGATAAACAACTCTCTCTGGATTTTGGTTTCCAACAAAGTGATCTTCTGCATGAGTTTGTGGAAATCGTCAGTGGTGAAGGGTGGCATCCTGTTGCTAGTTAGCTGCTAACAGGCTTGTGCTACCTCTTAGGTTCAGAAAGTGTTGAAGAGTTCGGAAAAAATGTTGAAATGAGCCAGCAATGTACTTTATCTCCAATTAATTATGCTCCCAGTGGTTTCTAAATATCCAGGAGTCACTGCCTGTAATCTCTCAGTGGAGAAAATAAAGAATAATAGTGGAAAAAAGGCAAGCAGAAGCGAGAGCAAGCAGAAAAGCATCTGCACCCAAGCAGATGCAGCAGGTAAATACTTAACTATGTTTATTAAGTGAAAACAATTAACGAGTGGAGAGATCATGAAGCAGAGTGTTGGGCAGAACTCTTAACATGTCAGTGTACTGTACTCCTCAACACACAACGGGATGTTTGAAATAATAAGTCAAAGAAAGACTAAATGTAATGAAATCATACCCTGTACAGTGATGTTGACTGCGCTTCTGAACTCCCCTGATCCAAACTCACACCAGTACACTGCATCACTGGGCCTGGAAGTGTTTATGTTGCATGTTGATCCAGTCATTGTCCCCCAGGTGATGCAGTATGACAGGTCTCTGTCCTCAGTCGATGACCTCATCACTGTCCACCCAGCAGAGTTTCCCTCACAGCTCAGTGAGACAGAGTCAGAGGTGAAGTGTTGAGCTCTATCAGGACTCACTGTGAGAGACGCTGATGAGTGAATATCTGGAAAACAACATGTGATAAGAGGTCAAACAGAGCACAGAGATCTTCAGATATAAAACGCCTCAATTCAAATAGTCCTTAGCTTTGTTTTTATTGCAACAAATTTCAGTGTTTTGGTAAAATTATGATTTCTACTTTGACCTCTTGCTACCATTTTGAGTACATTTTAAATGATAGACAACCAAGTGACTACAGCTGCTGTAAGCAGAAGAAGAGCTGAAGTATCCAGACTAAAAGTACTTTTTGCACATGAGAGCAGAGTTTTAGCCGAGATATCATATCTCTCTTTTTGTGTTTTATGTTAAAGAGTGAGGACAGAAGGAAACAAGTCAATTCCACCCAGTAAGGTGAAAAGCATGAAGTTTAGCTTGACGCTAGTGAGAAAGACAAGATCATAAGACCACAGTAAATTAATTTTCTTTTTTTCAAGATACTGTATGTTTATCATCATTTAGAAACAAGATGAACAGAGCTGATATAACATCTGTTTCTTAAGAGAGAGAAACACACTGACCTGCAGACCAGACAAACTTAGGGCCACTGTTATGAGTGTAAAACACTGGATCTCCTCTTCCAGCTCTGCACACATATCCTGCTGTGTGTGTTTGTCCATGAACAATGTAGGAATCCTGTTCAGTCCCACTGCTGCTGCCAGGTAGCAGCTCAGTAGGGAAGAAGCTGGCTGATGGATCAGCAACAACCTTATACCAGTCGAACCTCCATCCTGCAGATGGATCTTCAACTCTGCAGTTCAGAGTTACTGAGGCTCCAGCACTCAGCCATGATGGAGACCGAGTGAGGACAGGCCAGGGTTCTGTTGGAAAATGATTTTTTAACTGAAAACATGTATTGATAGTGGATCAGATACATTCTGCACAATCAGTACATACTGAAGATTTACTTTAAAGATATATATGAACAAAAACAGCCTTTTAATGAGCTGTATGATCTTCACTTTGAAAGAAATGTGATGTGACTTACTGTCTGATACTGTCAGTTTGATGGGATCACTCCAATCTGTTGAAGAAAGCTGCGTATGTTTCTTTCTGCCCTTACACCTGTAGTCTCCACGGTGGGATTCAGAAACAGATGTAATACTGTGTTCACTTTGATTTGAAGGTTTTTCTGAGCTGGTTGTTCTCCATTCATACTCCCACTCAGTGTCTCCGCCATCTTTGATCTCACATCTGAGAGTGATCCTCTCTCCTCTGTATATTTCAGACCAGTTTGGCTGCAGAGTCACAACAGCCTTGTTTGGACCTGTTCATGTTCAAGAATTCACAGAAAGGAAACAAAAGTGACAAAATGTTAAATCCACGTCATGTCTTTTTTCTAATCAATCAACAAATATAAATTGTTGATTGATAAACAGGAAAAATAAAATAATAATTAAATATTTAAAATCAGAGAAAAGACAGTTGATCACCTTCAGCATGTCCGAGTGTATTCAGCACTAAAACAAAGATTAAAACTTCATTAGACCAGAATCACAGGCATTTAAAATCCAGATATAAACAGCATCACACATTTCTGTGATGATATTCTGCTACAGAGCTACAGAGAGAGGACACACATTTTAAAAACTCTTTAAAATAAATATATCAGTAATCAATAAACTGAATTCCAAACATATATACACAACGATACCTTTGGACCATATGCCGTACAATCACTGTGCAAATATGTGTGCAAAAGCCAGTGTAAAGATAAGCAGTCAAGTAGTATATTAAACAAAAGTCTCCACTCTGAACCAAGAAACAAATCCTGCCTATATAACCACCATGTTGATAACAAACATGAGTCTGCCTCTGAAAGTCAGCAACGTACTCACAGAATAACCCCAGCACAGAGAGCCAAGTGTGCCCCATGTCCACCTCCAACTGTCGCTCTGCTTCTGAGAAAAACTTCTACTTTGCATTGATAATAATCCAGGAAAGAGAGCTCCTCCTCTCCTTTTACACATTACTCAATCACCTTCACTTGTGGCTTTGGCCGCAGCATACTTTGACGTGTTCACACTTCCTGCCCACTGCAGCGACATATAAGCTCGTCTCTAATGCACGAGCTGTGTGCCTGGTCCCATAAGATAAGAAAGTACAAGAAGTTATTATGATGATCTTGAATCACATCACATCATATACGAACTAACAACACATTTTGTTTACATATGCATGTTATGGAGAATACGCCCTCTGCTCTTGCACCTCCCAGTGCCTGTATTGAGATGAGGTGCGTGCTGTCTGTATACAGTGCGTGCATCAGTGTTGACGCTGAGGCTCTGCAGAGATTCACATCTCCAGACTCCATTTTGAGTTGTGGCCTGTTTCAACTCCCACATCAAAAGTGTGCTTGTATTTCAATCATTTATATCTTCTGTACTTATTATTAAATAAAAATATGAGCTTTTTTTAAAAAACAAAATGTTGCCACAGAGAATGAGTGGGAGGCACATCAACACAAGGTTGGTGGTTTAGATTCTGCCTCCGGCTACAACTTCAACTTTTAACATGACTACTGCTACTACCACTACTACAGCCTTTACACTACTACTATGTTCAGGTGAACGACCAAATCAATATGTACATTTCACATCTGCACAAGTTCATAGTAAGCAGACTAAGTAATGTGATATCATTTCTCAAAACATGAAAACATGCTATATACACTGTGGTGTAAGTGTAAATGTGGGTATCACAGCAACACATCTCTGTAAGAGGAACTGCGAAGATGACTTACGGCCATCACACTATCAGTCAATCATTAAAAACATCCTGAGGAAAACCCCTTGATAGCATTTTGGGGTTAGTGTTGCCTCTAAAGGTTTAAAATGGTATTTCAGACATGAAGTGTTTCATATCCGTATGTTTCTCTCAACGCAACAAGTCTCAAAATTGAGCTTTTTCTTAATGGAGTCTGGTGACTTTTCCACGGACCACAAGAAACAGTTTATATTAGTGACTGTTAACTGTATTTGTAAAATTTGACATGTTTACCCTGAAAATGTCATATTCTTAATTAAATTTGGTGTAAATGATGAAACCAGTTGAAACAGAGAAAGAGAGGAGGAGAGAGGGTGGAGGTAGAGACAAGTGGAGAGAGGGGGAGAAAGGGAGAGGGGCAGAAAGAGAGGGGGAGAAAGAGCGAAGGGGAGAGAGGGGGGAAGAGAGAAGGGGGAGAAAGAGAGGTTTGGGTTTTAAAGTCTCTTTATTAATCCACTTCAAGAAGCAAACAAAAATCAGTCATTCACTTGCTTCAGGATAACAACAACAACAACCAAATCGACACCAACAACACAAAGAGTTTCAGATGTATATAACTCCCCGTCCTCCCCCACAGAGCACAGAACCTCCCCAACAGCCCATATATGTTTGAAAGCCTGCAAAGTGTCCATCATTTTATAGTAGGCATGTTCCACCCGCAGTCTGGCCTTCAGCAGGCCTTGCAGAAACGACACCGGTTCCACACTGCCCACAGTTTGAGCTAGATTTCTGCGAGTCAGCCAGATGGCCAACTTTGCAGAACCAGCTATGAAGTTTAAGAGTGTGTGGACACACTTCTTCTTGATAATGTATTTTGGGCCAAAAATAAACAAATCAAAAGAAAAAACCTCCCCAAGACCCTGAAACCAGGTTTTTAACAACTCAAACAAAGCGTCCAGGCGTGGACACTGAACAAATAAATGTGCTAAAGTCTCAGGTGCACTCTGTATCTGTTTGTAGCTATTGCACCGTGCACAATCCTCCACTGGAGGTCTGCTGTCCGTTTTTCAACGGGCAACTTGTACAGGGACCGCCAGCTGCCTTTCAGGAAACGTCTGGGCCACCTCGACTCCTCCATCCCTGCCAGAGACTGCACATTTAGGGTCTTGACGCTGATGTGATTGAGTGCTTTCCTTCCCACAGCCTGAAACTTGTCCAGGTGAGTTTCGAACGACAGCAGCTGACCTCCTCCCTCCTGCCACTCCCCCACAGCTGGGGTGATGTACAGAGAGGGGAAGCTGTATTCACACTCCTCACTCCACTGATCACGCAGCGTGCGATCTTCTGCAGTCTCTCTCAGGTGTTGAGGCAGGGCAGCACAGACTTCCTCCACCACTTTATTGATCAGCCTGATAGAGGTGATGTTGCTGTTGTTTTTCAGAATGTCCACAGATGTCGCCATCGTCTTCATTAGATGGCCCAGTTTGGTGCAGCCAGCTCTGCTCAGATCCCACGTAAATGTAAATGAAAAAAGAAACAGACTATTTTGTTTGTTTCTTGAAGTGGCTCAATAAGAGTCTGTATGAATGAACGTCACATAAATAACATCAGCTCACAACTACAATACAAACCACATTCACAGATATAATCTCCACATGACCTCTGAACAGTGGACTTGACCTTTCACACGTGTAGCACACAAGAAGTAGTCGCCTCTCACATACAGCTCGTCTGGCTAATGTCCAAACAGCCCAGAGTAGCAGAGCATGTGTGAACACTGCTGTATGGATCAGAACCACAGTAAGTGTGAACGTTGGTCTGCCTGTAAACGGTGACGTCACATGTGAATAGTTTCACAGGCAGCAGTCTATCATAGCTAGCTTAGCTAACGTTAGCTACAAGCTGACGATGCTAACATGTCAGTGTTGGGTTAATACACCCGACAGCAACATAAGGAGCTAACGTTAGCTACGTTGAAAGTAATAAAACATTTCCCCAACAACACAAACCAGCTCATTACCTGTCCAACAGAGAAACAGCTAACATGGCGTCCGTCTTCAGGACTTCGGCTCCTCCAGCTGTCGCCATCTTTGAACAGCTACTCCAACGTTGACTCGTTTCACCTCCTGAGCCACCTTTTTGTTTGTAGCTTCTCCAGTTCGGTCTCTGTTTTCTTGCTGTGTTTGTCAGTACAAGCTGCTGCAGCTACAGCTGCTGATGAGAAGTCTGTCTGTACTTTCTGTCTTTCTTGTCCGTAAACAGCTGCAGCGGTGCGGGGAAGAGACTCCGGTCACGCGCAGCGAGTGATGGGCGGAGTCAGCGCAGGGTGGGCGGGTCAGGACAGGTTGATTGACAGGTAGTCTGTCCATACAATGTCTTCTGGCTGCTACATCTGATTGGATGAAGTTATTACAGAGCTGTCGCTGTCAGAGACCAGGGGTTGCTTGTGTTTCCATGTTGTTTTATGTTTTGATTGCTGTCTGGATGTTGAGACATTTCATACAGATATAATAAAAATGCCTCTGAACAGAATTACCAACTCCAGCTTCAAGTTAAAGTCTCAAACAGCTGTGGAGCTTTCACAGGAGGCAGGTTAGTGGAGTTGGTATGGGGCCGTCCACTGAGGCTGACTGGGAGCAGCTGGACCCCAGTGCTCCCAGTAACAGTATAAACAGGTAATGATGTAATAAATAACACTGTAATGGAAGATAAAGGATCTCTGCTTGTGTTTGTTTTTATCCTGAAGACATCTAACATGACAGTAACATCAAACCTTCTCAGTTGCAGTCATGTATTGATGTCAGCAGGTGGCGCCACTGGTTAAAGTGAAGTCAGAAGAAAGCTTGTATGTGTAACAGGATTTTATTTGTTCACGTAAAAACATTAAATGTTATAAATGTTTAACTCTTTTTAATCAGAAACTACAAAAGATGCTGACTTTAAAGTTGCACTATCACCTCGTACCGAGTGTCGAGGCAACAACAAACAACAACAAAGGTGTCAGAACATACCGGACGTTAACAACAAAACATTTCAGTTATTATATGTGATAATCTAAACTCTTTATACCAAATACAACAGAAGATTAAAACCATATGATACATTCATTTTAAATGAGCTGCTATTAGATTAACTTGACAAAATACTGTTTGTTATTTGGACGGCACAGCTGCACACAGTGATCACATGAAAGCTGTGAAAGTACACAGATGGAGTTTTTCATGTTGTCGTCCGTTCCATTGGTTTGATTGATACAGATTTCTTTATTTACCTGAAAGAAAAAGCAAAGTCAACAAAAAAGAGACTAAGGTTGATGTCAGGATTAACATGGTGTATCACATTTCACTATAATTAGAAATGTAAATATGTGTAAACTTAAAGGATTGTCAGTGAATCATTGGCAGTTAATAGTCTTCTTCTAGTATTTCTAACAGCTCCATGGTGAATAAAAAGGTATAAACTGTACCATGTTCAGCTTCTTGATGGCCTCTGATTGAATCATAGAGACAAACATCACCTACAGAGAAATGAAAATCAAGCCAAGGTTAGTTTAATCACTTTAACTGTGAACAACAAAATGAATCATGTGAGACCTCAGATTGTTTTGATCATTTAAAATGTGTTCATAGGCTCAAACAGACTGAGACCACGCAGCAACTCTATTTTCATTTGATTGCAAATGATAATATCAGCTTAACAATTTGAGTTAAAAGTTGATTGTTTGAAGAATTCTGGTATTTCTTAAAGGATAACTACCGTTTCTTACAACCTAGTTTCGTGGCAGATAATGCGTTATATAGAGGCAGTGTGTCGGTGCCCTGTTACTCACATTATATGGATATATCGGCGCTACACTCGATCTAATTTCGTCCGAATGACTTCAAATGACACCAAAGTTATCTGGGTGAGTAAATGATCATATATTTTGCTAGTAATAAGGTCCAGGTTGTAAAAAACGGTAGTTATCCTTTAACCCTCCTCCAGTCTTTGGTCTTGCTTCACCAACTAAGAAGTGGTTTAGGAACGGCTAATCGTCCTCGAGACGACTACAAGACAGCTTTCCTCTGTCAGACTTCACCTGATTGGATTCTTGTGTGTGTGTTTATCAAATTGTGTATCTGTGATGAAGTTGCTTTTCTATCTTTCAGGGAACGAAGCTTGATTTATTGATCTTCTGATGGTGTGGTCACTTTGGGTCTGTGTTTGGATACAACTGATCCAGTTTCTGTCAAGTGTTTTACAGTTTATATTGTTACATGCACTGCCCCTTTACAAACCTTGAGTCTGGAAATGATTTGATGCTAAGACTCACACTTTCTGAGCACTTTCTGATTATTTCCAGGTTTACGTGACAATATTAGAGATTTTCAATGGTCTCAGACTTTTGGACCCCACTGTATAAGTATATAAGATTAGATTTATAATATTAGTTTAACTGCTTACCGTGGAGAAGAGCGGAGTAATGATCATCCTCGTGGTCCACACCATCTGCGTTGGCGCTCTCAGACTGGACTGGTCTACAACACGTATCAGATACAGAACATTTAAATAGGAACATAAAAATGTGTTGATGTTATGTTGAAAATGAGACGAGAGAGTGTTGCACCTACCTGACGTAGACTGAATCTGTGAAAGAGGAGTTTGCTGTTAGATGTGTAACTCAGTCTAAAATATGTCATTTCAGACAAATAAATATGCTCAAGGATTGTCAATAAGTCATTTACAGTTAAGTTAAATAATCTTCTTCTAGTATTTCTAACAGCTCCATGGTGAATAAAAAGGTATAAACTGTACCATATTCAGCTTTTTGACGGCCTCCGATTGTGTCATAGAGACAAACATCACCTACAGAGAAATAAATATCAAGCCAAGGTTAGTTTACAATACTTATCAAACAAACTAAGATTTTTTCAGATTACTGAAAATATAATATGTAAAAAATAAAGATTAGTCTAACTGCTTACCATGTTGAAGAGCGGAGTAATGATCATTCTCGTGGTCCACACGATCTGCGTTGGCGCTCTCAGACTGGACTGGCCTACAACACGTATCAGATACAGAACATTTAAATAGGAACATAAAAATGTGTTGATGTTACGCTCAACATGAGATGAGAGAGTGTTGCACCTACCTGACGAAGACTGAAGCTGTGAAAGAGACACTTGTTGTTAGATGGTTGTTATACTGCTGTTCTATCTCATGACATCAGAGTATGTGTGTGTCTTTGAATCATTAAAAAACATGTAATAATAGAAGAAGAAGGTCTCACCCTTGGACGCTCTGTAGCAAAACAAAACGAGCAGAGGAACAACAAGAATGACTCCACAAACCAGCCCAACAATCAACAGGACAGGAAATGAAGAGCTTTCAGGCCTGGACACTGCTGGAATAAATAGTGAAACAATATTCGTCTGAATTTATTTCAAGTCAAAATAAAAAACAGTTTACAAGAAAAAGCAGCAAGTATTTTAATCCTACTCACCCTGAACTGACATCCAGCTCTGTGCTGACTCTTGTCCTGAGTGTCGACACTTGTAGAATCCTTCATCTGACTTTGACACTGCAGAGATATTTAACTCCCATCTGCTGTCACTTTGAATGAGTTTCTCATTGTGATAGAAAAACACAGTGGAGTCAAATGTTTGATTTCTTAATTTGCAGCTCAGAATAACAGGATCTCCTTCAGTCAAAGGACGGGTCGGGCTCAGCAGGATCATATCTCCACCTGTTAAACAGTCAAAGAAGACCAGGTTTCAGTCAGAGATCAGCTGGTTGAGGAACTTGAGAATGAGTGGATGTAGAGAGATGAGAAAAGACACATACTGGGTTTGTTTCTTTGACTTTCCTCATTGATTTAACAGTGATCATAAAACCTGACGTTTCATCTTCATACACCTTGTGTGTCTTACTGTTCAAGAACCCTTTCAGTTGGCTGAATCTGCAAACTCACAGCTAAATATCACTAAATCCTTCATACTGGAGTTTAAATGGTGATCATGGACCTAAAAACTGAAGAACAGATCAGCCACAAATCTATATTCTATATTTATACATGGTTAAAATCACAGTGTGATTAAATACTTAAGGCAAGGCAAGTTTATTTGTATATCACAATTCAGACACAAGGCAACTCAAAGTGCTTTACAGGTGCATACAATTACAGTAAAAGCATTTAAAATACATTAAAACAAAACATTAAAACAAGTTAAGAAATAGGAAAGTAGGCTAAAATAGAATAGATTTCCTACGCACAATAATAGAAAACAAAAGTCACAGAGAAAATAGAAGTTACAGTGCAGTTCAAAGCCTTAAAATTGCTTCGGTGAAAGGCAGTGGCAAACAGAAAGGTCTTGCACTATACGAAAGCTGCAGTAAACAGTAATATTTTCAGCCATGATTTAAATGAGCTGACAGTTTGTGCACTCCTCAGGCGTTCAGGGACTTTGTTCCACAGGTGAGGACCATGGAAGCTAAATGCAGCTTCACCCTGCTTGGTTCTGACACTGAGGACACTGGGGACACTGGGGACACTGAGTAGACCTGTCCCTGATGACCTGAGGGCTCTGGATGCTTCATATTCCACCAGCAGCTCTGATATGTATTTAGGTCCAAGACCATTTAGTGATTTGTAGACCAGTAACAGGATTTTAAACTCTATCCTTTGGCTCACAGGGAGCCAGTGCAGGGATTTTAGGACAGGTGTGATATGGTCCATTTTCCTGCTGTTGGTCAGGACTCTGGCAGCAGCATTCTGGATGAGCTGCAGCTGCTTGATTGAATTTTTACTGAGACCTGTAAAGACACCATTACAATAATCTAATCTACTAAGAATAAATGCATGAACTAGTTTTTCCATGTCTTGTTTAGACGGAAGTCCTTTAATTCGTGCAATGTTTTTGAGATGATAATAGGCTGATTTAGTGATAGTCTTTATGTGGCTGTTAAAATTCAGGTCTGAGTCCATAACTACACCCAGATTTCTGGCTTGGTCAGTGGTTTTTAGTGTAATTGAGCTGGAGAAAGTTCTGGCCCATCCACTGAGTGCCTTGTTGGATACATTCATTCAGCGACTGTAATGGACTGTAGTCATATGGTGACACTGTGATGTAGAGCTGGGTGTCATCAGCATATGAGTGGTAAGAGATGTTATGATACTCCATGATCTGGGGCCAGTGGGAGCATATAGATATTAAACAAAAGTGGCCCGAGAATAGAGCCTTGGGGGACTCCACATGTCATCTTTGTTCGCTCAGATTCACAATTACCTAGCGACACAAAGAAGTCTCGATCTGCTAAATAAGATTTGAGCCAATTTAGCACCGTACCAGAATCTCCGACCCACTTCTCCATTCTGTCGAGCAACATGTTGTGATCAACTGTGTCGAATGCAGCACTAAGATCCAGTAATACCAACACTGAAGTTTTTGATGCATCAGTATTAAGGCTTATGTCATTTAACACCTTAATAAGTGCAGTTTCAGTGCTGTGGTGTGGTCGAAAACCAGACTGGAAAGCGTTGACAAGATTGATTTGGGTCAAGAAAGAATGAATTTGTGGATAAACAACTCTCTCTGGATTTTGGTTTCCAACAAAGTGATCTTCTGCATGAGTTTGTGGAAATCGTCAGTGGTGAAGGTTGGCATCCTCTTGCTAGTTAGATTGCTAGTTAGCTGCTAACAGGCTTGTGTTACCTCTTAGGCCTCATTCAGAAAGTGTTGAAGAGTTCGGAAAAAATGTTGAAATGAGCCGGCAATGTACTTTATCTCCAATTAATTATGCTCCCAGTGGTTCCTAAATATCCAGGAGTCACTGCCTGTAATCTCTCAGTGAAGGAAAAAAAGAATAATAGTGGAAAAAAGGTAAGCAGAAGCGAGAGCAAGCAGAAAAGCATCTGCACCCAAGCAGATACAGCAGGTAAATACTTAACTATGTTTATTAAGTGAAAACAATTAATTAGTGGAGAGATCATGAAGCAGAGTGTTGGGCAGAACTCTTAACAAGTCAGTGTACTGTACTCCTCAACACACAACGGGATGTTTGAAATAATAAGTCAAAGAAAAACTAAATGTAATGAAATCATACCCTGTACGGTGATGTTGACTGCGCTTCTGAACTCCCCTGATCCAAACTCACACCAGTACACTGCATCACTGGGCCTGGAAGTGTTCATGTTGCATGTTGATCCAGTCATTGTCCCCCAGGTGATGCAGTATGACAGGTCTCTGTCCTCAGTCGATGACCTCATCACTGTCCACTCAGTAGAGTTTCCCTCACAGCTCAGTGAGACAGAGTCAGAGGTGAAGTGTTGAGCTCTGTCAGGACTCACTGTGAGAGACGCTGATGAGTGAATATCTGAAAAACAACATGTGATAAGAGGTCAAACAGAGCACAGAGATCTTCAGATATAAAACGCCTCAATTCAAATAGTCCTTAGCTTTGTTTTTATTGCAACAAATTTCAGTGTTTTGGTAAAATTATGATTTCTACTTTGACCTCTTGCTACCATTTTGAGTACATTTTAAATGATAGACAACCAAGTGACTACAGCTGCTGTAAGCAGAAGAAGAGCTGAAGTATCCAGACTAAAGGTACTTTTTGCACATGAGAGCAGAGTTTTAGCCGAGATATCATATCTCTCTTTTTGTGTTTTATGTTAAAGAGTGAGGACAGAAGGAAACAAGTCAATTCCACCCAGTAAGGTGGAAAGCATGAAGTTTAGCTTGACGCTAGCGAGAGAGACAAGATCATAAGACCACAGTAAATTAATTTTCTTTTTTTCAAGATACTGTATGTTTATCATCATTTAGAAACAAGGTGAACAGAGCTGATATAACATCTGTTTCTTAAGAGAGAGAAACACACTGACCTGCAGACCAGACAAACTTAGGGCCACTGTTATGAGTGTAAAACACTGGATCTCCTCTTCCAGCTCTGCACACATATCCTGCTGTGTGTGTTTGTCCATGAACAATGTAGGAATCCTGTTCAGTCCCACTGCTGCTGCCAGGTAGCAGCTCAGTAGGGAAGAAGCTGGCTGATGGATCAGCAACAACCTTATACCAGTCGAACCTCCATCCTGCAGATGGATCTTCAACTCTGCAGTTCAGAGTTACTGAGGCTCCAGCACTCAGCCATGATGGAGACCCAGTGAGGACAGGCCAGGGTCCTGTTGGAAAATGATTTTTTAAATGAAAACATGTATTGATAGTGGATCAGATACATTCTGCACAATCAGTACATACTGAAGATTTACTTTAAAATACATATGAACAAAAACAGCCTTTTAATGAGCTGTATGATCTTCACTTTGAAAGAAATGTGATGTGACTTACTGTCTGATACTGTCAGTTTGATGGGATCACTCCAATCTGTTGAAGAAAGCTGCGTATGTTTCTTTCTGCCCTTACACCTGTAGTCTCCACTGTGGGATTTAGAAACAGGTGTAATACGGTGTTCACTTTGATTTGAAGGTTTTACAGAGCTGGTTGTTCTCCATTCATACTCCCACTCAGTGTCTCCTCCATCTTTGATCTCACATCTGAGAGTGATCCTCTCTCCAGTGTATATTTTAGACCAGTTTGGCTGCAGAGTCACGACAGCCTTGTTTGGACCTGTTCATGTTCAAGAATTAACAGAAAGGAAACAAAAATTTACAGAAGCTCAGAGGGACAAGTGAGATTTTTTCCCCCCGGTGCTCCATTTTCAGGATGACAGGATTTCAAATGTCAGGATGGAATATTATCTTTCTGTATGTGTGAAATCAAGCGAAAAACATTTTGTTCAAGAGGAAATTAAGGCTCATTTTTTTAAAGTGTTTCTTTCTGTAATACTCATTTTGACCACAAGAGGCTGAAGTGCACCACTGCTCATGTCCTGAATCATACATCATACGAGCACAGTGCAAAACAGGATTATATCAACATGGCTTATAAATAAGTTAGACTGTTGCTGCTGAACTTGGTGATAGTAACAATAACTTTACAGAGCTGCTGGATACAGTTAAGAGTGATTTTATTACTCATACATAGAGACTATAGAGTAATAAAGTTTAAAGACGTACAGAAATTATGCCAAAGAGCATTGAAACTGTTCTGGAGGTTTATAGTTTATCATTACTTTGATTATTTCAGACACTTTGGTTAATAATTTGTCAGCCATCTGTTTGTGAAGCATTTGGCAACTTGTGACTGTTGCAGCTCCCAGAGGTCAAACCAAGAAACACAGCATGTGGCAGCAAACACACCACGTCACTGCCCACAATGACTGAGTGTGTGACACATTGTTGTTACTGACTGTATCACACATATATAAACAGTGTTGGGCCATCATCATAATAAGGGATGATAAGAGAATAATAAGTGAAGGCTTTGGAAGGCAAGTGTCTGTTGGACCTCAGATACAGAACCAAAACAGACATTCTGCACTTCCCCATGAATAGTGAGGTTTATTGTTTTGTTCTTTTCTTTATGTTTAACCTGTGAACAAGTGGACTCTTTTGCAGTAAAACTCATTTGAGTGGCATTTTTGTGGCTTTTTAGTATAATACTGTTATAACTCAGGATTATTAGGATTAATTTAGGATTTGTTCATTGGATCTTTCTAACAGAGCAGCTTGAACAGCTTTTTCTACACAGCTTCAGTGAAACAAACTAAAGTAGCTTTACAGACACTAAACTTATTCCAGTGTGAAGTCAGTGGTATCATCAGAGCTACGCTCTCCAAGTAGCTTCCCTTAACAATTGAGCACTAAGTCATTTCATAATGTGCACTGAGGGAAATGAAACATATATGGAAAAACACAGCTGCATAAACAAGTGATCAAGAGTGATACAGTAGGTGACACATAGGACAAACATCATCAGTAAATACAGAAAAGTTAACTAGTCACCTTCAGCATGTCCGTACAGGAGTGTATTCAGCACTAAAATAAAGATTAAAACTTCATTAGACCACAATCAAATACAAAATCCAGCTGGAGTGTAACACATGTAAACACTCTTCAATATATAGAGGCCTGGTAAATAAGCAATACATGTGATTCCACAGCTATATACATAATACCTCAGATCATATACCGTACATGCATTGTCCAGGTATAAAAACTAGTGCGTAAGTAACTAGTTGAGTAATGTACTTAACATAATCCTCCAATCTGAACCAAGACAAATCAGCAACAAAGCTCACGCCTACACAACTACTACACTGATATAAATACTGAAAATCACATAGAAAGTCACAGGTGTACTCACAGAGGAACCCGAGCACACCGAGCAGAGTGTGACCCATCTTCACATCCAGCACCGACACTGACACTCTGTTTCTGATCGAACTTCCTACTTTGTATTAATACAAATGCAGCAGAGAGAAAAGAGAAGTTACATTTCTTAAAAATGTGACGGCAGAGTCTTTCATCAGCTTCTTCTTCTGAGTGCAGTCCTGACTCTGTTCTTGCTTCCCTTTTACACAACGCCTCAAACAACTGCAGTTGTGTTGAAAGTTTACGCTTCCTGTCCACTGTGAATAAACAATTGGCTCATCTCCCTTGCAGAAGTTTGTTCCTCATCCTTATTTCACATCCAACAAACATAAGACCGACACAATGCATGTGCTCCTTTTTACCTCTGAGACGAGGGCGGTTGTAGTTAAGTCCCAGGATGCCAAGTCAAGGTTACCTGTGAGCCTCATTCTCTAAAAGTTGTAGTACTCTCCAAGTAATAATAATCTGATTTTAAACTTGTTCTTTGACTCTTTTGCAGCTGAAAATGTCACCCTGCTTTACTCGACTCAACTTCTGCCACAAGAGAGAATAAAAATAAAATTTCCAGGGTGTGAATGATGACACAGTCTAATTCTTGCTATCACAGCATCACATCTTAATGTGTGAAACTGAACTAGAAACATATTTCAGTCATGCTGATGAGAAGAAGTTTTGTTAATTTGATTTGATTTTCCCTGTTGATTATCCTATTTGATGTACGTATGTGTCGTCACTTTAAGGTGGTTTTGTCACAACTTCACCCACAGGAAGTGACTGAGCTCGGAGAAAAACAGTTCTCATGAACAGTAGTGACCATGAAGACAGCAGAAAGCCGTCTCTTACCACTATAAAAGTAGTTAAAAATATGGTAGCACATTCTGTAAGGTAGAAAATATTCATCAAAATGAGAGCTGGGTGCAATATGTGCCGGGCAAGGGCGGGGACCTGGATGTAGCGAGGTACCATCTAGATATAATTGGGCTCACCTCCATGTACAGTTTTTGGTTCTGGAACCAGACTCCTGGAGAAAGGCTCCTTTTCCAGAGTTGCGTTACTGTTATTATGTTATTGTATAATTTATATCATTCACACGAAAAAAGGCCCAGCAATAACTATATTTTAACCAAATATTTAAACTTTATTTGCACATTTTTTTTACATTATTTTCTTACATAGAAAATAAAATAAAGAGATTGACATGATCTATTCATCTTAGATATCTTTAAACAGATACACAACTGTGTGGTCCTCACCTGTCAAACACAACATAACATTGTTACAAAAACAGACAAAGTTATAAATCTTCCTTTAACATGATTAGTGTGAGGGGTAGTTATGTTTTAGCTTTTCAGTTGAACTCAAAAATAAAGAAAGAAAACATTAACGTAGAGACAAAACTCACTGAGCAGCTCATTTCTGGCACATGTGGTTCAATAAACAGTTTTTTGTTTTTTTTTAGGTTTATGTTGTTCTAACCAACTTTAGCAGAACTGTAACAAGACTATAATAAATCCTGCATGATTTTAACCACATTTTCATTTTTCAACAAAAATATATAAAATTCAGTCGGAGAAGTCGGAATCAATCACAAACAGAACTTCTTGTCAAACTTGTTTTTCTTGTTTTTTGTTGTTCCTGTTCAAGCTTCTGATAATGTTTCTGAAAACAGAAGAGGGAGAACACAAACAACGTGAGGCCAATTGTGTATTCGTGTCCGTTTAAATGTCGAGCAGGTGTTTGCGTGTACCTTCAGGTTGTCGTAGTGTCTCCGGCTGCTGCAGTGTGCGTCCTTGGCGGTGCTCTCGTTCAGGTAGAAAACAGAGCAGAGGTTACAGAAATACCCTGATTTAGGGACCACAAACTCCTGACCTGAAGAGGGAGACAGTGAGAGTGAAACCGGAGAAATCAAAACATTTGCATTTCGTGTTTTTAAATAAAATGTGCCTGTGTTAGTGTGTGTGTCTCACCGCGGGGGTTGTTGGGTTTGATTGCCGGCAGTTTGAAGTCAGCAGAGACACGAGGAGACTGAGAACGAGATCTCTTTGTTTCAGGTCCAACAAGCTCCCTCCTGTGTTTACTCACAGCTAAAGAAGAGAAAGAAACAATAATGCATAAATCACTGAAGCCCTGACGATCACACAGTAAGATTTGATAAAAAATAAATGACCTCAGTCGCTCCTTCTTTCCTTGTACCTTTAATGTCTGCCCTGCTCCATCCTTCCTCCACACATTCCTCCAGGGTCTGGTTCTCAGGGGGCTCCAGCTGCAGCTCCCGCCCAGCAGAGGCAGCATCGATATCGGCTTGGCCCGCTGCTTCCTCCTCCACCTCCTTCTTCTGGACGTCACTTGACAATGTAGACGGATCCAATGATGAGGAGGCATCAAGTGAAGTCGTTAGTGGTCCATCAGTTGGTTCCTTTTCTTTGCTCCGGTCTTTTTCGCTCACTTTTTTCCCTCCGTTGGACTTTCTCGCTGTGGTAAAAGACATTTAATTGGTAAACGCGAATTCTACTTCATGATAAGATTGTATAAAATATGTTTGTGTGTTACCAGGGGTCAGTCGGGTTCTGTTCTTGGCTCGGCCACTTGTCCTGGTTGTTACCGTTTCCTTTTCCTCCTCTTCCTCCTCTCCAACCTCGTCTACTGTCACAAAGTTCATACTTTCCTCTAAAACAGGAGAAATAAAGCAAAAACGTTTCAGACTTTCTGTGGTCTTTCTGCAGCTTTGTTGCACCATTGTTTTTTTTTGGGGGGGGGGTTTTAAATAAAAAACTTGTCCAGGAACTTTTTTTCCCAGGCAGAAATCACTAGGATGAAGCGCTCGAGCGGCACAAGAATAGAGTGCTGCACATTACAAAACAATCAGGTGCATGTGTCTCAAGACAGAAAGCCAGTATCACATGACTTTCTGGGACGCTTTCTCGAGTGGAGCCATCGTCAAAATTATTGTTTACACCTGTAGGTATAAAACTTTTTTTTTTCTGTGTTGACAGAATAACACACCTGTGTCGTCATCATGTTTGCATTTAGCAGATGTTGAGGTTTTCTCCGCTTGCTCTTCGTCGGGCTTCTCCTCCTCATCATCACCTGCTTCATCTAAAGTCAGTAAATTCTGAAGACAGACACAGGAGATCTTCAGCATCAGTGTTTCTGTTTGTTTGGGTTTTACAGTGCTTCACAGTAAGTTTCTTCATAGCATAAAATAAAACGTTAAAATGTTTACGTTTAAATCTTTACCTCTGGGTTGAAGGAGTCTACTGATTCGTCCTCCTGGTGAGGTGGGCGGGTCTCCAGCGTAGTTTGCTCCACTTTAACATCCTCCTCCTCTTCTTCTACGAACTCATCCAGAGTGACGAATGTCTGCAGCTCTCCCTCCCAGAACTCCTGTTCCCTCTCTTGGCTTTCCGGAGGACTTTCCTCTCCAGCCTCATCTGCCCCCACCTCATCCAGAGTCACCAGGTCCTTGGCGTCAACCTCCACCGTCTCCTCATTTCCCCTCCTCCCCTCATTGGACCTCCTCGTTAGTCCACAGCTGCTACCTCCTCCTTTGCTGCTGCTCCAGCTCCTTCGCTCCCTCTCCTCCCTCTCCCTGGTCCTCCTCGTTTCCCACTCCTTGGTGATCTGCTTCTCTCTTGCGGCGTCTTGCCTCTTCCTCAGCTCTTCCTCCTCTGCTGTGTCATCAGGGTAATCCTCCTCATCCTCGCTCACTTCGTCCAGGTTCTCCAGAGCGCTCGCTATGTCATTTTTCTCGGCTGATTTTTGTCTATTTTCTGCCTCTGGTATCTCAGAATCACTGGACTCTGAAGGTGATTTGTCCTCCTCCTTTATGTCTGTACTCTTCTCATTTCTTGAACAAAACTCTTCTGAAACAGCTAAATTATCTTTTACCTCCTTTGAATCCTCAACTATCTCATACAGACCGTCCTCCTTAATGGTCACTTCTTCAGATGCTTCCACAGCTTTCATACCACGTGTTGGGTCGTCTCCTTTTACAGTTGATTCCCCTTCTTTTGCCTCATCGTTACTTTTTTCCTTCCTCCCTCTTTCGGGCACCTCTGTGGCAGTCAGCTCTTCTTCATCGTCTTCCACAGAATCTACAATCTGATACATGGGCTCTTCCTCCTCCTCCTCCTCCTCCTCATGTCTGGCTGATACTGCGAGAGATTCGTTACTAGAGCTCTCCGAGTGTCCTGTTGGGGGCTGATCGTCGGTGGTGTCCTCCTCCACAGAATCAAGAATCTGATATGTTGCATCTTCTTCCTCTACCACTTTTTCAGATGCGTCTCTGTCACCTTTCTTGAATGTGACCTTGTCTTTTACAGTTGTTTTAACCTCTTTCTTTGGTCTTCCCCTTCTTCCTTTTCGTCCTCTAGCGGGCCGATCATCCTTCACAACCTCGTCCTCCACAGAGTCCAATACTTCATAGGTTGCATCGTCCTCACTTACCTCTCTTATGCCACTTTTCTTTGCCGGAGAGGCTTTCTCCTCTTTCTTTGGTGTTTCTTCCCTTCGTTCCTGTGACTGACCGGCAGGAGTGTGCCTCCTTCTTGTTGGGGTGTCCTCTTTGTTAGTTTTCTCATTTGAAGCATCTTTCTTACTTGTTCTTTCCCTTCCTCTTGTAGATCTTGTTGTGACGGCTGGTTCCTCCTCTGCAGTCTCTTCCTCTACAGAGTCTAAAATCTCGTATGTAGCGTCTTCGTCCCTGACAGGTCTTTCAGACACTTCTGTCTTCTTCCCTCTTGCACTCCTTCTTCGACCAGACCTTTCTGAGGTGGCGGCTTCTTGAACCGGATCATCTTCAACAGAATCTACTATCTCATACATCATCTCCTCAGTGGTCTCTTCGATCTCCTTGTCTTTTTCAGAGACTCCTGCAGCGGTGTCCATCTTTGTCCGTGTCTCATATTTTTTAACCGCCCTGTCCTGTTTCTTTGGAGATTTGTCCTTCTCTTCAGTTCTAGATGCTGTGGCTGTGCGGCCACTCCTCCTTGAAGGTCCATCTTTTCTAGCAGTCGCCTCCCCTTTCCTGGTCCTTTTTTCCTTGTTGTCGGTCTCTGGCTCGTTCTCTGTAGTCGTTGGCTGATCTTCCAAAGAATCAATTACCTGGAATGTGTCCTCCTCTTGTTCTATGGGACTAATGTCTTCTTTAGATATCTGTTTGAAGGGAGCTTCAGGTTGTTGGCTGTCATCTTCTGTTGCAGGCTGATCATCAATTGAATCCAATATCTCAAAGGTTTCTTGGTCAGCATCAATGTCAGCATATTTTAAATGGTCTTTACTGTCATGGTTTTCATTTGGAACTCGACAATCAGAATTTTCCACATCTTCAGAGACTTCTCTTTGGTTTCCATCTTCTTTCCCCTTTTGAGCTTGTTTGCAACCTGTATCGAACACTTGGAAATTATCTTTGTCATTTATCTCCTTATCTTTACCTACTGCATCTTTAACTGTAGATTTGTCATCTACTGGACCTGATGCTTCCTCATACAGTTGGTTTACTGTGGAACCATCATCTTGAACCAGATGACTGTCCTCTTGACCTGTTGCTGCTTGGTCTTCGGTAACACTGTCTAACACTTGGAAAGAACCGTCCATTTCCATTTCACTGTCGTCCTCTGGGCCGCTGCCTTCACTGTTGACACTGTCCAACACCTGATAGCTTTCCTCATGCAAACTCTGGTCTTCCTCAGGTACAGCAGGATGGGTTTCAGAGCTGCAACCTCTGTCCCCATCATCCATCTGTTTATCAGTTTGATCATGGAGTGAATTGTCCTCGTCCTCCTCTGTGTGTTTGTCGACATCATCTTCATTCCCTTCCTCTCTGCTCTTCCTCTGGTCTTTGGATGTATTGACATTAAAATCAATCTCCAGACTCTGGGTTTGGCTCAACTGGTCCCCATGTCCTTGTGAAGGTGGATGCATCTCTGATGATGTTTCTACTTTTGACTCTGACTTGACAGTTTTTGCAGCACTGCCCTCTTCTGACACTTTGTGGTCAGATGTCGCCACTGCGCCCTCTGTGGCATTTGCTTCTTCTCCAAGCAGCTCGAGATGAGTCTCTATTGATGCCTCGACAGCTGGTGCTGTTGTTAACTTTTCCTTTTCACGTTCAGTGGAAGGTGAGCGAGTACAACAGCCAGAAGATGTGGTATTTGATGCTTTGGTTGGAGATTTTGTCTCGCTCTGTTGTGTTTTCTGACCAGGGGAGGAAGGGGTTTCAGTAGATAGTGGAGAAGACGAGGAGGGCGGCTCACTGACACTAGCGGAGATCTCTTCACCAGCAGGTGGCCTCTCTATTCTCGCTCTTGAGGATGAGGAGGAGCTATGAGGCTCAGGGCTCGAGACTTTCACGTCACCATCACATTCATCATCAGTGACAGAGTCGTACATGAGGGAATTTTTCTCATCAAAAAGGCAGACACCAGGAAGATCATCATCTGTAAAGTCTACTTGACCCTGAGTGGAGAACAAAGAATGAATCAATAACTAAAACAACGAGGTTTGTGGGAATATAAAAGGGGTGACGGATGAGGACTGCACCTCACAAGTTTTCTCAACTTTAACTTCTGTGGTATTTCTTTTGTAAAGGTATTGAAAATTTTAAGTCAGTAGTGTCTGAAACAACACTCCAGCCCACAAGTCCATGGTGGCAATGGCTGCCATATTAAACCCCGTCCAACACCTGCCTTATTCACCTGATTTTGACACTATCAGGCTACTACTTCTTCCTTGAGATGAAGATGGAGCTCAGTGGTCACCATTTCGACAGTGACGATGATGCTATCACTGTTATTGACAAATTTCGTGAGGTCCAAGACACCGTTTGTTCATTTACTCCACCATCGCTGTACAAAGCGATGGTGGACCTAAAACTGACTTGTTCTACTGTAGCGCATGAACTTATCCATCACCCCTTAAAACAGAGTTAAACAGAGTTTCTGCAGTGTGGCTTTGTTTTGGCTTAGGTTCAAGTCAACTTAAAACTAAAGAAATTAAGAAATAAGGTATCCAGCTATAATATCTCCTATAAGCCCACAATCACATACAAAAACATTTATTACCGTACAGAGTGCAACCAACCTGCAAAATATTATGTTCCATAAGGACATTTTGGTACATTATAGTGCTTATTTGTGACTCATCTGCAAAAATGGAGGACTTTCTCTCGTGACATAGCCAACAACTCCCTTCTAGTTTAATTTATATAAACCAAATGTGTCAATACTGTCATACTTCAAGTGTTTAGAGGAAACCTACTTTTGCTGAGCTGCATTTTTTCCTGTTGCGGCACACTGTGAGAGACAGACAAGGAAAATATAAAGAAAAATAAAAGATAAAATTTTGATCACATACAATTTGTGACAACAAATGCGACTTTTTCTTGGATTTCTTACCTTTTCTATTTTGAGGAACGCGTTTTTCTACCATCTTCCCAATAATCAGAGGTGTAACTGCTGCATCTGTTGACTCGGCTGTGACGGATGAATCCTCTGCTACGATTAACAAAAGTATTTTTTTACTTATAAACAAGGTCTTAAATGTGTTTTTTTTTTTAATGACAGGCCTGCAGGATAGATGGCTGAGCTAAACTTAACCCTTGGTAAGCACAACTGTTATACAAACATGTTTCTTTAAATTTGGCAATTTTGAATTCGTCTGACAAACTGAAGGATAAAGTGTTCAATCATAACATGAGAAAATTCTACTTAATAAGATGCTGGGATTCAATATAACATTTGTTTCAAACTGAATAACAACACTTTATACATTATAGTAGACGCCACATTCTTGTGCATTTCCTAAAACAAAGACTTACGTAGTGATGCAGTATTGTGACTGTTTGGTATTTTCAACCTGAGGACTTGGTGTCTACGGGGTAGTTTGAGGAGACTGTACCAAACACCAAACCGATCAGCATCAAGAATGGACTCAAACTCTATAAACACCTGGAATACACAAGCACACACATATGTGACAGGTGAGACTCACAGGAAGTATTTTTAAAAGCAACTTAAACATGTGTACTTGTGGTTGGTTATACCTTGTTGAGGAGAGGCAGGTAGTTCTTGACGGAGACAAACTTGTTCAGGGCTTTCATGATGCGCTTGGACTCTCCCTCGAAAATGTTGTTGATGACGACTACTTTCTCTCCATCATCGACCACAGGCTGCATCCAGAACAGGAAGTGAACATCCAAACCAACAAATTAACAAGAAGACAGACTCTCAATGCCACAACTTATTTTAAAAGCAAAGTACAAAGTGGAAAATGAAGATGGAACAAAATTTAAAGCATTTTCTTCAAGTGTGTTTTTGAGAGTATTACTTACAGACTTCATCAGCTCCATCAGTGATTTATAAAACCCAAGCTAAAAACAGAAACATAAGAGTAGGCAGTGTTACAACAGCAACATAGGCTACTTATGCACAAAACACCAGACTCTTATCAGTTTTTAAAACTACATTTCAGCTGTTTTCCATCAATAAAAACAGTGTTGTGTGCATCCTTACTGGTGTGTCTGCATTGAAGCTGGATACAACATGGAAATGGATTTTAGACCCTTTGAAAAACATGCCATTTTTTCCCTTGACTTCCATTATTTTGCGCACAGCCTCCGCTGTTGGCATCTTGACGAAGGCCTGAGAATTTAAAAAAAAAGATTAATGCGGCTTTGGTTGAAATGAGTCCGGTGAGTGTCATATACGGACAAAATCTATATATAACAAAAATCTCAAAATAAATGATTCAACGTTAAGTCAAGTTTAAAAAAAAGACCTTTAAAAACAAATTAAAATGTTACATAACTCGTTTTCTCATGTTACATAAAAAAAAGGCATTACAATAGTGAATTTATAACCTGGTGCTTACCACGCGCGACTGAGGAACAACATAGATGTTGTCAGATTTATGTTGAAACCCCAACGGAATGAGCAGCCTGGCGATGTTATCCTCTGTGTAGTGGCTTTGTAAATAACTTGGCAAACCAGTTATGAGCAACAGCTTCTTGTCGTTCATTAAAGACTGGTTGAAAATAAAGACAGAGAGAGAAAGAAGAATAATAGTGTTTGCTACAGGTCGGACAATGCTGAGTGAAGGAGGAGTAAACAGCCTCCTGCAGTACAATCACAATTTCCAATCACATACAAAAACAGTCTATGGCAGGCAAGAAGAAGTATTTTGAGACTTAACCATTTATTTATGCATCATTTGAGGAAATAAATGACAGTACATCCCTGTTCTCTTCTTATAAAACAACCTCTGAGTTCAATTCATATCTTTACAAAAGCTACATGTGTAAATACTTTAGCAGTTCAAATAGGTGATTTGAGGAAACCTACTTTTTGGTCGTGGTCGTTTTCCCAGTCGAGGCACTCTGTGAAAGAGGGACAAAGAAAATGTTTTTTTTTAAAAAAACAAAACACAAATGAGAAAAAGATAAAGATAAAAGTATAACCAGATGCAGACACTTGGATTTCTTACCTATTGTGTTTGGATCCAGGAGTTTTTCTACTATATCCCCAGGAGTCACAGGGACAACTGCTGCCGGTTGCTTTTTGCTCACTGCTGCAGCTTCTGGCTCAGTTGTGACGGATTCGTCCTTTGCTGATGCTGCATCTGTTTGGCTCTTCACTGTCGTCTCAGGATCTACAAAATATCAAATTTGATTAAGAATAATAACAGTAGGTTATCATATCAGTCTTCCCTCTCCCCACACTTACATATTAATGTACAGCTGCTGTCTGTTTTTCTCAGCCTATGGACTTCATGTCCAAACTCTCGCTGGACTGGACTGTACCACACTTCAAACCGATCAGCATCGTGAACAGACTCAAATTCTATAAACACCTGAAACACACAAGCTCACACATACGTGACAAGTAAGAGGAAGAGGAAATCTGCTTTAACGCCACTTAAACACGTGTGTTTTTTTACTACCTTGTTGAGGAGAGGCAGGTAGTTCCTCAAAGAATACATTTCTTTCAAAGCTTCTCTGAGGTTCCGGGCGTCACCCGGTGAAATGTTGTTGATGAAGATTGTTCTCGGACCATCATCAACCAAAGGCTGCATCAAGGACAGGAAGTGAACACCCAAACCAAAGAGTTAACAATAGGACACACACACACACAGACAACTGCACTGCTTGTGATCTGTCTATCTAGATTCAACACTGGTTTTTAGCTGGCTCCTTAAGTGCAGAGATTTCCACAGATTCTTTGAAAACTAGAGTTTTCAAATCAATGAACCTTTATATTGGAAATTGGAGATCTATTACTTTTTTGAATGAAGAGGGATTTAGAAGAGGGAAGTATGTGTGTTTGTGTGCACTACTTACAGACTTCATCAGCTCCATCAGCGATTTATAGAAACCAAGCTAAAACAGAAACAGAGTAGGCAGTGTTAAAATGTAAAGATACTAGTGAGGGGAGATACAATACAGGTCAGTTTTAAACAATCTGCCCCTTTCAATAAACATGCAAGTTTTTCCACTTAAAATGTTAAGCTCTGCGTTTGTTGGCTTGTGAATGTAATTGGACATCTATTAAAATCCATCAGTGAAAACAGTGTCATGTACACGCTCACCGGTTTCATTTCGAAGCCTTTGCTTACAACATGGAAACTGAGTCGAGACCCTTTGAAAAAAATTTCTTTTCTATCGGCATCCGGTACGTCGCACTCATTCACTTCTGTCGGCATCTTGACGAAGGCCTGAGAGGAAAACAAGAAACAAAAATGGGTAACTTGGTAACTTCAGTCTTATATGGGTATCAAGACTCCAGGACCAAGACGTGATTTCAAAAAGATAATTATGAAAATAAAATTTTAAAAAATGTTACTTAAAATGTCGCATAATTGATCATTCAAAGACTTGAACACTGGATTATTAAACCAAACTGATGCAGATTTATAAACTGGTGTGCGTACCAGGGAAATCTGAGGAACGACATAGATTTTGTCATATTCATATTTAAATCCCAGTGGCATTAGCAGGCTGGCAAGGTCATCTTCCGTGTAGCAGCCATCGTCATATGCCGGCAGTCTAGATATGAGCAACTGCTGATCTTGAAGACGATAAAACTGCAAAAAAATTAGGAAAATAAGGAGAGAGATGGGTAATATTAATGAGGACTAATGATGGTTACACAGCTAGACAACTCTTGATTGCTATTTTTAATCAACACACTCATTAACAGATGTTAAATCAGGAAAATATGGTTACAGTGTGGTTCCTACAGTGTAGATTTGGATTGGCCTTTTTACTACATATGGCAGAATGTAATTTAACTCATACCAAAGTATGAACGTAAGCCTGAAAGCCAGCAGAGAGGATAATAGAATTAGAATTAATAGAATTATACAATTTTTTCCAGTTATAACAACAATTTCTAATACTATCATTTATTAAATTAATATTACCCAGATAAGCTGCATAAAATAGATGGATAAATTAACTGATTACAAATGAGTTAATTGATATTCATGCTGAAATTGAACCTCTTTTTGCGGCAGATCTGATGGTGCTGACTGAAAACGATTTAGCTTTATTAGCTTTCGTTTATTAATGGACATCTTCAGAAACAATCCAGTCGTAGATGTCAGATGATAGCCGATGGGAACCAGATTGATAAGTGTGTTATGCCACATACAGAAACGTTTATAACTACCATTACTGCCTACTGCAGGCACAATAAACTTGAAGGAGGGCATGCCAAAACAGTTCGAGAACTATTTTACAGAATTATCTCCAACTTTAAATTATATCTTTCAGAAAACTTCATGTATAAATACTGTCGAACTTCGTACAAGTGATTTAACTTACATTTGGTGGGAAGGAGATGCAGAAGGACGCTGTTGAAGAGAGAGACAATAAATGTGCAAAGAAAAAAAAGAGAAAGCGAACCGTTATGAAAATTATGATCAAGTGCAAAAGTTTGTGACAGGACAAACGGTCTCTTTCTTGGATCTCTTACGTATCATTGGTAGAAACAGGCGTTTTTCTAGCATCTCTCCAATGGTCAAGCTGGCTGATGCTGCATCCATTTGTGTATTCACTGCAGTCACAGGCTCTTTAAAGAAGATGAACAGAAGTACTTCTTAATCGAGAATAATGTTCTGTGTAACTGAACGTGTTGTTTGTAATGACAGCCTTGCAGGTTAGATGGAGGAGCTGTACAGTAAATAATCCTATGTAAAAAGAAATTAAACAACCCTGATTCCAGAACAATTGGGACATTCTGATTAAGATGTTAAACATTTTTTACAATCCTCACATCCCACATTTAAACTGACTTCGCCATCCATCCAGTTTCCAACATACCGTTTTGCATTATTTCTGTTTCTGTTGACAGGGTCTCGCTGGTTGCTGGTCGAATCCCACAAAGTTTGTCTTCTGAATTTTCTGGTACGGCACCTGTAGTTGATGGTTTTTCCCCTTTGCCATGAGCACCGCTTCCAACTTCCATGGGCTCCGCCGCAGTTTCCCCAAGCTGCATACGTTCTGTGTCTTCGGCATCATTGGCGTTGTCATGTTCTGCTTGATGATTAGGTTCAAAAACTGTCACCAAATTTTTGAACGGTCTTGCTTTCACCGTATGAGATATCCGTTTGGTTGAGATGACTTTCGCCTTGGTGCCCAAGACTTGTGATTTAATGGCAGTCGTTCGAGCTTTAACTGAGCGTACAGTTGCAATCTTCTGATTGGTAGGTTTGCCTGTTGTAGCTGTTCTGGCCCCAGAGGATGAAGGTCTGGGTGAACCGTAAAGTGGAGCCATGTTAGGTGTAGGGAGAAGAACCTTTCTAGAGGTCAAGGCGGGTGTGATGGCCCCGACACGTTTTCTGTGAACATAATAGAGTAATATTGGTCACGACTTTACAGACAGAATATTTTGTACAAAAAAACTATTAAAAGGTAGTGATAAAATCTTTCTGGACAATATATTATATTGCAGAGGTGTTTTTAATATTGTGTCGATCCCCTGTCCACATACAATTTTCTCTCATGTGTTTAATTTCAAAAAAGTGAATACAGCAATTATAGCCATTTCTGAACATATGAATTGTAGGTTAGTAAGATCCTAATCTAAAAACAAATTTGTAAAAACTTTTTTTCTCACTGAACACACAAATTCATTTATACTGATACGCTGACAAAACAAGATACAGTACAATGATCCATCGCTGTTAAAAAGAGGTCTGTGTAAAACATGTCTTACTTCTTAGGAGGCCTCTTCAAAGAAACAGTCGACTGTAAACAAACAAATTGAGATGTGTTGCTTTAGATTAATCTGATAATTGACAGCTTGACCACACTACAGCAGACAATTAGACAATCTGAACAAAAATAGAGAGAAAAACACAAACTGAGACCAAATAAAACTACTGTAACGAGTTGTCTTCTAAAAATGTGAGAAAGAAAAACATGTATCTGTGTTTAAAATGTCCTAACAATTAAATGAAATGTTATGTTTAGGCTTTGAACAAAGCTTTATGTGGATATGGTTTTGAAGAAAAGACTGACATAAACACACAAAAAGGGCAGGACAAAGACAGTTTACAAGATGATAAAACAGTTGCCAAATTTCCCTGGCACACAGGTACACAAACACCAACCTTAATTTTTGTGGCAGAACTTGCCTCACTCTTCTTCAGGCCTGGCTTTCCTTTGGAGGGCTTTGCAGTAGACTTCTTCTTTGCTGTAGAGGAGGATGAGGAAGAGGAGGACTTCATCTTGGCTAGCTCCGCAAGTAAAGCAGGGGCCAGAGTTTTGACCATGGCCTCCAGGTCAGACTGTGTTGACAGAGAACGGACAGCTAGGGAGACCGAGAAGGAAAAGGCTTCAGAAAGATGCATGATTAAAAGTGTGAAGGTCTTAAAATGGTTGCAATTTCTCAAACCTGATTTCTTCAGTAGTTTCTTAGCCAGTCTTTTTGCACTGCTTGACTTCTTTTGTTGAGGGGTAGATCCTTCTCTGGATGATTGGCTCTCACGGCTCCCCCTTGGTGGCAATCGTCTCTCCTCAACCCTCCTTTGTGGCGATCGTCTCTCGTCAACCCTCCTTTGTGGCGACCGTCTCTCGTCAACCCTCCTTTGTGGCGATCGTCTCTCGCCAACCCTCCTTGGTGGCGATCGTCTCTCCTCATATTTCCTTGGTGATGATAGTCTCGCTTCATATCTCTTTGGTGACAATCGTCTCTGAAGGCTCCTTGGAGATGATCGCCTCTCGTCTTTCCTCTTCGGTGAAGATCGTCTTTCAGAGCTCCTTGAACGTGACTGATAGTGGAATGAGGTCAGGTTGTCATACCAAGGGGAGTGAGAACGAGACCGAGACCTGGTGAAAGTATAGTTACAAGCATTTTATGAATAAATTAATTTAAACATACTTGTTACCGATAATTTCATAACCTGGTGGTGAGAGGTATCTGTTCTATTCACCCATGTTATTCCTCATAACAGAATTCATGTGGGACAGACCTGCGAGTGTATCTGGACCTTTGTGGTGATCGCGATCGGCTACTGCGTTTCTTCCTTCTATCCTCAAAGGCATGGTGGTGAGGGGGGCTGGACGAGCGGGAGTGAGAATCAGAACGGGAACGAGAGTGACTGCCATGCCTGGTTCTCGGGCGACGATGCTGGGAAGTTGATGCAGAGGTCGAGGTTGAGGGCTTGGCATCTTTACCTGCAGTCCTAAAAAGAGCAATGTACGGAAAAAGCAAAGTGAATGATGGGAAAGGAAAAATGTGTGTGGTCTTATGGCTGCTGCGATATAAAACTGAAGTTTGCCTTAAAACAGACAGACCATACTTTCTTTGAACCATCACTGGACATAACCAATGTTGTGGCCTATCAACGGATCTCCATTGTGTATGAGTATGAAGGTGGCCAGTTCTGGTCATGCTTCAAAGGCAGACTAAAACGTGTAGTGTGAGTTTAAACAACATGCAAAATCCATATAAACAGTGTCTCTTAAAGAAATTTACCTGGGCACAAGTGCTATCTCCCCATCCCAGTCAGGGTACCTGTGGAAAAAAGAACAATGCAAACACAACTTATAAAAGAGCAAAGAAGACACTTTCCTTTGTGAAAGGTGGTCAAACACAGTAGTATTTAGATGATGCTTCTAAAAGTCAACTGACATAGAGGAATTGTATGGTTCTGCAGAACTCAACTATAACACGACAACAGGATATATCTTGAAGAATACACTCAAACATTTTATGAAGTCTGCTGCAAGTTCCACTAGCCTTCGAATAATAGGGGTTTTAGTAGGCAATGAGCTATGCCACCACTTTTTTCTGTCCAGTGTTTCCACAACAGTATTTTGGCACATCCATGGTAGGCAATTCCCCAACAGTGTTACATTGAAAAACAAAAAATAACTCTGATAAACAAGATCTTTAAAAGGGAAAGTTAAAAACAAAAAGACTGACTGTTTTCGAAGAAGAGTGCAGCTCTCAAGGTGAAGCTTGGTGTTCTGGTGGGAGATCCAATCCTAATATTCATAACAACAGACAAAGCATTTAGATAGGCCTCATAGTCATCAAAACTGCCATCAGCTTCAGTATCTCAACTACTGTTTGTGATTGACAACACAGATATTATATTTTACATTACAGTAGCATTAAAAATTTCCTTTAATCTCCAAAGTTATTTTTCACAAAAGCAAAATACAATCAGATTTCTTTAAATCTTCAGCTAATAGCAGTCATCCAAAAAAACAAGCAACTTTTGCCCCAAGTAAGGAGCAGACAGGGGAAAAAAGTTCACACTTAAATCATGGCTTTGCTTTTGTAAAAACACATATAACTTATGGACAAAATCACACAGGTGACACAGCGCATCGTCAACTCCTTCCTCTGTAATTACAGCTGACTTTATAGTCAACTTGAGTTTGAGGGTAACAAGTCCTTATGAAATATAAGCAATTCAGGAGTGCTACAGACAGCCAAAAAGTTATTTTTCTTGATAAGCAATGTCTGTTTCTTCAGTCTTTTGTGGTATCATGATGTTTCCTGAGATTAGGTGAAGTTCCTTAAGTTCTGCAGAGGTGAAAGGTTTGGATAAAGACAAAAAGCTACGTATAGGCAGGAAGATATAGAAACTAGGGAGAGGAGGAAAAAAAGATGTGTTTGTTTTAAATCCACAAATTGTCATTGTCCGAAATGGGGGGAAAATAATCAACAGGTCAATTAAAAAAAAAATCATAAAAAAAACAAAACATTAAAATACACAAAACAAAGTTTGTAATAATATTACGGAAAAGTTATACCTACTGTTATATATACAAAAAGTTAAACTTACAGTTATACATGAAATTAAGTAACAAAATGCACCATCAACAGCTCTGACAGTGGGGAAAAAAGATAAGAAATTATACATTCACTAACAATTTAAAAAAAAAATAAAACTGAATATACAATGTGGGACAAAAGGCAAAAAAAAAAAAAAAAACTGGGCCAAAAGAGATGCCATCTTCTATCATCTTCTGCTGCACAAGTTCCTTAGATTTGCAGATTCTTCCTTGTCACGTCTTCGAAGCCCTTGGGTCAGTTTCCAGTAACATTCTCAGAAATTAACAGCATCTCATCATTTTATATTGCAACAGTCATTGGGCAGCGTAAATCTGGCATCGGCCACTACACATCAATGATTTCTTCAGGTGAACTAGACAATGGTGTTCTAGGCAGGTTTTTAAGTCATTCAATTCAAATGTAAATCAGACACTGTAACCCTGAATTACAAACTGAATAACAGAAACATCTGGTTTGTAACAAAATGTTTACAATCTCCCTGGAGTTTACCATCAAAGCTTCTTTTTGCAAAATGGTACACAACTTAAATGAAGTGACAGGCTCCTTGCAAGAATTTCACAACTAATCACTGATCCAAGTGTAAGTCTAAGAGTATTTTACACAAATCTTTTCAAATAGGTTATCAAACACCTTTGGGGCAGCAGTAGTTCAGTCTATGGGGACTTGGCATGGGAACCAGCTGTTGGCCGGCTCAAGTCAAGCACAAACCAGTCAGTATGTAGTCTGGACTTGTGACTGGAGAACCCCTTACTGCTCAGAAAACCTGAATATGTGGCAGTCTCTCAATTTGACATCTCTCTGTACATATATGTATGTGTAAAGTTCCTGTTTGTGCACGTTCTTTCTTAAAGAACAATTAAATTAATTCATTACAATTCATAACATCCCCACAAAATAAAAAAATGACACACTTAAAATTGACACTTTGCAATCAAAAAGAACAACAATTTTAGATATTGAAAGAAACAACACAAAATGTTCTGAAGGAAAAGAGAACAGAGTGCATTCTTCCACTCACCTTCATTTGAGTACATTCTTTGTTACACAGAGAACAGGTATGTGGAAAGATTCTTGGTGAGGCAGCTGCATAGTCCTGCATCATGGCCAGTGTTGGCAGACCCTTGAAGATTGCCACCTTTGCTGGAGGCTGCCAGTGAGAAGTCGGCAGCGTAGTGTGATTGAAGCTCATCTGGGCTGAGACTTGCTGAGGCAGAACTGGTGGAATAACAATGGGGCGAGGATCACCAGGGATAAACACCGGATGTTGCATGGCCCGTGAGGCATCAGTGATGCTAGGTACGCCAGCAACAGGGGGATGAGATTTTGCCGCAGAAAAAACTGGAGGCCACATCAATTGACCCGCTTGCGAAACCGGCTGCTTCAGTGCCTGCTGCTTCTGTTGCTTTGATTGTTGCTTCACTGGCTGCTTCTGCATCTGCTGCGGACTCTGCTGCTTTTTCATCTCAGCGACTGTTGACCTATGACTTCGGGTTTTACTCTGATCTTTAGTGCCACTGGTGTCATTACTGCCAATGAGCACAAGGCCAGGTCTGCCGGGATGCACACCATGGAGTAGATTGGTGGGTGGTTGGGTTTTCGACACCAACTGGTAATCTGACGTTGGTTCTTTCAAAGGAACAGGTTTGGAAGCTTCAGACCTGACAACTCTGAGGTCTGTGTCTTTCTTTGGCACAGAGAAAAGACTGAGGATTGTTTGGAGGGCCTGGCTTGGTTGGGTCTGCAGTTGTTGGGTCTGATCATGGCTTGGGGCAGCACCAAAACTCAGTGCTGAACTGTTTGAAGAGCCGAGACTGACAACAGAACTCGCCTGATGACAGGAAGAACCCAAGGCACGGCTTTTCACTTCGGTTGTATGTTTTTGTAGAGGTCCTTGACTGTTTTTGCTAGTATCACAAGTGTCCATCAGCAACATATTTCCACCCCCACCGCTGTTTGCTCTACTAACACTGGTCCATCCAATCTCATCTCCAACCCCTCCTACATATTTGCTAGTATGTCCATAGTCAATCACTTTACTTGGCTGGAGAACAGACAACGTAATTTCTTCCGGGCGCATCGCTGACCCCGCAGATGTGCTCAAAGTGTGACTGTCCATTCCACGCACACTTCTGGTGGGCTGGGGATCAGGGTAAGGTTTTGACTGCCCTGCAGTTGTAGCCCTCTTGGCCTTCTGGATACGGATTTGGTGTAAAATGAATGGCATGTTCTCAGGAGTCATCTGGTCATCAGTGTAGGAGATGAGATGATCCAAGTCCTCTTTTTCAAGTCCAAAGTGTTGAATGATGTTAAAAGCAAATTCAGATGTATACTTGGGTTTGCTGGACTCTGTAGGGGCCGCAGGTTTGTCTGGCCCTAGAAAGTCATCATCACCTAACCCTGGAATGGACTGTAAATCACGCTCGGATGATGAATAACATTTGGAGTCATGAGCAGTGGGCTTTTTGTTGTTCAACAACCAGTCCAAGGAGTTTCTGCCCCTTTCCACATCAGAAGGTCTATGTCCTAGAGAGGAAGAGGCTGAGGACATCGGGTGGGAAGCCGTCCTTGTGGTTGAGGAGCGACTAGTGCCCTCATCTATGGACTGATGTGACGAGAAAATTCCTCTGGTGTTGTCAGGAATAGCAGAAGAGGGTCCAGAAGAACTGAAACTGGACCCAGGTCCAAGACGAGGAGATGTCCTCCAAGGGTTCGATTCTACCTGCCGACCGTGGAGTTCATACTGCCCCTCAGTAGAACTTTGGTCCTCGGCCTCAAAGGGGTCATACAGTTGATGGGACATTGTGTTTGCCGTCTGCAGTAAGTTAAGGAGATTGATGGCCACAGCAGTTGGGGGGGGGGGGGGTGTTGTAGGTTTGTAGGGAGCAGGTGTGTTGCAGTTGGCTTTAAAGGTTGCTGCTTGCCTGCCAACAGCGAGAGCGTTTTTGATCTGCGTCAGTGCTAGTTGGTCTTTCAGTTGAGCCAGCCACAAGGAGGCAGCCTGCTGACCAATCAGGAGCAAGCTCCCTGGGAGCCCTTCGAGTAGAGGGCTTGTTAGTCGCCCTAAAACAGGAGAAGTGGCACAACGCTCCGATAGCAAAGAAAAGCTGAAAAGTCAAAAAACAAAGGAGGGGGGTTATTAGATCTCAGCTTCTCTGATGGGTAAAATCCATTATGTGGAAGGTTGTGTTTTGAGATGTCCATTCTGCTGCCTCCTGTTGGATACTCATTCACATTCGTTTATTTCCTTCCTTCGCTAGCAAGAAAGAAAAAACAGAGGAGGCAAAAGCACCAAAGCACAGATAAAGAATTAACAAGATAATTTACACAAATGCCTTGTAACAGCAACAGGCTAGTCATGCAAATGTGCAACTTAAGTATAGGGTCTGATATGAGCACCCAAGTGAAAGTGTGGGAAGTTGTTAGGGTAAGCAACACATCTCAAATACCACTGTCAGAAATAATAGCTACCTTGTCGGCACTTAGCAGATCAGCCCTCCATTTTACAGCCCTGATACATCTTCTCCAATCTGGCAGCTGTTGGCAGCGATGGTAGCTTGAAAACCAGCTTAACAAACAGCAACTGCTCGCAGAAGCCAACTTCTTCCACAAAGTATACTGGGGAGCATATCTCCTGTCACCATTTTTATGATGACCTGGCTTATTTTCTCTGCCCTGGTGGATTCACAGCTAGGAGTGTCACAGTTTTAAATCTAAATTGAACATCTATTGGACTAAGCTTTCATTTTTTATCACTAAAATCAAAAGTAGGATCAGCAATTCTTCAATCTTGTGTGAATAAAGGTGATCAACTGCCTGATACCAGAGGTAAATCCAACCGCAGTTGCTTCCCAGAAGTGACATTAGCTTGTCTACCCTGGCTAGCTTGACTTTTAACAATTCTTCTTCATAAGCATAAAAGTGCTTATCCAGATGTTTTGCCAGTAGTATCTCTTGAGGTACCGAACTAGATCTTTGAGTCCTTCACACCAAACCACACTGGTTGGCAATGTAATGGGCTGGTCACTTTGGATCCCAAAAGGATAAAGTCAAGTTGTTGTTGTAAAGTACCTCTATCTTTTTAAAGTAGTGTAATAGAGCTCAGAGATTAGTTTTTAACTTTTGGGATTAAAAAGTGGATTTATCTTCACTCCTGTTTATTGAGCTGACTGCAGCAGCGACCAACTGAAGTGATTATGTTTTGTAATGTTGACTGCTTAGTCAGAGGTTGACCTGAATTCAAACACTCAGATATATTAATTGTGCAAGAATTACAACACCAAAGATTTTGCGGACAAACTCAACCAAATAACAAGACACCAAAATTCCCTTTGCTTGTTGTGAACACACCATTTAACAACTATTTACTATTTACTATTTGATGTGACTCAGGCACAGATGCTCAAGGACAACATAATGTTATAAAGTTTAATTTATTTTACATTCAGTCTCGTTTGCCGACTTCTTCTTCTTTCTTCGACTCTCTCCCGGAAGAAGTTCTAGCGAAAGACGACCGAGTGAAATGTGCTGTTACCTTGAACATTGGTAGTAATAAAAGCACACAACTCAACAAAACATATATATAAAAACACACACACACACATATATATAGAAAAAAGTGCAGTCGTCAGTTGTTGATATTTTAATTCAGAAATCTTACATATTCTGATTTAAAAAAGGTGCAATTAAGAAACAGCCACCTGTCGAATAGATCTACAAAACAAATCAAAGGGTTTCCTAACTACCGCTTACTTCTTCTAACTGTAGCTGACATTAGCTAGTTAGCTCAGTTAGCCGCACAGATAGTGGTCCAGACTGGGAGTTCAAGACCTCTAGCACAGGAGCTTTGAACTGGGACATGCTGGTTAGCATGCTCACTTCAGTGGATGACTCTCAGCATAGTACATAGACATCATGTTAACGTCATAACTTTTATTTGCATTCTTTTGATAATTTTAGGTAATTTTGGGATGTTTTTAACTAAAATTCTTACATATTGCACCTTTTGAAATGCCTATTATCAAGTCAGAAATAGGAAATTATGATAAATAAACTATAACATGAGTGTGGGATAAGGCCTAAAATTACCTTAAACCTAACACAGAACATGCTGACATATTAAGTATGTCTTCAGAAATGTACCACTCAACAACGCTCAACACGTCTTGACTTAAAGGAGACCTATAAGACCTTTTTGGTTTTTCCCTTTTCTTCCGATGTTTTATGAAGGTTCTTGTGCATGTAAAAAAGGTCAAAGTCTGCACCTACAGAAAACACTGCCCCTGAGATGCCTCGACTGTAGTACCGCCTTTAATTCTGTGACTTTGTGACATCACAAAGATATCTCTGCCTCAAGCGCTACATAGTTGCTGCTGATGTTAGACGGACTGGAACTAACAGATATAAAATGTCACAACAAGCATGTTCGCATTTTTCAGAGAAATACTAAAACTGTTACGAGAGGACAGTTTCTCTGGAGACTGGAGAAGGGCTTGGCTTTTACATTATAGATATTGTATTTCAAACAAGGCACATTTCAAAATTTTACATAAAATATACCCTGGTAACTGTCTTGTTTATAAGTTTACAGATATCGATATGACTTGTACCTTTTGTTAAAAAAGTATAGAAACAATCTCACAACTTTTTTTGACTGTGAAATAACCAAAACATTTCTGGCGAGACCTTGAATCTCATGTTTTTGAGCCTACTAACTTTGTCTACTCTCTTAACCTTAAAGATATTGTTACTATCGTCACTATAATAATCCAGATGATCGCAATCTTGAGCATGTGATCAACTTCATCATACTATATGCAAACATTTTGACTCACAAACAGAAATATCCCAGATCGCCTCCCAAATTTTCACTTTTCATAAGCAAGCGTATATTTGTCCACTCCCATGTTGATAAGAGAAAATATCCCTTTAAAAAAAAGGTACATTTACGATTAACGATGAACAAAAATGAATCTGAAAATGAGCTGAGTTTGTCTCCTTTAACAAAGACAGTGTGAGGAGTCTTGTTCTCTCAGCTGGGTCACATTAACACATTTTCTAAAACAATGCAGAAGGTGTCCTGACCTGCTGTGGTCAATTAATGAAGTTACCAAACAGGTAAATCAGTGTTTAACCAGGTGTGAAGGTCTAAACGCGGTGTAGCTGCTTGAGACTTGCCACAGGCCCGAGCCCAACAGATACACACCGAGTGTCACAGTAACACACGAGCACAACATCTTCAACATGTTGTGAGAGGTGTGTTCAGCTAACTAACTTCATGTGCTCCTCCTAGCAGGTGCTAACGAGGTCTTCAGAAAGGCCCGGTTAAAACCAACATGTAGAGCAGACATTGACGTAATAAGTACGTAACACTCCGCTCCGTGTTTTATCACAGCATTTGTGTTACATACCTTCCGTTATTGTTGTGTATCTTGCAGCTACGGTGAGCTGGAAGTCATCTTCAGGCTACAGCCAGGCTACTGCCAGGCATCCATCTTCACACATAAACACTGGACACAAGACTTCCGGTGAGAGTGTCCGGCCTTCAGAGTAAAAGCACCAAAAATCACCAGGAGAGATCACACACAGACACAAAGTCCACGAACAACTGATCTGATCTTCAACATTAGGTGTCTTCTTTCAAGCCCAAACACTGATCCGATCCTTACTCTTCCTCAACTCTGCTGGCACAGGTATTTTTCCTGGGAAATCCCCCTCATCACAGCTGCAGGCCTGCCTTGCTGTACCTGACACCAATAGCTCCATCTCCCTTTCCTTGGTAATTTTAAAAAACAAAAAACAGGTACTTTCCACAGAATACACCATGGGTTTTCAGTAACTCTGGCCTTAGTTTTTTAAAAATTTCCCCCTTGATACATCCCATTTTTCAACTACTTACTATGGTTATATTCTACTGCTGGTTTATTTATTTGTTATTACACTTTTTTTTCTGTTGTCATTTTTTAAAATATTTATTTTTTATTGTTGTACATTCTTTCATTCTGAGCCGCTCACAAACTCATTGGGAAAAATGGATGATCATACTTTCCAAGCCAAGAACCAATCGGAGGCATCCCCAGATTAGCTCAGTGCTACCTTCTGAATGTAAAGATTATAGCCCTCGAGGCTAACATTAGCTAGCATACTGGTGTTGACAGAAATATAAAATCAACCGCTCAATCAATTGTGGCAAATCTCCATTTTGTTTACGTCTGCTTCCCCGTGAGATCACGTGAGGTGGTGCATTGCTCCCTCTCGTACGCTAACCTTATCTGTAGTTTTTGATGGCCATTATTTTAAAATCTTGTAGTGTGTGCATGTTTAAGATTCGAAAGAGGAAAACGTAGTTTCTCGTCCTGTAGCGTGAGCCCAGCCATGAAACAAGAGCGCAGAAGCCACAACCTTCATTCAAAATGTGTCCCGATTACACCAAGTTCGACATACACACAAAAAGGATGCGATGAAGAAAGTTCCTACAAACATACAGTTTATTCTTTATTTAACAAATAATACAATTTTTATTTTTTTATTTATTTTTTTCATACATTTCTTATATACATAGTAAAAAAAACAAGAAGCAATCCATATGATCAATTCATATTAGATATCTTTAAACAGATACATAGCTCTGGTTCTCATTTGTCAAACAACAGACATAAAAACGTAACAAAAAACAAAGTCATAATTTCTTAACAGTGGTAAGTATGAGGGTAGTATAACAACGTGAGCATCTAATTACAAGTAATGTCAAAATGATTGTCAGTATGGCTGTACTCGACACTTGATTCTCAAATGTGAGCTGCTTGCTTTGTATAATTGGCGCTTGTGGCACTTAACCTTTTAAACATTTTTTACAAGAATGAAAATCAGTCGATGAAGTCGGGATCAATCAGAAACGGAGCCTTGAGAACTTCATGATGGTTCCTGTTCGAGCTTCTGATAATATTTCTGAAAACAGAAGAGGGAGAACACAAACAACGTGAGGCCAATTGTGACTTCTTGTGTGTTTAAATGTCGTGCAGGTGTTTGTGTGTACCTTCAGGTTGTCGAAGTGTCTCTGGCTGCTGCAGTGTGCGTCCTTGGCAGTGCTCTCGTTCAGGTAGAAAACCGAGCAGAGGTTACAGAAATACCCTGATTTAGGGACCACAAACTCCTGACCTGAAGAGGGAGACAGTGAGAGCGAAACAGGAGAAAAAAGTGTGAAGAGCATTCACATCTTTTGTCTTTTCAAAATAAAATGTGTGTTAATGTGTGTGTCTCACCAAGGGGGTTGTTGGGTTTGAATGCCAGCAGTTTGAAATCGGCAGGAACACATGGAGACCGAGAACGAGATCTCTTTGCTTCAGGTCTGACAAGCTCCCTCTTCCGCTTACGCACGGCTAAAGAAGAGATGAAAACAACAACACATAAATAATTTAGGAGGAGGATGAGGATCAAACATTAAGATTTGCTAAAAGCTGATTTAATCATTAAATCTGAAACATCATCAATTCGAGTAATATTTCAAGCAACATTCACGAGTTCCAGCTTCTCATATATGAGAATTTTTGTTTTTTCTGACAAAATAAGCGAGTTGAAGAAATCAATAATGGAAATAATCCTACATGTAGCCCTAATTAACAACAAAGGCATTTACAAATTGATTTACTTTGGAGACACTTTGTAGAAAATGCACTTTCGTTGAGCTCAGTGTGGATAGTACGCTTAAACTGAAGAATAAAATGTCTGTCGTTGTTGAAATGACCTCAGTCGCTGCTTCTTTCAGCTCTCCGTACCTTTAATGTCCGCCCTGCTCCTTGCTTCCTTCTCCTCCTCTCCTTCCTCCACACATTCCTCCAGAGTCTGGTCTTCAGGGTGCTCCGGCTGCGTCTCCTGCCCAGCAGAGGCAGCATCGATGTCGGCTTGACTCGCTGCTTCAACCTCCTCCTCTCTCTTCTGGACCTCCGGCGGACCGTCACTTGATAACGTAGATGGATCTTTGTGAAATGATGAGGAGGTACTGAGTGAAGGCAGGACATCAACTGCTTCCTTTTCTGCATCTCTCTTGTCTTTTTTCCCTCTGGTAGATTTTCTCACTGTGGTAAAAGACAATCAACTGGTTGAGCAAACACATAAGAAGAAACTGCATATAATTAATACTCTTAATTAACTGAATTTAATCCATTAAAGCTTCATCATTGGAAAACAGCAAAGCCAAAGATCAATAATTGTTTAAAAATTATACATTTTTTCAGTTTTAAGTGTCTAGAGATAAGATTTTGGGTATTACATGACTGTATTTAATGTATGTTTGTGTGTTACCAGGGGTCTGTCTGGTTCTCTTCTTGGCTCGGCCTCTTGCTCTGGTTGTTACCACTTCCTTTTCCTCCTCCTCTTCCTCCTCCTCTCCCTCCACCTCTCCCACCTCATCTACTGTCACAAAGTTCATACTTTCCTCTAAAACAGGACAAAAACGAAAAGTCAATGAACATCAACACAGAAACTTTTTTACAAACAAACTACTGTAGAAATATTTAAGAGATATGAAAGGACAAATGTAATTTTTAGACCAAAGTTAAATGCTGGCTTGGGAGGAAAGGCTTACTTCAAAACTTGTAAAAGCAGAAAAGGCTCGGGTGAAACTGATAATAAGGGTGACTGTGTATCAGTTCAAGGGCTTTTCAATATTACAGCATTCCAGCCATATACTGTCAAATAACAATGAGATTAGTTAATGTTCTGTGTTCTTCTACACATCTAAAGTGACACGGCAAGTTCATACTGTAAAATTATTTGGAGTAAAGCAGCTGTCCTCCTGATAAATCCTGAGCTCCATCAGAGCTGTTCACTTTTGTTGGTCTATGGCACAGATGCATTCTGCTACCTGAAGACGGCAATGTGCCATCAGTGCGCCCAACCACACCTCAAATTAAGACTAACACAGCCATGGGCAGACAGGTGGGGGCAAGTATATCAGCTACTTACACAACGTGGGCTTGAAAATGACAACTGTATCGGTCAGAAACCAGCAATGACACTTGCACTTTGCCACTTATAGTATCAATTCAAGTGTACTTTTCAACGTGTTGACAGAATAACACACCTGTGTCGTCATCATGTTCGCCTTTAGCAGATGTTGAGGTTTTCTCAGTTTGCTCTTCATCCGGCTTCTCTTCTTCATCACCGCCTGCTTCATCTAAAGTCACCAAAGTCTGAGGAGAGACACAAGAGATCTTCAGCATCAGTGTTTCTCTGTTCGTTTGGATTCTTACAGTGCTTCACTTCATAAAACGTTGTTTAAATCTTAGTCTTTACCTCTGGGTTGAGGGAGTCCACTGATTCGTCCTCCTGGAGTAGTGTGCAGGTCTCTGGCAGAGTTTGCACCGCTCTCACATCCTCTTCTTCTTCTTCTTCTCCTTCTACGAACTCATCCAGAGTGAGGAATGTCTGCAGCTCTCCCTCCGAGAACTCCACATCCCTGTCTTGGCTCTCCAGAGCTCTTTCCTCTCCAGCCTCATCTGCCCCCACCTCATCCAGTTTCACCAGCTCCTTAGTGTCAAACTCCACCTTCTCCTCATTTTCCCTCCACCTCTCCTTGGACCTCCTGGTACGTCCACCACTGCCGACTCCTCCTCTGCTGCTGCCCCAGCTCCTTTGTTCCCTCTCTTCTCTCTCCCTGGTCCCTCTCCCTTCCTTTGCAATCTGCTTCTCTTTTGTGGCGGCTTGCCTCTTCCTCAGTTCTTCCTCCTCTGCTGTGTCATCAGGGAATTCCTCCTCGCTCACTTCGTCGAGGTTCACCAGAGTGCTCGTTGTGTCACTTTTCTCGGGTGTTTTTTGTTTATTTTTCACTTCCGGTGTCTCAGTGTCACTTTGGGACTTCGTAGGTGATTTGCTGTCTTTTTTAATGTCTGTCTGGGTTGTCCTCTCCTCATTTCTTGAGTCATACTCTTCTGTGGCAGGTGGGTCAACATGGACGTCCTCTAAATCCTCAACTAACTCATACATACTGTCCTCCTTGACGACAATCTTTTCAGACCCTTCCAAAGCTTTCGTACAACGTGTTGCTGTTTCTCCTTTTTCAGTTGATTCCCCTTCTTTTGCCTCATTGTTACCGTTTTCCTTCCCTCCTTTATCGGACACCTCTGTGGCAGTCAGCTCATCTTCATCATCTTCCAGAGAATCCACGATCTGATACACAGGCTCTTCCTCCTCCTCATTTCTGGGTGATCCTGGGAAAGATGCACTGTTCTTGGTTTGTTCGTCATCATTTTTGGTAATGCTCTCTTTTCTCAAACTCTCCAACTGTCCTGTTGGGGACTGATCATCAACCGTCTCGTCCTCCACAGAATCAAGAATCTGATATGTGGCCTCTTCTTCCTCAGCCATTTTTTCGGATGTGTCTCCGTCACCCTTCTTAAATGTTACGTTGTCTTTTTCTTTTTTAACCTCCTTCTTTGGTCTTCCCCTTCTTCCTTTTTGTCCTGTAGCAGGCTGATCATCCTTAACGACCTTTGCGGGTTCCACTATGTCATAGGTAGGATCGCTCTTGCTTACCTCTCTATCAACAATGTCACTCTTCTTTGTCTGTGTGCTCCCTTTTGGAGAGGCTTTCTCCTCCTTCTTTGGTGTTTTTTCTCTTTGTTCCTGTGATTCTCTGGCAGGAGTGTGCCTTCTTCTTGTTGGGGTGTGCTCTTTGTTTGTTTTCGCATTTGAAGCATCTTTCTTACTTGTTCTTTCCCTTCCTCTTGTAGATCTTGTCGTTACAGTCGGTTCATCATTGGTATTCTCTTCCTCTACAGAGTCAGGTCTTTCAGACAGTTCTGTCTTCTTCCCTCTTGCACTCCTTCTTGGACCAGACCTTTCTGAGGTGGCGGCATCTTGAACCGGATCATCTTCAACAGAATCTACTATCTCATACATCATCTCCTCAGTGGTGATCTCTTTGTCTTTTTTAGAGACTCCTGCAGTGGTGTCCATCTTTGTCCGTGTCTCATATTTTTTAACCGCCCTGTCCTGTTTCTTTGGAGATTTCTCCTTCTCTTCAGTTTTAGATGCTGTGGCTGTGCGGCCACTCCTCCTTGGAGGTCCATCTTTTCTAGCAGTCGCCTCCCCTTTCCTGGTCCTTTTTTCCTTGTTGTCGGTCTCTGGCTCGTTCTCTGTAGTCGTTGGCTGATCTTCCAAAGAATCAATTACCTGGAATGTGTCCTCCTCTTGTTCTATGGGACTAATGTCTTCTTTAGATATCTGTTTGAAGGGAGCTTCAGGTTGTTGGCTGTCATCTTCTGTTGCAGTCTGATCATCAATTGAATCCAATATCTCAAAGGTTTCTTGTTCAGTATCGTCATTGTCAGGGTCTTTTAAATTGTCTCTGTTGTCACTGCACTGCTCATCTTCAACAGGATTTTCCATATCTTTGGAGTCTTCTACTGCATCTTTAACTGCAGATTTTTCATGAGATTTGTCAACTATTGGACCTGCAGTTTCCTCATACAGTTGGTTTACTGTGAAACCATCATCTTGGTCTTGGTGATTGTCCTCTTGACCTGTTGCTGCTTGGTCTTCAGTAACACTGTGGGTTTCAAAGCTGCAACCTCTGTCCACATCATCCATCTGTTTATCTGTTTGATCATCAAGTGAATCAAGGATTAGATAGTTTTCAACATCGTCCTCCTCCTCCTCTGTGTGTTTGTCGACATCATCTTCATTCCCTTCCTCTCTGCTTTTCCTCTGGTCTTTGGGTGTATTGACATTAACATCAATCTCCAGACTCTGGGTTTGGCTCAACTCGTCCCCATGTCCTTGTGAAGGTGGATGCATCTCTGATGATGTTTCTACTTTTGTCTGTGACTCATCAGTTTTTGCAGCACTGCCCTCTGCTGACACTGTGTGGTCAGACTGTGCCACTGCGCCCTCTCTGGCTTTTGCTTCTTCTCCAAGCGACTCCAGATGAGTCTGTATTGATGCCTCGACAGGTGGTGGTGTTGTTGACTTTACCTTTTCACGTTCAGCAGAGGAGGATGTGGTATTTGATGCTTTGGCTGGAGACTTTGTCCCGCTCTGTTGCATTTTCTGACCAGGGGAGTTTGAGGTTTCAGTAGACAGTGGAGAAGAAAAGGAGGAGGGCTCACCGACACTGGGGGAGAGCTGTTCGCTGGCAGGCGGCACACCTGAGCTTTGCCTCTCTAATCTCGCTCTGGAGGATGAGGAGGAACCATGAGGCTCAGGGCTCGAGTCTTTCACATCATCATTAAATTTATCGTCACTGACAGAGTCATTCATGATGGAATTTCTCTCATCAAAAAGGCAGGCGATAGGAAGACTGGAAGAAACACTGTCATCTGTAAAGTCAACCTGGCCGTGGGTAGAGAACATAGAATGAATTGACACTTAAACAATGAATTATTAATCAGGATAAAATATGGAAATAGATTTGGGCAAGACGATCATTGACCAATTAATTTATTGACTACAAAACAAGGACCGGTGAAAAGAACAAGGTAGAATTGTCATAGAGAAGATAATCAGGATTGAGAGTGTCATTCTCCTGATATAGCCAACCCTCCCTGGTCTAATTACTATATTAAGGAAAACCACATGTGTAAATACTGTCGTACTTCATACAAATGTTTTGAGGAAACCTACTTTAGGTGGGGTGTAGTTTTCCCTGTTGAAGGTAACTGTGAAAGAGAGACAAAGAAAATGTAAAGAAAAAAGGAAGACGGTAAAATTTTGATCACATATAATTTTTGACAAACACTGTCTTGGATTTCTTACCTCTTCTGTCTTGATACATGTGCTTTTCTACCATCTCCTCAGGCGTCAGAAGAGGAACTGCAGTTGAGGATGGCGTGGAGGTTGTCGGTTGTTGTTCGATCATTTCTGCACCTGTTGATGAATCCTTGGTTGATTCTGCATCCCATTGTGTCTTCACTGCAGTCACGGGATCTTTAAAAGATACAATTTCATATATATGTACACACATCTAGATCTGTTGGATCCACGTCATCGCCAAAATGTAGCCTTTTATTCCATGACCCACAGCCTAATTTTCAACCTAAAATAAATGGCGGTGTCAAATATGCAGCTAGACTTACCTTGTGTTGTGTAGCTCCGGTGTTTGCTCGTTTTTTGCAGTCCGTGGACTTTGAATCCAGGGTCTTGTTTCAGGAGACCGAACCAAGTTACAACCTGATTTGCATCGGCAGCATCTTCAAATTCTACAAATAACTTGAAACACGTAAGCACACACACACACACACACACACACACACACACACACACACACGTAACAGGTTAGACCAACACAAGTCTTTTTTAAAGCCACTTTAACATATGTACATGTGTTTGTTTATACCTTGTTGATGAGAGGCAGGTAGTTCCTGATATGACCGAATGTTTTGAAAGTTTCCTTGAGGTCCCTGGCCTCACTTGGTGAAACGTTGCTGATGAGGATGGTTCTTGCTCCATTATCGTGCACGGACTGCATCAAAAACAGGAAGTGAACATCCAAACCAAAAAGTTTAGAAAGGACAGAGAGACATGACCACACGTCATGGTTGCAATGAATGAATTTTGAAAAGCTTTTCATAATAAAATACAATATCTTAAGTGTCCATCAGTGTCAACAAAATCTAAAGCAGTTTACGAGTTATGAGGGATTACGTGTCTGTTGGTGGTTGTGTTTGTGTGTGTGTGTGTGTGTGTGTGTGTATATACTTACAAACCTCACCAGCTTCATTACTGATTTATAGAATCCAAGCTAAAACAGAAACATCAGAATAGGCAGTGTTAAAATTTAAAAAGTACTTTTCCAAAATACACCAAACTCACCTCACAGTGTTCGACTATAGGGGGCCTTAAAGCTGCGTTATGTAGTTTTGGAGAAGAAATTCAAACTCAGAATTTTAATATTTACAATATTAATGAGGTAATAAAACAAACTGAAATATTATTTTTTCCATAACTGAATAAACAAGCTGTTCTCAGAGGAAAATAAGGTCCACCGAACACTGTTGAATGAAGCTAGAAAGGTGGCAGGGTCCGCCACATATAAAAAGAAAAGTAAAACAGTATGAAATTGTGTTGTTCTTTAAGGTAAATGTGTTTACTCAGTCATGAACGATGAGAGTTTGTGTATTTTGTTTGTTTAGGAATAACAAATTAACATTTCTTCCCCAAAACTACATAGCACACTTTAAAATCCAGCTGATACAGTAACAACCAATCTGCCCCTTTAAATAAGCACCAATGTTTTTTGTGTGAAATTTTTATGTTCGCCATTTTTTGGGGTCAAAACAGTGTCGTGTACTACTTACCGGTGTCATTGCAATGCCGCCAGCTACAACATCAAAAAAGAGTTTAGACCCTTGGAGTGAAGTCTTTTTCCCTGTGCAGCCAGACATTATGGCGCGCACATGCGCCGCTGTTGGCATCTGGAAGAGGGCCTGAGAGGAAACCCAGAAATAATAATCTATTGCAACTTTTATTCAATGTGTCTACATAACAATGTCTTAAAACTTTGTTGTGTAAACTAACGTAACTTGTGTTGAATAAAAAATTTTTTAAAAACAACAAAAAAACAGCAGAAACATGGGATGAATGGTGCCTACCATGCACATCTGAGGAAGGACGTAGATGCTGTTATCTGTATATTCAAACCCAAAAGGAATGAGCAGTTTGACGATGTCCTCCTCTGTGTAGCAGCCATCGTCATACTTTGGCAGTCTGGTTATCATCAACTGCTTCAATCCATGTTTGGAATACTGGAAAAGATACAGAACAGAAAAGAAAAGGGGTTAATAATTATGGCTGGACCTGAATATTCAACTATTCGTTGGTTTGGTATGTGGCCTCTGGACTCGTTTTGAGAATGAATTTGACAGGTGGACAATTCTTACATATTGCACCTTTAAATATATGCATATATGTACGATGTGTGCATGAAAAAGGGGTACAAACCGACAGCTATTAGAGCTTCATACGAGTGATTTGAGGATTCTTACTTTTGGTGAGAGGTAGTTTCGACTTTTGAGACGCACTGTGGAAGAGAGAAAAAGAAAATGTTAAAATAAGGGAGAGAGGCTGTGATGAAATGACTGCATGCAGACATTTGTGACAGTATAGTGTAGACAAAAGTCTCTCTCTTGGATTTCTTACCGATTTTACTTAGATCCAGGTGCTTTTCCAACATCTCCCCAATAGTCAGAGAGGTAACTGCAGTTGAAGGCAACGTTGGCGTTGCCAGTTGTTGCTCGCTCACTGCTGCACCGTTTGGCTCAGTTGTGACAGATTCATCCTTTGCTGCTGGTTCTGCATCTGTTCCAAGTCCGACAAAATATCAAAATTAATTAAGAATAATAGCAGTGTTTTTATTGTCTCCCCTCTCCCCACACTTACTCAGTGATGTACAGCTGCTGTTTGGCATTTTCAGCCTTTGGACTTTGTGCCCAGGGCCTTGTTTGAAGAGACTGTACCAAACTTGAAACCGATCAGCATCCTGAACGGTCTCAAATTCAATAAACATCTGGAACACACAAGTACACACATCTGTAACATGTAGGACTAACAGGAAGTCTATTTTAAAGCCACTTAAACAGACGTACAGCTTTTTTTAAATACCTTGTTGAGGAGAGGCAGGTAGTTCCTGACGGAAAAGGTTCTTTTCATAGCTTTCCTGAGATCTCTGGTGTCACGCGGTGAAACGTTGTTGATGAAGAATGTTCTCAGTCCGTCATCAATGACAGGCTGCATCAACAACAGGGAGCGAACACCCAAACGGAAAAGTTAACAAGATGACACAACTGCTGCATAGTTTCAATACAACCCTGAATCCAATCAAGTGTGGTGTGTGCATTACTTACAGACTTCAACATCTCCATCAGTCTTTTATAAAACCCAGACTAAAAGAGAAACATCAAAGACGGTGTTAAAATGAAAACACACCTATCACCTTGCAATTTAAAAAAATCTATAAAAATCAATCATTAAAAAAACGGTGTCGTGTACATACTCACCGGTGACATGTCGATGGTGCTTAGAACGCGGCAACAGAGGGTAGACCATTTTAAAGTCAAGGGGTCTGTTTTGCAGGTGTTCAATACGTTTCGCACAGTCGCTGCTGACGGCATCCGGACGAAGGCCTGGGAGGAAAACCAGAAACAAGAATGCATTATTTATATTCAATCTTTCTAAGTACTTTTGAAATACAATTTCACATCTTTGAACGTGGTTAAAATCTGTTTCAGATAAATACCGAGACTCTTTATAATGAATATGCAAGAATCTCACAATTAGTCTTCAAAAGGCTGTTCAACTGCAAGTTAGAGTTAGATGTGAAGTTAAAAATGAAACTTAAAATGTTGCATAACTTGTCTTTGGTATATAAAAAGAAATGTGACGTCACGGTACCAACTGTGCCAGGCAAAATCATCAAAGACAAAGAGCATTCATCTCAGAATCAGTTGCTCTGATCAAAGACATAAAAGCAACACAAGAAACATTGAATGGATTCATAAACCAGACTAATGCAGACTTGTTCCTACCATGCCTGTCTGGGGAATAACAAAGATGTTGTTGTTGTTGTTGTTGTTATATTTTAACCCAAATGGAATGAGCAGTTTTGCAATGTCATCCTCCGTGTAGCAGCCGTCGTAATACCCCGGCAGTCCACTTAGGAGCAACTGCTTCTTATCAAGTCGAAAAAACTGGAACACAAAAGAAAAACAGATTAAACATCCCCCTGTGGCACAGTTTACTTTATATGTACGTAACCTCTATAAATGGATATCTGCATATCAGAACCCTGAATCCCTGAATGTTTGGCTGTTGCCTCCAGAGACTAAACCATCAGAAGATCAAAGCTACTAGGTGACCAGATTGACAAGCGTGTCACATCTCCCGAAAAGCTTTTATATATATGTTTAAGAAAACTTCATGTATAAATACTGTAGTACTTCTGACTTACATTTGGAGAGAAGAAGAATTTCCTGTCGAAGGACGCTGTGGAAGAGAGACAAAGAACGTGTAAAGAAGAAAGTGTGAAAGGTTTAATGAAAATGATGATCACATGCAGACAAACAGTCTCTTTCTCCGATCTCTTACGTATCATATGTAGAAACAGGTGTTCTTCTAGCATCTCCCCCAAGGTCAGGTCGGCTGATGCTGCATCCATTTGTGTGTTCACTGCAGTCGCAGGATCTTTAAAGAAGATGAACAAAATACATACATATTTTATTTTAAGATAATGTGTTGTTTTAATAACAGGCCCGCAGGTTGGATTGATGAGCTTCAAATAACTAAAATGCAGCGCTTTACAATTCAAACTAAATTAAACGACTTAACAGTTTTATGATGTTAAATACGCTTGACAATCCTCCAAGCCACATTCAAACTGACTTTTCCATCCATCCAGTTTCCAACATACCGTTTTGCTTCATTTCTGTTGACAGGGTCTCACTGATTGTTGGTCGAATCCCACAAGGTTTGTCTTCTGAATTTTCTGGTACGGCACCTGTCGTTGATGGTCTTTCTCCTTTGCCATGAGCACCGCTTCCAACTTCCATGGGCTCTGCCGTTTCAACTCCTGTCGTAGCGGCAATCTTCTGATTGGTAAGTTTGCCTGTTGCAGCTGTTTGGGCTCCAGAGGGTGAAGGTTTGGGTGGACAGGAAAGTGAAGGCACGTTAGGTGTAGGGAGAAGAACCGTTCTAGAGGTAAAGGTGGTTGTGATGGACATGGCAGGTTTTCTGTGAACATAACATAAGTAACATTGGTGAAGCAGGAAAACCATTACAAAATAGAAAGTCAAGGTCACAGTTTGAATGGTTTAATATCTTCTTGACTATAAGATAATACTGTCCTGGGATGATTTTTATTCCATGTGTTATCAGTTGGTTGTTTTAAAACGAACAATATGAATGACGTTTAAAATACAGGAGAGGACATAATATATTGAATATTGAAAAAACCTTTTCTGCATTAAAGGACACAAATTTAGGCAGCAACTGAATATTTATAGTGATACATTGACAAAACAAGAAATAATGATCCATGGCTGTTAAAAAGAGGTCTGTGTGAAACATATCTTACTTCTGAGGAGGCTTCTTTTGCACATTAGAAACAGTCTCCTATACAAACAAACAAATTGAGATTTGTTGGGTTAGATTAATCTGATAATTGACGGCGTGACGACACTACAGCAGACATATGTTTGTGTGTATGTTTACTGGGAATCCACAGAAAGAAAAAGTACCTCTTCTCTGACAACATTTATTGTCAATCCTTTCACATCAAAGCTCTTTACGCTCTTCATTTTCTTAGCGTCTTCCTCTTTCTCGAAACACACGATTGCCTGCATTTGCACACACAAACATACAAACGCTTTGCTTTACTACAACCATCAAGAAGAAAGTCCATTCAGAAAAATACAGTCTTGGCAGAACTTCATCAAGATTCAACAACAGTCACCTAAAACTCAATACCAGCAAAACAAAAAAAAAATAGCTTATGTTGGACTACAATGGTTCAAAAATGAATGTGAATGAATGTTGATGCAAAGAAGCATCAAATTCTAAAATGTGGATGCTTTAGTTTGGATGAAAAGCATCTCACCAAACAGCAAAATAAAGACAAAAATGTTCAAGGGGAAACGTAGCCATCGTGCTTTATCGGACCTGGGTAACAAAAACATATATTCACTTCACACTCTGAACACACACCTGCAGTTTGGTCCGAAACAGTACCACTGACTTGGTTTTTCCAAAGTGCTCCACAGCAGTGACCACATCGTTGTGAGAGAGAGAACTATTGATCCCCTCCAGCCTGACCATAGTTGGAGGTGAAGATTTACCAGTCTGAACAAAAAGAGAGAGAACAACACAAACTTAGACCAAATAATTCTGAAGGTGCTTGTCCTTAAAATCATCTGTCCTCTCAGACGTATGTAGCAATGAGGTTTAATTTTAAGTTTAGGCTTTGATCAAAGTTTTATGTGGATAAGGTTTAGAAGAGAAGAATGAGATAAATACACAAGAAGGGAAGAAGAAGGAAATTGTTTACCAGATGTTAAGAGTGTTGCCAGATTTCCCTCGTACACATGTACACACACACACACACCAACCTTAGTAGTTGTGGCAGAACTTGCCTCACTGCTCTGCAGGCCGGGCTTTCCTTTAGAGGGCTTTGCAGTCCACTTCTTCTTTGCTGAAGAGGAAGATGAGGAAGAGGAGGACTTCATCTTGGCTAGCTCAGCCAGTAAGGCAGGAGCCAGAGTTTTAACCACGGCCTCCAGGTCAGACTGTGTCGACAGAGACTGGACAGCTAGTGGGACCAAGACGAAAAGAGTTTCAGACAAAAACTGCAGCACTTTGGCGGTTGCAAAGTCTCATTGAAACACTGTTGCCATAAGGGACTGTATTTGTTCTGCAGTGGTGTTTGGGTGGTGCGTGTCAATTGGCATCTCCATGAATGCCGGGAGCTACGGTTTTGGCATTGTCAGAGGATGATCAGTGAAATTTCCTTCACCTGTCAGCTGCAATGTTGTAGCTGATCAGTGTATAATAGTAGCAGGTTTGATCAGTAACAAGATGCATCTTTACATGCGTTCTTCACAGAAGTGTGGAGGTCTTAAAAAGGTTCGAATTTCTCAAACCTGATGTTTCCAGTAGTTTCTGGGCCAGTCTTCCTTCTGCGGATGATTGGCTCTCGCGGTTCCTCCTTGGTGGCGATCGTCTCCCATCATATCTCCGAGGTGACAGTTGACTTTCATGGCTTCCTCTTGGAGATGATCGTCTCTCGTCTCTCCTCCTCGGCGAAGATCGTCTCTCAGAGCTCCTTGAACGTGACCGATAGTGAAAGGAGGTCGGGCGGTCATACCATGGGGAGCGAGAACGAGACCGGGACCTGATGAAGGTATGGTTAAAATCATTTTACTAATCAATTAATTCAATCATGCTTGTTAATAATAGTAATATTTATAATAATAATAATAATAATAATAATTTCTCAATCTGATGGAGAGAGGTATCCATTATGTTCACCTACGTTATTCCTCATACCAGAATTCATGTGTGACTGACCTGCGAGTGTATCTGGAAGTATGTGGCGATCGTGACCGACTACTGCGTTTCCCCCTTCTACGCTCCGAGCCATGGTGGTAGCGGGGGCTGGACGAGCGGGAACGTGAACGACTTCCATGCCTGGTTTTCTTGTGACGATTCTGGGGAGTTGGTGCAGAGGTCGAGGTTGAGGGTTTGGCATCTTTACCTACAGCCCTGAACAGAGCAATGGGCGGGAAAAGCGTAGATGAACGACAGGAAAGGGAACATTTGTAGGGTTGCAGGGTGCTGGTTGAAACAGTGGTGTGGTTGCTTTGTGTCTGAGACAAATCCATGAAGACACTGTGGATTTTTAAAGATTCAGCCTTGAAGTTGCGACCCTGGACACATTTTTGAAACAGGGCTGGATTTGTCCAAGATTGGGTATTTTTTTGACTGGCAGTTTGCAGGAGGTCAAAAGTGATCAACTGTCTTGAAGTATAGGACTTTGTGCATCCTGATTTCCATCATAGCTGTTGTCCAAAGATCCGTTATCAACTTTAGTTACCTTGTTAGGGCCCGAGCAAGAATCTCGTGCGAGGACCTATTGTATCTGTAAGGATTATTTATTATTAGCATTTTAGCTCAATAGCTTCCAGGTCATGTGATCAATTGACTCAAAATCAGTGTGGGATCATGTAACTACACTGGCTGCATGAGATACACCTCATGTTTTTACATTTTACATTTCTTAATATTTTTTATATATAAATATTAGCATGTTAGCTCAATAGCTTCCAGGTCATGTGATCAATTGACTCAAAATCAGTGTGGGATCATGTAACTACACTGGCTGCATGAGATACGCCTCTTGTTTTTATTGCAGTAATACTGTTGTGGCCCAACAACTGATTTCCTTTGAGCATTACAGTGTCAGTGTCTGGTTAGTAGCAGATTAGACGTTCAGTGTGAGTTAACACAATAAGTAAGATCAATAAAAACACAGTGTCGGCTTCAGAAATTTACCTGGGCCCAAGAGCAATCTCACCATCCCAGTCAGGGTATCTGTGGGGGGAAAAAGAACAATTCAAACACACCTATTAAAAGTGCAACGAGGCCACATTCTGACAAAAAGCCAAAGGTTTCTGTTAATGACTGAAAATTGAAAAATAACTCCAATAAACAAGACCTTTAAAAGGGCAGAGTTAGAAGAAATAAGACTGACTGTTTTCGCAGAAGTGTGCAGCTCTCAAGGTGATGGCTGGTGTTCTGGTGGGAGACCCAATCCTAACAGTAAGAACAACAGAAACACAGCTTATAGACAGGCCTCATTATCGTCAAAACTGCCAAGCTCTTCAGTATCTCAACTGTGATTGTCTGATAGTACAGATATATTTTATCCGACAGTTGGTGTTCACAAGAGCAAAATATAACAAGTTTCTTCACATCTTTAGCCAAGGGCAGTCTCCAAAAAACAGGACCAACAGTTGAATAATGGCTTTGTTAACTGTGAAAACATGTATCACATGGACAAACATCACAATTCTCTGTAGTTACAGACATTATAGGCAACTTATGTTGGGGTCACAAGTCTTTTTCATGAAACATTAACAAATTACACCAGAATACCAGTAACAGACAACAACAGCAAAAAGATCTTCTTGATAACACGATGTCTGGTTCTTCAGTCTTGTGTGGTATCTTAAGTTTCTTGAGATATGAGTCACCTCAGCAGAGGTCAAAGGTATGGATCGGGACAAAAACACAAGGTGAGACATCACATCAGGAAGATATGAAAAACTGGGACCGAAGAGGAAGCTCTTCTATTTTTTTGATTGGCAAAAATATGAAATTCATTGTCCAGATGTCAAAAAAATATATATCTGCTGATTGCATGGTTCATGAAGTGCTACTGTGGCTGTTAACTTTGGGCCCGTAGTATTCTTAATGATTGGAGTTCTTTGTTGGGACAGAAAAATACAACAAAATACACAAAAAAGGGAGCTTTGCTCCATAATATTACAAAAAGTGGTAACTATGATTAAATATGAAATGAATTAAAGTAACAAAATGCATCATTGACAGGTCTGACAGTGGGGAAAAAAAAGGTAAAAAATTCCTTCACTAACAATTCAATTATTCAAATTCACTAACAATCCTTAAAAAAAATTCAAACTAAATAGACACTGTTGGACAAGCGCCAAAAAATGAGAAGTGAAACCGTCATTGCATCATCTTCTGAGTCTTTAACCCTCTTGATCTGACCTTTTTCAACAACAGTCTCTGGAGATGGCCGTCTTTCATCAATTTACATCAGCAACGCAACTGACATTAGGCTTTGGAAATCTGGCATCAGCCATTACACACCAGTAATTTTATCTGTTTAAACTAGACAATGATGTTCAAAGCAAGTTTTAAGTCAGTGAATTCACATGTAAATCAGACACAGAAACATTGAATAACAGACTGTAGTACACAAACATTTTGTTTGTTTTGAAAGTATTGTGTATTTGCATTACTGAATATATTGGGGACATAGTGTATAGCTATATTATTAAGACAAAATTCATGTTAAGTTCTCACTCTTGTTATTTCCTTTTTATTGGGACATATTGGTTTCAGTAAATAGATGTGTACCGAAAGTACATTAACAGGAAACAGATGTCTTCCTGTAATCAAATCATAATTGGTTTGTCAAGTCCTGTTTGAGCATATGTTTTCCAAGTCAAAAAAATCCTCTTCTTAGACTTTCAAAGACGTTTAAAACCCTTCACTACAACCACACAAACTAAAAACAATTAAAATTGCTATTTTACAATCAAAAATCATAATTTTAATTACTGAAAGGCATCAAAATTCCGAAAAGGCGAGAGAACAGAGTGCATTCTTCCACTCACCTTCATTTGAGTACATTCTTTGTTACACAGAGAACAGGTATGTGGAAAGTTTCTTGGTGAGGAAGCTGCATAGTCCTGCATCATGGCCAGTGTTGGCAGACCCTTGAAGATTGCCACCTTTGCTGGAGGCTGCCAGTGAGAAGTCGGCAGCGTAGTGTGATTGAAGCTCATCTGGGCTGAGACTTGCTGAGGCAGAACTGGTGGAATAACAATGGGGCGAGGATCACCAGGGATAAACATCGGATGTTGCATGGCCTTTGAGGCATCGATGATGCTGGGTATGACAGCAGCAGATGGAACCGATTTTGCAACAGAAAAAGGAGGCCACATAACTTGCCCCTTCTGCTTCTTCTCCTTCTGTTGCTTTGATTGTTGCTCCACTGGCTGCTTCTGCGACTGCTGCTGGGTCTGCTGCTTTTTCGTCTGCTGAGCAACTGTTGACCCTTGACTTCGAGTTTTACTCTGATCCTTAGTGCCACTGTTATTACTGCCAATGAGCACAAGGCCAGGTCTGCCGGGATGCACACCACGGAGAAGATTGGTGGGTGGTTGGGTTTTTGACGTTGACTGGCGATCTGACGTTGGTTCTTTCAAAGGAACGGGTTTGGAGGCTTCTGTCTTGACAACTCTGATGTCTGTGTCTTTATTTGGCAGAGAGAAAGAGCTGGGGATTGTTTTGGAGGTCTGGTTTGGTTGCGTCTGCAATCGTGTGGTTTGATCATGGCTTGGGGGAGCCACAGATTTCAGTATTGAAGTGTACGAAAAGTTGGTACTGGTGACAGAACTCGCCTGCTGACGGGAAGAACCCAAGGAACTGCTTTTCACCTCAGTTGTATGTTTCTGTAGAGGTCCTCGACTGTTTTTGCTATCACAAGTGTCCATCAGCAACATACCTCCATCCCCACCACTGTTAGCCCTGCTGCACCTAGTCTTTCCAATCTCATCTCCAACCCCTCCTGCATATTTGCCAGTATGTCCATAGTCAATCACTTTACTTGGCTGGAGAACAGCTGAAGAGATTTCTTCTTGGCGCATCCCTGACCCCCAAGAAGTGCTCAAACTATGACTGTCCACTTGACCTACACTTCTGGTGGGCTGGGGATCAGGGTAAGGTATTGACTGACATGCAGTTGTAGCCCTCTCGGCCTTCTGGATCCGGATTTGGCGTAAAATGAATGGCAGGTTCTCAGGAGTCATCTGGTCATCAGGGTACGAGATGAGATGTTCCAAATCCTCTTTTTCAAGTCCAAAGCGCTGAAGGATGTTAGCAGCGGATTCAGATGTATACTTGGGTTGACTGGACTCTGTAGAGGCCGCAGGTTTGTCTGGCACTGGACAGTCATAATCACCTAACCCTGGAATGGACTGCATATCATGCTCAGATGATGAATACAATTTTGACTCATCAGTGGTGGGCTTTTTGTAGTTCGACAACCAGTCCAAGGACCTTCTGCCACTTCCCACATCTGACTGTCTATGTCCCAAAGAGGCAGAGGCTGAGGACATCGGGTGGGAGGCCATCCTTGCGTCTGAGGAGCGAAACTCATCCCTTTGAAGGCCAGTACAATGAGTGCCCTCATCTTTGGGCTGATGCATGGGTTTGCCAAAACGACTCTCCTCTCTGGCTCTGCTAATATGCATCTCTATAGATTTTTCTATATTCTCGTCCATTAGGGCCCTACTCTTCTCAGACCCATAGTTCATCGACTGAGACATCGGCGATGAGAAGATTCCTCCAGTGTTGTCAGGAATTGCAGAGGAAGCTCCGGAAGAACTGAAGCTGGACCCAGGTCCAGGATAGGAAGATGCCATCCCTGGGTCCCTTTCTGCCTGTGTACTGGAGAATCCATACTGCCCCTGGGTAGAACTTTGGTTCCTAGAGTCAAAGGGGTTATGTAGGTGATGGGACATGGTGTTTGCAATCTTTAGAAGGTTAAGGAGATTGATGGCCGCAGCAGTTGGGGAAGGGGGTGTTGTAGGTATGTAGGGAGCAGGTGTGTTGCAGTTGGCTTTAAAGGTTGCTGCTCGCCTGCCAAAAGCGAGAACGTTGTTGATCTGCGTCAGTGCTAGCTGGGCTTTCAGTTGAGCCAGCCGCAAGGAGGCAGCCTGCTGACCAATCAGGAGCGAGCTCCCTGGGAGCCCTCCGAGTAGAGGGCTTGTTAGTTGCCCTAGAACAGGAGAAGTGGCACAACGCTCCGATAGCAAAGAAAAGCTGAAAAGTCAAAAAACAAAGGGAGGGGTTATTAGATCTCAGCTTCTTAGATGGGTAAAATCCATTATGTGGAAGGTTGAGTCTTGAGATGTCCACTCTGCTGCCTCCTGTTGGATACACATTCACATTCATTTATTTCAGTTCCTGGTCTTCACTAGCAAGAAAGAAAGAATGAACAGAGGAGGCAAAAGCAACAAAGCACAGATAGACGGAAAACAAGATTACTGCTGTTAAAGCTGCAATAGACAATAATACTTCTTTATCATTTATTTTTAATTTCACACCACACTTGATCATACTGGGCATTCAGACGAGCTTGAAAACACTGCTTAATGCTGTTAGCGAATCATAGACAGTCTACATAACAATAAACTTTCAATACTCTAAATTTGAAAGAATTTATTGGGTTAGACGTTCAGTATTGTGACAAAATGTAAAGTTACAGAGTGCGTCCACATGATTTACAATGTGATGGCCTAAAAATCATCAATTTGTGATATCAGCATTCAGCTGGAATAGCTGAAGGAAGTCCAGAAGCTCAAAAAACTTTAAGATCCAAGAAGAGCCATGTGGTTCTGGCTATTGCATCCAAAACTTTTCAGGGACTACCGTTCCCCTTCCATCCAATTTAACATAAAGACATTTATGTAAGAGATAGTAACTCATATTACAAGATAAGGTGTTGAATTATATTTTCCCCTAAAGGCTTCCACTCATTTCAGACACTCTCCCCCAGCCAGCTCTGGGGGAGAGTGTCAGGGGCAGAACCAGACTTTCTGGAGGAATAAACACCAAAAGTTACATCAGATTTTGATCTGATCTGGAGCAGAGCCGGAGAGATTACTTTTTAACTTTTGGGATTAACAAGTGGATTTATCTTCACTCCTGTTTATCAACCGGACTGCAGCAGTGATCCGCGGAGGTGACCTCAATTGTCGGATGTTTATGTTCTGTAATGCTGACTGCTGGCTGGAGCTGGAGGGTAAATGTACCTTACTTCATGAAAGTTTTATTTATGTATAGTGTCATTTGCTGACTTCCTTCTTCTTTCTTTGACCCTCTCCCATAAGTTACAGCGACAGGCGGCCGAATGAAACGCACCATTACCTTGAGTAAACTCAAGGATTTCTCTGGGTTTGAACATTGTTGGAAACATTTGGGATATCGTACACCAAAATATAACAAAAGTCCTTTCTCTATTTTAATGCAGAAATCTCACATATTATATCATTAAAATGACTATTACTGAATCAGAGACAGGAAAATATGATAAATAAAATATGACATGAGTATGAGATGAAACCACCAAACTTATCATAGGATTGAGTCAACACCAAGTCTGATTCAAGTATTATTTATTGCTCAAGTACTTCCATTACATTACTCATGTTTTCCAATTTCAGTGGAAAGTGAAATCTTTCAGAAAATGTACATGGATTTCTTAATATGCTTATGGATAATGACCCCAAACACACTTTAAAGCTTTGCAGGAACTACTTGAGGACCAAAAAAGACCTGACTGTCATGGACTTTCCTCCACAGTCACCTGAACTTCAACCCCATTGAATATCTATGGGGAAATTTGAAGACTGAGAAAAGCCAAACAAGAAGCTTCACTGTCAAATCATGCTGGGATAACATGAGTCATCAAGTTTGGCAAAAACCCGTGGAGTCCATGCCAGGTCAAGTGCTTGCTGTCATTAAAGCAAAAAAGGGGACATAGCAAATAGAATATATTCCGAAATTCATGTACACTTTTCACAGATTCAACTTTTCACTCAAACTGTTCAACACTACAAGTATTTTGTAGGCATAGAGCGATTTACAGGGCCATTAATGAGCATTTCCTGATTATCGGTATCTGTGATTTTTCTGTCAGATTGCCGATAAAATAAATAATTAAAAAATGTTTACTTTGGCTCTGATGCAACATCCTCACACAATGTCCCGCCTACAACACTATCAATACAATTAATAAGCTATAAACACTAAATAATCTGAATCGGCAAAGTAATTAGTAACTAAATTTCAAGTATCAATCTGCAGAAAATGGAAATACTCAATTACAGTACCTCAAAATTGTACTTAAAAGGTGCACTCTGTAGTTTTATTTTATTTTTTTTATCCTAAACTGTGTGAGAAAGATCTTCGAGGTCCTACATGATAAGATCTCATATGTGCCCTGTATCAAGGTGAGGAGCAGACATGTTTACAAACGGATCTGACAAAACAAGGCTGTTGTTTATGTAAACTCATAGGATGGCCTTCGAGCGTAGCAGACTTGCTGTCTTCTACGCAGTTTCCTTTCTACTCCTCACTAAGTCAGAGGTGAGAAGCTCTGAAGTAACTTTCCACTTATTGATGTTAAACAGATAACCATGTATGGGAGGGCTGTGGATAAGATCAGTGGGAAGGTTTGAGAGGAACTGACATGGCAGTACACCGTGCACACAGTTGTGTTGTTGTTCCTCCTTATCACGTTTGTATAAACTACTTCAACTTAAGTCATCTGTGTCTCCGAGTCTTCTTCGTGTCTCTTGAATGGTCGAGCGAGCTGAAATCCCACAACATGGACGAACTAAATAAACAAACTCTCTTTGATTTCGTGACTGAATAAACAAACCGACCTTAAAAAGGACAACACAAGTCCATACCGCTTTTACTGTGTTTATATGTGGCGGACCCTGCCATCTTTTCTAGCTTCAAACAGTGTTCTGGGGACCTTCTTGTCCTCTGAGAACAGCTTGTTTATTACCTCATTATTTTCACTTTATTCTCCAAAACTACAGAGCGCCCCTTTAAGAACAGTACAGAGTTAAGACATTTATAAATCTGGGTTTTCAGTCTGTTTGATTTCCAATCATCGGTATCCGCCCTGAAAAAGCCACATTAGTTGACCCCCTTGTATTTTGACTTGTGGTGTCAAGACTTTTGGGGCCTTGTGTATCCATTTACACCACGTTACTGTGATTATCGAGCAACATGGTGACACATCTAACCACTCGGCACGTCCTGATCTAACAGGGAGGACAGGAAAGCGCCTCTGAAGCGTGAATGAACCTTCATTTTCCAGCTGCGTCACATCAGCACAGACAGGTGCTCGTTAATGACTGACCCAGCGAGGAGTTCACTCGGTATGGACCGGGTTTAAAGGTCTACACGGTGGTGCGGCCGCCACAGGCCCGAGACAAAGCGACGCTGACGTTAAAGTTGAACACAACTCAGATTCACGACAAACACACAAGCACACGACCCCGTCAGGAGTCTCTGATTTCCTACCGGCTGAACCAACTTTACCTGCTCCTCCTAGCAAGTGCTAACGGCCGTCTCGAGGAAGGCCCGCTTGAAAACAAGCATTCAGAGCAGCCGTTGACGTTATAAGTACGCAATGTTTCGTTGTATGTCGTATGTGTGTCATACCTGGCGTTATTTGTGCTTATCTTGGCGCTTAGATGAGCTGAAACTCATCTCCGAGCTGCGGTCAGGATGCTGACAGGCAGCCATCTTCACTGAGGCACAACACCGGGAAGACTTCCGGTGTGAGCACTTCAGAGTAAAAGCACGGGCGTGAGACAGGAGGGATTGATAGATGTAGTTTATTTTGTAGTTTTGGAGGAGAAATTCAAACTCAGAATTTTATTATTTACAATATTAACGAGGTAATAATACAAACTGAGAAATGTTTATGTTTTCCATAAGTGGATAAACAAGCTGTTCTCAGACGAAAACACAGTTTGAAGGTAGAAAGGTGGCAGGGTCCACCACAGATAAACAAAGTACACCAGGATGAAGTTGTGTTGTCCTTTAAGGTCAGTTTGTTTATTCAGTTTATTCAGTCATGAAAACAAAGAGTTTCTTTGTTTAGTTTGTTAAGGCAGAAAAAACAACACAAATCAGTCAATGTTTCTCTTTTGAATTTTGAAAACTACGGAGTGCTCCTTTAAATATTTGTCCTCGTTTAATCGATTTTATATTTTTAATTCAACTTTGTATTGTTTTAATCGTCTTTTAACGTGTTAGTACAGACTTATATATTTTTCTCACTGTACAAACACCTTGCAACTTTGTTAGGAAAGTGATTACATAAATGAATTAATAAATATTATTATTACTACTTCTACTATTGTTGTTGTTGTTGTTATTGTTATTATTAACCTACAAGTAAAGACAGCATTTTTATTTTTATTTCATAAACTGACTCGTCACACTGGAGCTAAAATGATCAGTAAGTTCTCAATTCAAATCGATTTGACTTGGTAATTTAAAGTTGTTGTTTTTTATAGAAAATGTGGTAGGTTAAGCATTTTTGAATTAAGTTATTAATTGAATAAATAATATGTATATTATTTATAAATAATAATAATTAATAATAAATAATTAAATGATTATAATAATCTTTTTTATTTACTTCTCTGCTGTCTGTCTGTTTATCTTGACGTTGCACAAATACCAGCGTTCTATCATAAGTTCATTCATAAAATCAATTGTATGTAATCTGTTTACAAATATGCATATATAGATATGTATATAAAGATAAAGAAGCATTATTTTTTCTGTTTGTTTTTCTGTTTTGTATCTTATTTTATCTTTGTCTTAACAGCCGTCATAATTGTTAGCTGTATATCTTCTTGTCCACAGACTTCATCACAAGTTTTGAAATACCTTTAATATGAAAATATTCGGAAGCCACTGCCTCCGAAATAAAAGAAATCTAAAATGTTTCAGTCGGTGATACAAAGTGATGACAAAGTGTTCCTGTAGCTTGTTTTACTTCCTCATTACATGGAAATGGGGAAAAAAGGCAGAAGGATGTGTGCATCGTCACGATTCTGCCACATAGTGGCGCTATTCTCACAGGAACTAAGTTGATTTAATATTAATTTCTCAGCATCAACATGTCTGAATATCTGCCACACATGTTGATATGAAGGGACTAAAAGCTCCACTATGTCCACCAGCAGGTCGTCAGCTGTGTCTGTCTGCTGTCTGGTGCTGGGCAGATAGTGTGCAGTAGGTTTGAAGAGCTTTTTCTCTGAAACAGCTGAAAACGTCACTTTAAGAGCTATGAGAGTGAAACAAAGCAGTAAAGTTGTAGCTGGATGGCTAAACAATGAGCTGAAACTCAACATAAAGCTCTTAAAAGCAGAACAGCCTCAGGTGATTGTTCTCTGTAGCTACAAATTCATGTTCTTCTGCACACAGAAAATAATAAATCCTCCTCTGACGTTATATGAGCAGTTTATAAATAACGTTCCAGGTGATCAGAAAAGGCTCATGACAAACAAATATAAACAGATATTTTCAGATAAGCATTAACTTCCCATCAGTTCTGGTCACCTGAGTGTGTATCAGATAGTTACATGAGCCCTAAAAAGAAGGCGATGAACCTTCCTCCTGCAAATAAAAACATGAATCAGCCAGGATTTGGTTGAGCTTAGAAAGCCGACGTCAACAGCCAATCACGTTCCAGAAACACTTCCAGATTCCCCAGTTAGATTCAGCAAAACACAACAGACGCATCCCGGCCTATGAGCTTTAAGTCTCTGATATTAAACAGCTGTTGACTTTACAGACTGCTGAATCAACAGTTTATCAAAAGGTGACGATGAATATTTTCATTAAAGGATCATTCTCTGTTGGGTATCGCAGCAAATTAATAATATATCCCCTTTATCCCCTCCCCCGGACCACAGGGCTTAACACCTGACCACGACACAACAGCTGACTGGCAGCGCCCTGTGTGTGTGTGTGAGTGTGAGTGTGTATGTAGGAGTGTGTGTCTATGTGAGTCTGGGAGGTGGGGTCGAGCCAAAAGATGTTCGGTTTTATTTTCGGCTGTCATCGCTACCCTGACACAGGCCTGGTCTCATGGCGGTGACCTCACCATAGAGCACACACACACACACACACACAAATATCCAGTTTTAATGCCACAAACACAGCTGGAAAATGTCCCCAAACCTCATTATAAATACCAAGTTCTGTCACCACAAACACAGCTGGAATATGTCCTCACATCTTGGTATAAAATATCAGGTTTTGATGCCACAAACACGTCAGGAAAATGACCCAACTACGTTTTTCAGCTGGAAAATATCCTGAATTCTTGTTAAAAGTATCTTTTTATGCTATAAGCACAGTTGAAATATGTCCTAGTCCAAGCTTCGTATCCGACCTTTTGCCCTTTGTTGCATGTCACTCCCTTTCTACCAATTTCCTGTCCCTCTAACAAGATGTCCTGTCCAATAAAGACATGAAAAGGCAAGAAACATAATTAAATCTATCCGTTTTGTTGCCACAAACAGCTGGAAAATGTCCTGACGGTTGCTAAAATTCGTCTCGTGTGGGTGTAATCTGAATGTAACATGCTACATGCTACAATGCTGATTAAGATACGTATGAAACATTTGACATGTTTGTGGTTTGCAGAACAGTTTATTCTGATGACTGGTTGCCAGATTTCACTACATCTGACATGGCAACTTTCTCTGATCACATCAAAATGTAAAGACTTTGAACTTATGACTGAAGACTAACGCTATGTTACCTGTTTACGCTCTTATGCGAGTCATTCGTCTGCGTCCCCACATGAATGTGCAACATCTACGCCCCACGCTCAACAACACGAGGTCAGATCCCCGCTAATGATCTCAACAACTCAGGCTGGAGGTAACCTGACCCCAGATCAGTGACGACGGACAGCGGCCGCCGCCGAGACTGACGAGTGATGTGAAATCTCAAATTAGTATCTGTCTTCAACCCTGGGAACTTTCCAGAAAAAAACTTACTAATTTACCGGAAATGTCTAAAGTTTAAATGTTAGCTCACATTAGCCCCAATAAGCTACTGGTCACAAGAAGTAGCAAGAGGAAGAAGCAAAACCTCTGAATGTTTAGGACTAAGTGTGTTAAACACGTTTTATTGGTTATAAATTCAACTTTTCCTACTGCATGTCGTATCTTTTCTTGCTACTGAGCTGCCAAGCTGTTATTTCTCATGCTTGGGTGACCAAACTTGTTTCCCCCCTAAGAATGAATATCTTTCAACACTGCAGATTTTATAACAGGCTTTATGTGCTGCGGGACAGTTAAAACCCTAATTATGACTCCTTTTAGCTGCCCAGCCTCAACAACATGTCACCCAGCCTCCTCTGACTGTCAGCTTCCATGTTATGTGGTCACCTCAGCTTCTCCCGGGAGTCCCTGTGCCGTCTGGGCGACACGCCCAGCGACGGACAGATGGGTTTCTGAATCATCAGGCAGCGGAGGACAGGGAGTGCACACGGTAACACACACCGGGCAAACCCTGCTGCTGCATATGTCAGGGTCATAAATCTGTCTGCAGCGCTGGCAGTTTAATACACTTTGATAATTTTTTGATGGATGATTTGAAGGAGACGACGGGCTAATCTGGTTGAAATTATATCGTCCTTAATGTCCTTAATGTTTTCCTGCCTTACATAATATTCACGGATCTTGAATTTTGTGAATGTTTTGTATTATTAAGTTATAGGTACGATAAAGTAGACCCTAACGCCTCGTTTCCACACAATTTAGTTTTCCTAAGCACGAGTTCAACGCTTGGAAGTGAATTTTTTAGTGGATAGACTGAAACTCCACTTTTAATAAGAGAAACGAGCTGGTTTTGTCTGTTTCTACATGCACGTGGAGTATTAGCCCCTGGTGGGCGATACTGTGAGGTCAATTTTGTAATTAAGTTTCAAACTACCTTGGAATATTTATGATTAAATATTTACAGAACTGATAAAACAAGGTGGTTAAGTTACACATTATGCTTATATGTCTGTTTCCCATTGATATGCAGTCAATGGTGCAGGGTAAGTTCAGTACAGGAAACAATTTTATGTTGTCTTGATTGGAAATATCATAACTCAGAAACATATATACTTAAAATACTTTTTGGAGCGTTACAATCTATTTTGTCTGTTAGCTTCCTTGTGTGTCCTTGTTTGCATGTGTGAATACTGTGAGAGCTGCTGCCGTCCTCAGAGGAGCAGTTAGCAGACAGTCTTAATAAACACTGATGGAAATAAATCACTGCTGGCTCAAACCAGGAGTTGCGGTCACTCAGCACCAAAAGGTCTGGACGTCTGTGTGTGCGTCGGTATAATTGGCACGCACACATGCACGTCTTGAGACGGGGAGATTGTTTATTGGTCCTTGGACCGTGGGCACAGAGACCAAATGAGATATTTATAGCGGCTGCATCGACATATCGTAATTTTACGTATGTTTCAGAGCCTTCCAGTATGTGCATGTGATGTGTTGGTGATAAATACTGAACATTTATTAATTTATATAGAGCTGTTTAAGACTTTGGTGTAGTCCAAGTTAGTGTGCGGTCTTGTGAAAGTATTGTCTGAAGTCTACCCAGCTTTGTCATTTTTGTTTTTGCTATAGGAATTCAACAAGTCAGAATTTCAGATGTTAATTAATCCTTTTATTTTAAGTCGCATGAAGGTCAAGTCCTGGTAAAGTTTCAAGTCCTCATCTTTATGACTTAAAGTGGCTTGCGTCCCGGTCTCCAGCACAGGAGCCGGTAGCAGCAGCTGTTATAAAAGTTCAAACTCGGCCAAGTTATAATCTGAGTGTTTACTACATGGAGACTCATCTATCACTATAAAAACAGGTTACACCCCACAAGCTGCTTCTTACACAGAGATAAGTTGTTGCAAAACATCTTCACCTACAAACTGCCAGTTGTAGCTGCTAATAGCACACTGGCCCAACTGATAAAGCTAATGTTAGCTTGCTAATATGTTTAGTAAAGAGTCAAAGAGTTAACACAGTGATACAGTTGATATATCTGACCTGACACTTAATAATAAGGAAATAATAACACATCCCCTAGAGTGACAGAGATTTTTGTGGCCCTGGTAGTCTGCTGGATAATAAGAGAGAGGGAGGGAGGGAGTTGTGGGCCATCATGAATGTACAGCCAGCATATGTGCTGATGCAGTGGATCATGAGCTGTAGTTGCCCCGGTAAACACACTGACCACTTGGACCGTCGAAGCTGCTTTGTCTGTTCTACCGATCGAGCCCAGAGACTGAAGAGGTCCATGTGTTTACTGGGGAAACTACAGCTCATAAACAAATCAGAACCGTGAGAAAAACAGACATTACCAAAGCTACTGTGTGAGTTAACGGTTTGAGTCAAGCATAGAAACACGCAACCAACGACAGGCCTAGTGTGGCGGGTCTTGCAAGAACTGTGTTGGTATCTAATAACGCACCTGCGCCTCATCTAAGTTAAAATTGGCTAGCCAGTGACAAGTGAGAAAGCCGATGTGATGGATATACAGGTGGTCTAGTGTGCAGGAGCGTGGACTGAAGAATCGAGTGTACAGTTCTTGTTAGGATTTCTCAATTTAAGATTTCAATTAAGGGACACAGCCTGGAGTTCAGGAGCTGCTTCTCTAATAGGAAACTTAAGATAGGACCAGCAGTTCTGAAATCTTTCGTTTAAACGTTTATCCGTAAACTTTGCAAAGCATTATTACAAAACAGGTTGTCGGTGTGACCCAAAACACTTGTTGGACCTCAGCGGGCGGTTAAAACTCAATTAAAAATGTTCCCACGAAACTGCAACTTGCACCTTAGATAAGTACTAGAAAACACACTATTCCACAACGAACTACATTTACTTGTACTACTTGTAAATGCCAAGTGTGAGGACTGAGACAGGCCACCAGCGTGAGTCCTCTCGAGTAAAATCTTTTGCATGTTTTCTCCCTGACCTCACAGGGAGCTTGAATGAGACGGACAGCTGAAAATGATAGTGGATACTGAATCGTGAAGTGCTGTGTGAATATGTGCATGTGCGTGTAGTTCGAGTTTCATCATCACCTTAGCTTCGCTTATAGCTGAGGAGACTTTTCATCACCGTTGAGGTATGTGTCATTCTGTCTCAGTCACACTGTATCAACTGATGTGGCTTCAAGACTTTTACTATTTTAGGAGACTAAAAATATATTTAAATTGTGTCAAAGGAAGCAAAGTAATAATAATCTAACTCTTATGATTTGAACCCTAAATTTAAGATCGTTCCTTTAGGACAAATAAAAACTATCTGTCTCTCTGGAGCCTTTCTACCTTCCCCCCTTTGTTCTCGCAATTTAAAAATCATGTCACTGACTTGCAGCTTTGTACGATGACATCCTGTCCACAGTTATCACACTTAATAACCGCATACTGAGGCTGGACTGACTGGTTGACCCAGAAACTCTTTTCACAACTGGATGAGCTAACGGAGTCCAACACGAAGTGACTAGATCGTCAGATCGCTCGGCTCAAACGCACAACGATAAACTGTTTAATTCAACACAAATCTGTACTGGGGTGTTTTTTATGGGGGAATTTAACTTGTTAAGTGAGGGCAATGAAAATATTTTATCATTAATGGCCTCTGCACACTTCAAATTGTATTCAATCAGCTGTAAGTATCTTGGACACCAAGCCAGACCCATCATACTCACGACTTTGAATATGGAGGAGGGAAAGTAACTGAACTGTCACAGCCTCATGATCCTCCAAAGAGATTGCATTTTAATTCACTTGTGTACTATATTTCCACACATGTATACAGCAGCGTTGAGAGGGCACTGTGCTGATGGGTTGGGAACTCAGTAAGGGTGCATTTAGACAGGAATTAAATGAGAATATTGACACCATTCTCATGTCTGTGCAGTAAATATGAAGCTACAGCTAGCAGCTAACTTAGCTTAGCCTAAAGATTCTCAAGAAATAACACTGTATAAATTGATAAATTAGACGATAGTCAGAACAAGCGAAGAATCACAGCTGTTTGATATTCGATATTGTGAATTTCGACAATATCTATATCAGCCCAAGCCTCGAACTCGCTCATCCCCACTAATTAGTATCACGTTTCATGCATTATGGCATAATATCCATTGTCACGACATAATGTTATGAAATATTTTTAGAGAATCACATCACCACCCATTCCAAGATCACGTGCAGTTTCCTTATAGAAAGAGTTGGAGTTGATGCTAAACATGACACGAATATTTTCTGGATCCACAGTGATGCTAACCTTCAAGCAGTGCAACCGGTAAAACTAGTGAGACTGGAGGAAGGACTGCGAGGAACGTCGCGTTAAAGTGTTAACGGTCGACAGGTGGAAGGGAACACAATGAGCAGAGGACAGGACGCTGAAAACAACGGCGTGAACCTGGAGTGTTTGTACGTTAAGAAGAATGTGATGAAGGAATGAGAACACTAGCGCTAGTAAAAAAGAAGAGAAAACGGATCCTAGACGGGAGGAAAAGCAGCAGCTGCACTTTTAAATCCACCTGCTGTCTCTTTCTAACACAGACGCACTGTGACAATCACACCCGCCACATTCCAAAAACCTAAACCCTCTCAAACATTTACGAGGTGTTTGGTCATATGGTGAGTGTGTAGGCTTAATGTGTGCGTGACTGAGGCGACGTCATTGCAGAGGTTGCAGAACAAGGTCAGTGTGTTTTTGAACTGAGGGAGCTTTTGGTTTCCACAATGTGTCGACTTTCTTCATTGAAACGGGGAATCTAACACTGGCGCTGACTACGAGTGCTTCATCATTAGCTACTGTACTAAATGTTTTCATAATAACAAGGCATCAAATTACTATGTGTGATGTTTTGGTGGCTTGAGAGTTATCTCCCACCTCTGTGGCATCTTTCAGCTCATTGTTTTGGTTTCACAACCCGTTTACTGCTTTGGTTCTTCAACCCGGTTTCTAAAAGGTGCAAGCAGCTGTTTTCAGTGAGAAGTGTATGGCGGCCCTGAGGGTCAAAACACAACATTACAAACAACAATAACATTTTACAAAACACTACGACATTACAGAAAACACAACACACTTTTCACAAAACAATAACATTTCAGAAAACACAACGATATTTAGGAAAACGCCAAGATTTTACACAAACACAACAACATTTCACACAGCATAAGTACACATAGGGAAACGAGACAAACACAGTGACAGACAAAACACAACATTCACAATACAAAACAACGTTGTGTTTTCTGAAATGTTGCGATTTGCAAGATAACTAACTAGTAACAGTTACTAAAGTGATGGAATAAATGTAATGGAGTAAAAATCTACAGTACTTAGGTAAATATACTTTGTTACATTCCAGCATTGGTCTTTACTGACCCATTTGCTTAATTTGATCATTTTGAATGTTGTTCTGCTGCCCGCAAGTGGCCAAAAAATCTGTAAATATTGCGGCGTTAATTATTTTGCTTATATACACGAAAGTAACTGGTAAAACTTAAGTTATTTGGTTATTTACAAATGCTTAATAAATGGTTTCCAAAGCATATTGTTGTTTGTTAACAGTCAAAAAACATACCTTAAGTTTAATGAACTGAATTTACTGCGTCACCAAATAACTTGGTCTCAGTTTTATATATCAGAAAATGTACAAATATCAGAATTTAGATGTGAAAGACTTGACTTCCAAATTGCTAATGAAGACTTGTGATTTTCCACCGATGGTCCTGAAGGGTTTGCTAACAAAGAGCAAGCAAGAAACCATCCGCCCGAGCAAATGAAACCTCAACTCTAACCTCAATCTGCTGACACAGTCTCAAAATAACGTTATTTTAACCTTTGCCACCAATGTGTGTGTCAAAGGTGACAGCAGGAGATCCATATTAAAAGTTCAAATATAGACGACAGGCCTTTCTTTCATGACTATAAATCTCAGCGAAGCAATAACGAGGAACAGAAACACCCCAAAACTCTGTTTGCACGTGTGGCCGTAAATCAGGGTTTATATAAAATGTGATACAAGCATCGGATGACAGAGCTGCGATAAAACCTGAAAATAGAGACAAGAGGACATGGAGATAAATCAGATTTACTCTCTCTCTCTCTCTCTCTCACACACACACACACACACACACACACACACACACACATATAAACACTCCTAAATCCAGACGTCTAAATCCACAGCAACAGAGAGCTCAGAGCAAAGCCTTGCTTCAGACCGAAGCTATTTCACACCTTGCATTAAACCACCTCTCTCCCTCTCTCTCCTTCACGCACACTGTTGCTGTTTTCTTCCTTTCTTCCACTTTTATCTTCTCTCCCGTTTACCGCTTAAATTTCGTCCCCATCGCTCCCTCGCTTTCACTTTTTCCTTCACTCCTGCTTAAACTCTGATAACACTCGCACAGTGGGGAGTCTCTCGGTGTTTACTTCACTTTATACTGTCATCCCATCAAACCCCGGCCAAGGCTTTTAATGGCCTCAAGGCATGAGATGGTAACACACTTACACACACACACACAAACAATAATAAATGCCTCCCCAGTGTACTGGCTGTCCGAGGAAAACTATTAAAAGCTTTTTGGAATGAATGGTTCTGGTCCACCATTCAAGACTTTGTGCTACCAAGGAAATAATCGCCGCTCTTAAAGGTCAGCAGAGTCATGCTGCATATGCCAGTTCTTTTTTTAATTACATTAAAGTCTGATTGTAAATTCAAGAATTAATGCTGAGCAGAGTGCAGCTTTTGCGCACCTTAAGGCCGACAGGTGCGTAGGAGAAGACCTACAGATACTGTAGTGCCTTAATGTTAGCAAGCTACTGTTAGCAAGCTGCTGTTAGCAAGCTGCTGTTAGCAACTTTCACCTTTTAAAGCAGCTATAAGGAACTTTTATTTATTTTGTTCTGGCGCCCCCTGTGGACAAAAGCGGTATGAGCAAGTAAGATTAATAAATGTTATATGATGATGGTGAAACTATGAGTTAAATATGTTTTAGTGTCATAAAACGAGACAATTCATCCTCAGCACTCTGCCATATTATATAATTTTATGACTTCCAACCTGGGTAGGTCAGAATCCAACTCGGTAGCGGTCATTAAGAATAGCTATCTATATAAATATAGTTGATCTTCTTGCTGACGGTCTTGTTTGCTTATGTAGGTTATACAGAGGCACCAGTATTAAACCAAGATTGTTTCATAACCAGTTAAAAAAGTCAGTGTATTACATTAAAGGCCAATTTCAGAATAACATGTATTATCGGATTATAAATAATGATGTATAAATGTGCATATCACTTCGGTAAAACAGCTGGTAAATGTGGAGCTTGTGAATTTACCCCTAAAGGCTCAATAAAGTCTTAAATAATGTAATCATCTATTTATTGACTTTATTTTGTATAATTAATCTAAATCAGGAAGCAACTAAAGTCATCAAATAAATGTAGTGGAGGAAAAGTATAAAGGAGAAGAAAATTGAAATACTCAAGTAAAGTAAAGTAAACGCAGCTCAAAACTGTACTTGATGTTTCGTTATCGTTATTTACCACCACTGCACATTATTAATGCAGGGTTTTAATCTCTGTGGGTTAGTGGCTTTGGTATGGTTTTCCAACATTTGCCAGTGAATGAATGTATGAATGAATGAATGAATGAAGTTGTTGTTGAATGGACGAGCTGATGAAACTCTTGGTGAAGAAAAATGGTGACGTAAACCAGATTAAACTAAACTAAACTAACACGAATGAAAACAGCAGATGATGAGAAAGTGACCGAAGCTGAAGTTAAAAGACAGAGGAAGAGCTCTGCCACCACTGTATATGGCGCTTCATTGTTCCCGGACAGTATGTATGATATGCATAGCTGACGAAAACCTCTAAAGCCTTGGATTTAGACAGATGAGACACCCACACACACATACATAACACTCACACACACAGTTGTCTTCTTGTTTTAGCTATAGGCTCAGCAGGGTTAGCGAAGGTTAATTCCAGAGGGCTATTTCACACATGCTAATTGCTCCATATGCACAACATGACCATTCAAGAATGTGGCCCCTTTGGTTCTGACTCGCTGTGGATAGAAAACATCGTTAGACAGTTTTAAGCCTGCGCTAACATTTAACATTAACACAGATTGTCCTCCTCACCGGTGTGCAGGGTTGATGGCGTTGCTGGTGTTCGGGACGTGGTTGGTTTTACCCACAGCTGAGTTGCGGGTGCTGCCGTTCATCCTCGATGTTTTCGGGCGACCCGTGTTCGCCGGGGTCTGTTGCTGAGAACCCCGGGGCTGTGTTTCTTCCAACATGGTCAAAAGCACAAATACATGCACACAAAACACACACACACACACAGATATACAGGTATGTCCAGTAAACACTTTCTACACACGTCTACCTTCAAATCAGTCTGATTTTTAGGGCAGGAAACACGTATACTTCCAAATTCAAAAAAAGATTTAGGAAGTAAACTGTTAAAAACTGTTTAATCCACAAGTATAATCCAAAAGTAATTCCACGAGAAAGAAAGAAAAAGGCAGTGGATCCGCCTTCACAGGGTGCTTGAGATAAGTCGTTACCAACCGACTGTAACACTGGATAAAAAGTAAACAAAACAAATAAATAAAAGCACTAAACTATGCGAGTAAATCGTCACAGCTCCCCACAAGTCCTCCAGGCGTCGCAGAAACCACGGGGGTTCCAGACCTCGAGCGTTTCAGGTTTCTGAGGGGGCTTCAGCCGCCGGTGGCTCAGCGGGATTTGAGCCGCGAGAGACTGAGAGAGGCATCGGGAGAGACGCTGCGTGGCAGGACACCCGTCCCTCCGAGCCAGCAGCTGGAGAGGGGAGGGAGCCGCAGAGAGAGAGGACACGACAGAGCGGAAATACTGAAGTCTTCACTGGAGTGTTTCTATTTCCTCTTGCTTTATAGGTCCACTGTGTTATATTTAGAAGGAAAATATTGAACCTTTTATTATCAATCAAACCTTTTTCATATAGCACCTTTCAAACAAATCAAAATGCAATTCAAGGTGCTTTATAAGTGAGTGAAAAAACAGGTGTGGAGACTAATGCACACCAATTGTAATAAAAATGAATTGTGAAAATAATAAAAAGATCAAATAAAATAAAAGATTAAGTAAAATATATTAGTTACTCTGCAGATTACATGTGACATCCGAGCCGAAGTAGTGCTTTTTTAAATTAACTGATTTCATCAGCAACAAACTGATTCCAACAATCAGAAAAATGCTGAACATCAGATCTGATCACTGGTCAGTCAGTAAATACATGCAGGTAAATATGTGTATAACATACTTTTACTTGTACTTTTGATACTTGAGTACATTTAAAGGTGCATCATGTAGTTCTGGAGAAGAGATTTTAATCAGAAGAGAAAGATCTTCACTGACTGACTTTTGATGGGAACGAAGTGAGACCCATCTGCGAAAGCTCGACGAGGCACAGAAGACATAAGATCATCTCGACCATCACTGTGTATTATCAGGAGTTTTAATACAAAGTGCTGGTTGACCTTGAAGTTTGGTGTGTTGGTCAATGATTGTGATAATAACTTACCTGGCACACACACAAAAAAGATTGTGCTCCTACATCTGTACACAGGATGAACGGCGGATTGCTGAAAACATTTCATGCTTTGCCAGACAGACAAAGTAAATTCATCGTCCTGAGTGCGACCCTCTCCCTCTCTGGCAGGATAGAAATATCTGAAGGGACAACTGAACTTTAGGATTCATACTAATCCAGACCATGAATGTCTGCACAAAGACTTATTTCACTTGAATTCAAATGATGTCCAGTGGACCGACTGACCGTACGACCAATACGATCATAATCAGAACCACACTAGTGTGTACAGTATATAAAGTATAGATCAGTATATGAGTAAGGACGCACCATCTTACAGTGACAAGGTTTGTTGATTCCCAAGTTTTCTGAAGAATAAAGTTAATCATGTTCTGACTGTAATGAAAATTATTGTAAAATTGCACTGGCTGCTTCTTGTGTTGTCCTCTTACCACCTGGTGACCTCTAGTGGTTCTCAGTAGTAAGTACACAACAATAAAAGTCTGGTTTACTGACTTCTTATTTAAAATAATATCATAAGAATGATAGAGAAACATAAAGCTTATTTGCAATTAATAAATATCACAATAAATATTTCTTAATTCTCATTTGTTTGCAGTTATATTAACCATGTCATTTGGTTGAATTTGTTTTAACCTGCTTACAGTCTCCATTAAATGTGATTATTTGTTCAATTTCAAGCTTTTAAATATTTTACAGGGTGTCCAAAGTGGTGCAGGTGTCCGTAAAATCACTGAATTTGCTAAACCCAAATACTGTAACACCAACTTTTGGTCAATTCATACATGAGTGTTTTAGCTGTTGGGGCACAAATGGGACCAACATTTATTGAAAAGATTCACTGTGGACTGTAGATTTTGTCTCGCAGACTTAAATATTCATTATTATTTGACAAAAATCACCAAATCCCTTAACGATAATTTCAAATAAGAGACATTTGAGACAGAGGACCTTGTTAAAAGTATTACTTTGTTTCACATTATACAAAATAAACAAAAAAACAATCCATCCACCTGAATAATATTGACAAAAACATACAGTAGTAGTACATCAGTACAATGTAGTGCAACATGTTTCACAGTCAGCGGGTACTTACATTAATCAGCCACAAGAGGGAAGCGACAGCTCTGATTATTCTGTACAGTCCAAAATATTCAACATCCACTGAATATATTTACACTTTAACAGAGAACGAGTCACTGGAGCAGGTTGAACTAGTGCGTCAGCTCAATTCAGTTTGATTCAAATAAGATGGATGATGATTAAAAAGAGAGACGGTGAATAAATAAATCATTCTCTGTGTGCTTCAAGTGGTTTGTATCAGTTTGGGTTTTAGTTAAAAAAGCATTTAGCAGAATATGAAGATATTTCCAGTTACTTCCAGTCAAGTTTACACGATCAAATCTTTGAAATGTCGCCAGCACAGAACGTTAATGTGAATCCTTTTCAGATGAAATAAAACATACTGTATGTAAATGCAATGAATGCCCCTCAATCCCTGTGAGATGATCTGACATGATACGAGAAAAATAAAAATAAAGATGCCACTAACTCTGAACTAATGCGTGTCTATTGATTTATACATGTCCCTACATTTCCCTCATCGTGTTATGTTTGCTATCTTTGTATTTTTTTTACAACAAGCCTGTACATCTGCTCACACATCAACTCTCCTCTGATTGGAGGAGAGCCTTCCTGTGTGATTATAACATTTACAGCAGTTAACTTAAGCACTTCGGACAAATAATCTGTGTCAGCAAACTTATAAGAAATGTTCCACTTAATGACCAATGCCCCAAAAGAAAAGACGTGTAGATACTTTTTAAATGATATGTGCACTTTATGTAGTTATTAGGATGTTTTCAGTAGTTTGTGGTTGAAGTTAATGTGGTGATCTCAGAGCAGCTGTTCAACCCAAATTTCAGAAACTGACTGATTGAAGAGTTTAATTCCAAAAAACACAAGTAAATAACTTGATTTTGAGAAATACACTACTTAAATTTTGGGAAATGTTTTTACTGCATCATAGATTGTCCCATCCCTACTGCAGACGGTAGCTAGTTAGCTTAGCATGAAGACTGGAAACAGGGGGAAAGAGCTAGCCTGGCTCTGTCCAAACAAGAAATAATCACACACATAACACTCAGCAAAAGTACAATTTGTTTGTTTGTTGTGTATGAAACAAACAAACAAAATATACCAGGTCGATTAGTGAGCTGTTTCAAGTTTTTATGCTAAGCTAGGCTAACTAGCTGCTAGCTGAAGCTGCACATGTGTGAGTGTGGTATCAATCTTCTCATCTAACTCTCAGCAAGAAAATGTAAATGCTAATTTTCCAAAATGTCAAAAATGTTCCCTTAACAAGGTCCAGTGTGTAGGTTTTAGGACAAAAATGGATTATAATATTCAAAATTGGGTTTTTATTAGTGAATTATTACCTTAAATGAAGAATCGTTTAGTTGTTTTTGACAGACTTAACAAATGCTAAAGAGGGCTTTTCACGGTTTTTGCCATTTTAGTACCCACCATAGAGGCAGGTGAGACGAGGGTTATTCAGTTGGTTGCAATCTCAAACCTCAGGGCTTGGTGCCACTACATCCTCAACACTGGACCTTTATAAAAGGGAAGCATGGTTTACTTTATTTCCCAGTTTAAAGTACAGTGGATCTAGTTGTTACTTCTGTTTGGAAAAAAACTCTTCAATTTGGATCAGAAAATGTATCAAGTGAGAATCAGAAAAGACTTAATTTGTTTTAAAAAGTAGCAAAAATAAGCACATCTTGTTTCTTCCCTCCAGTTTGATTAGATTTAATTAATGTCTTTCTCTTATTTGGTATGATTATATAACTTAAAGGCGAACTACAACACCTCCTTCACTGCATTTTTCCTCAACTGATCCATACAAATCGAGCCTACACTGATAGAGTTATGTTTTTATCATCATTTTTTTTCCTAAGAGGAAAATTATAATTTGGGGCACAAAATGTTCCTGTTTTTTAAATAATATTGTTGTGAACAAAACGACTGATGGTCGCTCCAATCTAAAAAAAAGCACCATCAGGTTTTGAAACAACGTGGAAGAAAACTACGGGGTCAAAAAACAAATATTTAAATATTTAAAGTACATTTTCTTTCTGCTCTCTTTTATCCAGCGTGTTCGTCTTCATCTCAAACTACCCTCTTTGATTTCCTCCGTTCATCCTCCAAACTCCAAATGTGCAAGAACCGCCTTTAATTCGTGTTGGTGAATAGAAGACAATGAAAAATCTCCATTTTGCACTTTTTGACGACTGAAAGCTCATATTTATGGTGAATCCGATTTGGCATGAATGTGGAATTTTATTTATGATATCTCATCGATTATCAGCCGCCTCTGCTTCTCACCATGTCGACCTTAATCCTCCTTCTCTTCATCCACTAGCCCTCTCACCTTCCTTCCTTCCTTCCTTCCCTTTCTCTCGCTTTCCCTCTCTCTGTCTACGTGATGTTGGATATGGGGTCGCTGATTTTCAGACACCTCCAGTAGATGGTTCTCACCATGGTGAACAGAGCGAGGAGGATCAGGAACACCCACGAAACGTAGATCCCTTTAGAGCTCTGAGCCGGCGACCACGTACCGACCTGAAGTCAGAGACAGACGGGAAATGTTTTTAAAGCAGCGGGGTCAAACTGGCATGCCCCAGGAAGATTAAAGGAATAATTAACAATAATAATACACGACAATACACTTTCACCTCATAAAGCCTCTCATTCAACATCTTATTAACATCTGACAGTGAACAGAAAAGCTTAGAAAACATACCAAATAACCATAAACCATCATTACCCAGAAGTCCTCACGCACACAGACACTCACCACAAGTCCTGCTGTGGAGGCGGCGAGGACGATGAACAGCAGGAAGCACAGCAGGCTCCTCCTCCTGGGGTACCGTCGGCCAATAGAAGAGCTGGAAATAGAAACAAGAAAATATATAATTAGTAAAAATAAAACTGTTTTGGGGACAACTCAAACACACGGAGAAGTATAAGAGTACTTACACTTTTCGGCAGTGTGGACATCGGGCCAGGGTCCGGTCAGAAAACTCCGTCCACTGGAGGAAAGAGAGAGAAAGGATTAGCAACAACTTCAGATAACATAGAAATAGTAAATCCATTGTCATCCGTGTGTGTGTGTCCTACTAGGAATGTATTGGAGCAGTGTCCACAGATGACCCGGATGCCGACGGGCTGATGCTGCGGTTCAGGACTGTCTCTGCCGATGTGAACTGGTCCCAGGTTGATGATGCGTTTACTGTCAGAAGAAGAAAAAAAAACATTTAAAAAAAATCTTACTTTTTCCTGCTGGATGTGTAAATAACCAACACGTTTGCTGTAGAAGAACTTATAAGGTGATGATACATTATTGTCATCTTTACAGCTTGTTTCTGCCGCCCCCAAGAGGAGATACAAAACAGTAAATGTAGATTAAATAAGGAGAAAAAGAAAAAGGAACTGAATAAAGTGGAAGTACAACTGCTAACAACTGCTTTTTGCTAGGACACTGACTGCACCAAACTCTATTCAAATTTTAAAGACTTTTACAACATCAGCTGATCTTTAATGTTTTATACCAGAGAAGAGACACAGTCCAGGTGACCTGTACAGTTTAAACTAAAGTGGATGACTTGCTGTTACTCCATGAGATTTAATCTGATAAACCTTTCTCTTCTGGTGCAGCTCAAGATAAAAAAAACTGCTTAATAGTTCACTGTGATTTCAAAACAATCTGATCCATGACAGTTTTATGTGAATGGCTGGTGGATGAATGGGCTTCCTCTGCACAGATGGCGTGATTAGGAGCCAAAGCTGAGATGAGTGAATAATAATCCCGCACTGTTTTCTCTGTCTCACCAGTAAGGCCTCGGACAGGCGATCCTCTGCGACGTGACTTTGCAAATCAGCAGACAGTTACATGGACAGCGGACGTACTTCTTTCCAACGGGAGCGTTCTTTATCGGCTGCAGAGGGAGAGACGAAGAAACCTTACACACTTTCAGTTTCCGGGTTTTCTAAAATAGATCTCAGTGGTTCCTTTTTCCGATTTCATCAGCAGAAATTCTTCTTCTCAGGAAGACTTCCTGAGACAGGAAACACAAGCCACTGTCCATGTCTGGGTGTTAAACATGACACTCAGCACGACAGTTTGACGTTTTGTGGTTTCTGACTCAACTTCTTCTAGACACTTTAAGATCTGTGAGGACATTTCTAACACAAATCTGTGACGGGAATTCATGTCCATAACTCTGAAAATGTCACATATTTCAAACACGAGGCAGCAAATAAAAACTGCATGCATAATCATACTAGAGCTGCGACTAACTATTGTTTTCACTGCCTATTAATCTGTTGAATATTTTCTCTATTCATCGATTAGTTGTTACCCAAAGATATTAAGTTTATTGTCACAGAGGAGGAAAGAAAGCAGAAAATGTTCACATTTAAGAAGCTGGAATTTAAGAATGAAGACTTTTTTTTTCCTTAAAAAATTCCACAAATTGATGAATCGATCATCAAATTAGTCGGTAATTCATTTACTACCTGTCATTTAATCGATTAAACCGGGTGCTCTCTGTATGACTCACCGTAGCTTCGTTGCAGATGCTACACTTCACCACGTGCTGGTGCGTCTTGCCCTCCACAGATATGGCGCTCTGACAGACCCGACAGCTGATGACCGGAGCGCTGCTGCTGTCCGGGCTGCCCTGCGGCGAGTACGGGGGCGGAGGCTCACCTTGGACCAACGAGCTGGGGAACGGCGCTAAACCTGGATTGACGGACACCCGGGAGGAAACAGTTTAGTTACAGTTTTCTGTTTATACCATACCAAAATGACCTCCTACTGGACGACTCATCACAGCTGATACAACGCCGGATTAGCTTCCCTCTTCAAACATTAACCATCGAACCATCTACTCACAGTGAGACAAACACTGTATAACAATCAAATCACTCCGCATGACTTTATCAGTGAGCGACACACCCAGAGGCCAGACTTTATCAAGTGTAATACAGGAAGGAGAGGACGTGTGAAAGACAGGATTTGAGTTCAGAGTTGATGGGAAACGACACAGGAGGGACGAGATAATGAAGAGATTAAGAGTTCAACAACATGGAGAGTGAAGCGTGGAGTCTTTGACAAGTCTGAATACAATGATGGAGCATTTAGGTACTTAAAATTGAGTACGAGCTGATTAATGCCCTCCATGTTTGTGGTGTCTTATCGTCCTTTATTGATTTTATTCTTTTGTTATTTCTATTTTTGCACTCTTTCTGTGATTTTGCCTGTTTTATCGCTTTTACTCCTTTTTACTCGTAGTTAAATCATTTGACTTTTTGTTTCTACCGCACCAAAAGATATTTTATTTACATTATTATAAGAAAAGGAGCAAATCCTCACATCTGACAACAACTCGACTAAGATAAATATTAGATATAAATGTCTATTAAATGTTTAAACTGTTGTTACTATGAACTAACTAGAGATCCTGGCTGAACTTTGACCTTTGGTGCACCAGGCAAACCACCGACCAAACTGACCACAAGTCAGTTGTGCTCATTCATTTCTTTTATAAACAGCTAATTTATTTACAAAACTTAAATTTCACATTACTAACTATGTGTTATATATGTGATATGGCTGTCACTGAATTGTGACACCATGAAACCTTAATTAACAACACACAATGTGTGTGTGAGGGGAATTTTCGCCTGAGGAGGTTGTAAACTTCATTATTTACAGCTAACGTTAGCCAAACTGCTAGCTAGCTAAAACAAACACTAGCTAACACTTGTTTACGACACTCTCCAGCCTGAGTACAAACTAAACTTCTTTATTTGGCTCTTCTGTAACATATAATTATGTTTGTATGTGTCGAAGCGCAGCGGCCGACATACTCTGTGGTTTTGACGGGTATCCGTGAGAGCTGCTCCCGGGAGAGAAGCCGTTGGTCCCGTCGTGCTGGTCGGACAGCAGCGGCGACCGTTCCCCGTCCGCCATCGCTCTCGCCGGACCCCGGCCTCTCGAAACGCCCTCAGGAAGAGTCTGTGCCCCGGGTGAGAGCTCTCAGAGTCCCGTTAGAGGCTTCTGGAAGAGTCGCTGTGGAGATTTCAGCCCCGGAGCTCGTCAGTTTGGGGTCTTGACATCCACATGACACGGCGAGAACACAGAAGGCGGAAGTGAAACAACAAAAACATCAGTCACATGACGGGGATCTGAGTCACGCCTGTGATGGACAGCGCGCTCCGCCAATCAACGAGCTCGGTTGGGATGGGCGGGGTCAGAGACGCTGTCTGATCCGATGGACTGTTTGACAGTTAGGGCCGCGTTCCAATTCACATACAAAGCGTCCTTCACGGGGTGTGTACCATCCTTTCAAGCAGGGGGACCAAGGTTTAGGATGATTTACAGCTTCCTTTGTTCACCTCGGTCACTTCTTCTTTGCTACAATCTGTTATAAAAACATTTAAACACTTATTTCTGTACATTTTGGCTTCAAGAGAAGACTAAACATGGAACATTTTACATTTAAAAGCCGTCAATATGAGGTTATTTGGAGGCCAAAGAAGTAGAGTTTAATCACCTTTGCCAAGGAAGTTATGTTTTCACACCTGTCCGTATGTTAGTTGGTTTGTAAGCAGGATTACACAAAAACTACTGAACGGATTTCCAAGAAAATTGGATGGAGGATGGGTCTCAGCCCAGAAAAGATCTCTTTAACTTTTGGTGCGGTTGCGGATAAAAAAACAGATCCAGTTTGTTTGTTTTTTTAAACATGGCAAAATATTTAATTTCTCAGGGAATAAGTTGGAATATGTATGGATTTGTTGAAAAATCCAGATCTATCAAATTTAAATATGTTTTATTAAAATTGGATTGAACTTGATTGAATTAAAGGGGACTGTTACGCCTTGGCTTAGGTTTACACTCTACTCAGTGCTATTGTAGTGGGTAAAGTATTTAAAACTCCATGAACAATTGTCAATTAGTTCAAAAACTCATATTATTTGTTTTTATTGTGTGATTTTTTTAAAATATAATTTAAATTAAAACGACAATTTTGTATCTATTACTTATCTGTTCTTTATGTATGTTGAAATGTTAAAAAGATTTGTTTGTTTTCACTTTTTCATAATTTTCTTGTTAGTATTTTGTAGCATATGAATAAAATATATATATGTATATTTTCATCAGTTATGTTGATTGTTGGTCTTGTCTGAAAATAAAGGTTTGTTTGAAGAAACATATTACTATACTCTTCCCTTTTTAAAAATGAAATAAAATGTGATTTACTGAACATTTTCAGTATAATCTTTTGGGAAAATGCACGAATTTACATGTTTTGGGTTTAGCCTCAGACTTCTGTTGCATGATTGTTAAACGGGGATGCAGGGATTGTAGTAATGTCGTAATTCCACTTCTTGCCTCGTCATCATTGAGATGACAAATGAATCTACTGACACCTTTGACATTTCAGAGGATGGAAGACAAACGCCTAGAGAAAGACAAAGACATATCTGGGATTTCCCAGATCATATTACATTTTCACATTTGCGGTGCCATTCCTTTTTTGAACACCCTCTTAAAACTAGACGGTCTGCTTATCGGATCATTTCTGAGACACTTCTGGAATTCAAACAAGGGTCCACCCAGGAGTCTTTTTCAGACGACAAGTGATTCATTGTTCATTGTTTGGGCACAAATTCCAAAGAAAACTCATCAGATGATACTGCAGGAACACAAAGTCCACATTTCACTCTGTCTTTGGGAAGAAAATCCAAATCCAAAGTTGATTTTTGTAGAAAAAAAGTGTTTGATGAAGGTTTGAAGGAAACAGAGCAAGACAGTTGATGTCTATCTTGTATTTTCTGCACTACTGACCACTGATAATACATCTGCATTCACTGGACCCAACCATTTGTCAACTCTGATCATATCATTTTGTAGCAACTTCAACATCCTGTTCCTCATTCCAAGTGTTTCACAGGTTCAAACCAAACAATCTTCCGTTTGGAAGACAGCCAAGAAGAAACAGGAAGGGCAAGTGAAAAAAAGGTTTGTCTCCGTAAGACGATGTGTTGCTATTAATTCACTATCGTTCTGTTGAGAGACACATTCACCATGTCGCTCTCTCTGCTGCTGCTGCTGCTGCTGGTCGGCGGCGCCCTGGCAACTCATTTCTACGGGACAGTGATGACTTACTACCCGAAAAACACCAACGCAAATGGATCTGTAGAGGTACGTACGGCTTCGATCCAATATAATTTAATAACCTTTTTGAAAACTGAAAGTTAAGAAGTGATGCTAACTGTTAGCTCAAGATGCTGATGGGCAATTTATGTAAATATTTGTAGTTTTTATTTCCTATTTATATTGTTTATATTGTTGTATTGCTGCTGTAATGATGTAAATTTCCCCTTTGTGGGTAAAAGTATCATCTTATCTTATTTTATTTCATTTTATTTTTACATATTTTGGTGTCTAAATAATAAATCCTAATAATACCCCAATAACACTTTATTTATTTAAGTTTCTTAAAAACATATGTATCCGCACCTTTGTCTTTGTTTACAATCATTTACATAATGTGCTAAGTTGTATTATTGGATGCACCTAAATCATGTGCCGGTGCATCCAGTGTAAAAAGTCCACCTGGAGTTTTTATGTTTTCCCCTGACAACAAACAAACTTTATAGAAAGTTGGATAATATCTATACATGATTTTCTGGTGGACCATGAGATAATAATCCAGTTATCTCAAGGAAAGAAGATTTTACCAAGTCTTCAGGGCTTTGAAAGCAACAACAGTATCCTACCTAATGTCATCATTAACACTTATCTTCACTGTAACATCACAGGTGGTCGCTCGCTATAAGCTGAGCTTCAGCACATGTTCTCATGATGACACGTGGAGCTGCAGTGGTAACTGTGGGACTCAGACTTCTCTGGTGCTGAACCAGGTCCACAGAGAGAGCTCTGGAGAGTGGTGTCAGAGAGAGGGGATCATGACCCGACGGCTTCCCAGCAACGCTCCGTTTCAGCTTAAGTAAGTGCATCACGACTACACTGATGGCCAAAATGTCAATAGCTCAACTGGACTTAATGAAAACAAAGAATTCAAGATCAAATGTCTTTAAAACGGACACATACTGTGAGCGCTGCTGAGCTGGTGGCTTTGTATATGAGGAGTTAATATCTCACTCACAAATACTACCACACAGTAAAAACAGACTTTCTTGTGAACTTTCACCACAGTTTAGATGGCGTTAACTGGATATCTAACATACAAAGCATCAGTTCGTGGAGAGCTGTGACTCTGGTGGAGCTGAGGAACCGGTCGGACACCGGCCGAGCCAACAGATCACCTCAGACCACCGTACTGCCAGCTCTGAGGTAAGCCTCCTCGATGTTTATGTGTTATTTTTTTCTTGTGTATTTAAACCACTTTATGTGTCACATTTCGGCAACAGTTTGTCTGATCAATTTTGGTGCGTTTCAGTATATTTGTGGTTTGCAGAAACGTAGAATACCAACATTTTGTTCTGGTGAATGGGTTGGACAGGTACATTATCAAATTGAAATGGGATGATATTTATTAGACCAATGTCAGATTTCTTTCTGTTTCTCAGAGTTCCTTCAAACTGTCGGAGAGATTTCAACCTGTTGGCGTTCGACCCTGATGGAGACGAGGTCAGATGCAGAAATGGAAACTCACCGTCAGAGTGTAACATCTGCACACCGGCGTCTGTTCTCAGCCTCTCCCCAGTGAGTCACCAAAGTCCACAATAACTCTTCTTTTAAATTAAGAAAAAACAAACAAACTCTGGTATCAAATAAAAACTTAATGTAGAAGAAAACAAATATCTTTATTTCTAATTCATTACCTGACAGAAAACACTTTGGTTATTTTGACCTCGTGTCCCTTTTCATTCGTTGCAGAATTGCACTCTGTCATTCAGCCCCACCAGTAATCTAGGGGCGTATGTGGTACAGCTGGTGATGGAGGACTTTCCCCGGCAGACGATCACCCTGACTGCAACCGACGGTACTCAGGTGTTGAAAACGACCAACAATGCTATCAGCAAACTACCAGTCCAGTTTGCTTTAAGGGGTAAGATTCCTTGTACTTACTGTTGCAGATTAATGTAAGAGCTGCACCGACGTTCAAAATAATCGTAGTTTGGTTGATCCCCGGTGAGTGAAAACAATCAGCTTTTGCAGTGTTATTATAAAAAGTTATTTGGCGATCATTATAATCCTATGAGGTTCTATCAAAACCAGGGATGGAGGAAAGAAATCCTTAGATGCATTGATGCATTCTCTCTTGAAAGATTTTATCATGAGAAGAAGAGAAGGTCATGAGATTCGAGCAGAAATTTAAAAAACCCAACTCTCTGCACTCCAACAGCTGCTGAGATAGTACCGTATTACCGTTGCATCAGCGACAGAAGTACCGGACCTTCATCATTCAGTTTAGGCACTAAAACGACTTGGTTAGGTTTCGGAAAATACTGTGGTTTGTGCTAAAATAAGTACGTTACTTGTAGCTTAACTTACAAGTGTGCTTTGTTACGTCGTGTAATTTACGTAAGTAACTAAGTTTTAAAAACTCACTGTTGAGTTTTTGTTTCAGACGGGATACAAACAGCGGCCCGCTGAGTTAAAGTTCTGTGGCTGTTTGACCCATCCATCCTTTCTTGCTTTTTATGGACACCTGACTTCCTCCTTTGCTGCCATAATAATTAGTACGGCCACTAGAGGTCACCACCCAACAATAAACACAAATATGGGTCATAATAAGCTGCTTGCAGTCTTTTTCTGATGATGGTCACACCAATGGCCTCCCATTTGTAGAAAACTGAAATTTTTGCTTTTCTTATTATATTATATTATATATTATACAGTGGGCGCTGCGGTGTCAGACTGCACAGAGGGACTCTATCTGCCAAAGTTCCTGCCACCAACCCCGGCCAACGGAGCTCGACTGTACACCCCTGTCAATCAGCCTCTGGAAATCAGGATCAATGCGCAGGCAAATACCTCTACGTAAGTCAAATAAAAACAAAAATGTAGGATACCAGAGTTAATGTCCTGCAGAACATTTACACAAATTGTTTTCACTTGCCAAGGTTTTCAGGTGCAGAAAGCTTCTGTTGTGTATCTGCGACACCGGTGCATGCAGGGAACATTTTGTGTTAGTTTCACAAGAGTTTTAAAGGATTATACAGGTTTGACCACTTTCAAAAGCACAAAAACAATAGGCTGACTCGCAAGAGGTCGTACAACAATTGCCATGACGGAAATATTATAGACAAGAAATTTGAGACAGCCAGGTGAGAGAAAAGAAGATTCCTTCCAACTGTGGAAGAATTTCAATCACGCTGTCATGGAAAACCATTTGTGGGTGGTGTCGTTTTTGAAAATATTTATTTGACTTTAACTTCCCCTATTTCTGTTTGTTAAAGGATCTCTGAGCTGCTGTTCAGTGGGCCACACAACACAAACCGGACAACAGAAGCGGGACAGTTCATCCTGAGGTGGACGCCATCTGGGAACGAAGATGGAGAAAGCCACCCGTTCTGTTACGTCGTCCAGGCAGTTTTAAAGTCAGTTGTCCCATGATCATAACCCTAGATCAGATCTTGAGGAATAATTTAACATTTTCAGAAATAATTTGATTCCACACTTGTACGAATGGAGCTGCAGCCAGGAGGAGACTAGCTTAGTTTAGCAGAAAGACTGGGAACGGGGGGAAACAGTTAGCATGACTTTGTCTGAGGATTTAAGGGGGAATTTGTAGGATATGGCCAGAATTCTAGTTGAAAACATTCAAAACATTATGTGTGCTGACTTTTTGTCAAAGGTGACGATGTACTGTGTTGCAGAGACGTCTGGGTAGTTAGCATTACCACAACCTACTTTAAAAAAGTGGCACTGGATTATTTACACAACCCCAACAGCACACATACTGTGAAAACAAAACTGCCTGATTTTTTTATTTTTTTTTCTCGGAATATAACCAGGCTCCATTTCTGGAACTTTTTATTTAAACCTACAATGGCCCTTATACAACGTATATATATACACACACATATGTCATCATTTTGTAATTAAGCTACCGTATTGCTTTATATCCACAGTTCAGTCAAGTATCATTCGGAGCTCCGATGTCTCATTGTGAGTGTTGGAATCGGTGAGTAGAGCCCCATTCATTGCTTATTACCAGGACTGATTAAGTTGAGATGTAATCTATTACTTTCTGTTTACAGACCCCACAACCACAACCATTCAACCAACAACTATGCCACCAACCACAACAACCACCACACCAACCACTACAACCACCACACCAACAACAACAACCACGACACCAACCACTACAACCACAACACCAACAACAACAACCACGACACCAACCACTACAACCACCACACCAACCACTACAACCACCACACCAACCACTACAACCATGACACCAACAACAACCACGACACCAACCACAACAACCACCACACCAACAACAACAACCATCACACCAACCACAACAACCACCACACCAACAACAACAACCACCACACCAACCGCGACACCAACCACTACAACCACCACACCAACCACTACAACCACCACACCAACCACTACAACCACCACACCACCAACAACAACCACCACAACAACCACCACACCAACCACTACAACCACCACACCAACCACTACAACCATGACACCAACAACAACCACGACACCAACCACAACAACCACCACACCAACAACAACCACCACCACACCAACAACAACAACCATCACACCAACCACAACAACCACCACACCAACAACAACAACCACCACACCAACCGCGACACCAACCACTACAACCACCACACCAACCACTACAACCACCACACCAACAACCACCACCACACCAACCACTACAATCACGACACCAACCACACCAACCACGACAACCACACCAACAACGACAACCACCACACCAACCACTACAACCACGACACCAACAACAACCACGACACCAACCACTACAACCACCACACCAACCACTACAACCACCACACCAACAACAACAACCACCACCACACCAACCACTACAACCACCACACCAACCACAACACCAACCACAACAACCACCACACCAACAACCACCACACCAACAACAACAACAACCACCACACCAACCACTACAACCACCACACCAACCACTACAACCACAACAACCACGCCAGAAGTCACAACACCTGACCCAAACCAGTGTGAGTACAACGATGAATGAACATAATGTTAAACAACATATTATCACAGCTAAGTGACAAGTAAGAAAAATGTCATTTTAACTTTGGTGTCCAAAGCATAACGGCATTGAGTTCCCTGAAAATGGAAGACCTTGTCAAAGCTTCCGGTCTGCATTGTAATGCCGAATTCATGTGTTTTTTATAGTTGTCATTGGTCTGAGAGTGAGGATTTCCTCTTCGTTTCCACTGTCTGAGGAAGACATCAGGACTAATGTCATACAACAGGTCGGTCTCTTCTTATCTGATCTGAAATCCAGAGCTTCAGAAATCTGCATTTGCATTTGTTAATGTTGTCCCGTGCTCAGTTTTTCTTATGGTGTCCTTATACGAGGCTAGCGCTGTGTTGTACGCCAACAACATCAGCTCCTCCATGTTTGCTTCTGATGCCATGCCTACTATTTATGTGATGCCCAACCGCTTCTATTTGATTGGCCATCACCAGGCGGCTACCACCTGAAGTTCAGCACAGTGAACACACCGCTTCTTATTTGTACCGCCATGGTCGAATCTCCTCTGTTGCCCCTCCCCCGTTGAAATGACTTGAGGCAGGTAGTAACCTTGTGGCGGTGTGAAAAGGCTATAATTTAGACAAGTGTGAAGTCACGTACACAGGTCAATGACACCTGAAAAAATTATCAGCTCCTGCAGGTTAAAGTGTTACACAATGATTCAAATGATACGGACAGATTAAAATCACAGAACGAGGAAGCTTCTACAAAGAGTTTCTCTTTAATACAGTTTTGGACGGCAGCCATTGAGAATCAATCACATTCCAGAGACGAGTGTGTCGATAACTTATCATTGTAGTTTTTCTGTTTGGTTGACGAACAGTTCGACTTTGTCATCATCATATCTGAGACAGTACTGATGGTATCTCAGCAGCACTCTGTGTTTTCTCCTGCAGCTTAAAGATGAAATGATAAGACAAGGGCTGCCATCGGATTTCACCCTTCGCCTCGTGAGCAGTGTGCAGCTGGGATCTAACACCACAGCGACCCCTGTTGTTTCATCGTGATCAATTATGGACCTTTTCTTCACACAAACTGCACATCAATGCACTGGTTTCATTGCTGAAATAACTGATCTAAATGCTCCACTGTTAAATCTGCGTGTGCCACCTTTTTAATTTGTTAATGGACACTGGGATTCAGCACTTTAAATGTATGTTTTGTAAGATTTGACAGTTGAAAGTATGAATGTCCTGTTAGGACACAAGGTTTTTTTTTATTTTACCCTATTGTGATTATTTTGACAGGTACTGTGATTGCAATGTTGTTCACGATTAGTGAGAATTATCAGTTTTATATAACAATGTTCATTTTAACTGAAAGTTTGTGCCAAATAAAGATATTTTCTTATATCTGGACAACACGTTTTTTGATGAATTGTGCAGCTAGTTCCTGTTGAACAAAACAAAAAATTCAAATGTTTTTGTTGCCTTTTATTTTTTTGCCCAATGTGTACTTGTTACATGTCTATTTATACTAAATCCAACTGTAAAAACAACGTTTTTTTTAGTAGAACTAAGCTTCAATGACTTCAACAATCTCAACACAAAAACATAAAACTAACTGCTTTAACAAACCAAGTCAGTCAAGTGTCATTCAGAGCTCTGATGTCTCGTTGTCAGTGTTGGAAACAATTGGTAGAGCTCCACCTATAAGTATTTGTAAAGAACTGGTCCATCCACTTGAGCCAGTCCTGCTTCCTTAAGTATTTTTGTTATGTCTGATGACAGACGCTATCTGAGCTTTGGATCTGAAAAAACAGTGACCGATGACAACAAACATTTGATATTTTATATTTATGGTGATATTGTCCAATTGTTCTGACACTGACAGCCAGTAAAGTTTCATTACTCTCAAATAAATTGAATTTTTTGGGGTTATTCAATCGGCTGTTTCTAATACGATCCATACAATCATGTGTTTTACAAAGTGTCGAACTTCGCCCCACCCTTGCTCATGCATGACTAAGCCTTCCCTTCCAGTACAGTAATGATAAAATCACCTGTTACGGATGAACCCGTTTACCTGTCGAATGTTCCAAACATTTTGTTGCTAAGGTTACGACTTGTTTAAAACATGTTGCTGGTGTCAAATTCAGAATAATTATATATTTCCCACAATTAATGAGGTCGATAAATATATTGTTTATGTACTGTTTTCAATTAAGTTTACGTCAGAAAGGATTAGCACATCTGCCAAGGAGGTTATGTTTTCACCTTTGTGCATTTGTTTGTTGGGTTGTCAACTTTAATAATGGAGACATGAAACCAGATAGAAATGGTGCCAGGCTGCCATCCTGACTAATGGTGCCAGGCTGCCATACTGGATCACCAGTTATTCTTCATCTTCCCCATAGATTTCATGACCAGTGGCAGAAAGTAGCATAGAAAGAGTAAGTGTGAGGTTTATACCAATCTAGACTGTGACTGTGTCATTATTCTATAACCATGTGATCAATATTTAGTTCAGAATTTTAAGTTAAAGCAAATAATTGTCTACTGCCAGTTCACTTCTGGTCCTAGACACTGCCCCCTAAGTTGTAATGGATTACTTCTCTGTGGAAAGACTTGAGACTGTAGAAATGTAAACAGGTTCCTGTTTTAAACTGTCTTTACTGCTATTGTCGACACATTGTATGTCTCGGACTTCTACGTATTATTGTTTGTCTGTTTATTGACTCCCCGATGTAATTCCTCTTCAGAATTAAACCTTCATGTGAATTTAAAAACAAACCCTTGAAAAAAGTCAAAAGGAGCCAGTGAAGTTTAAAAGACATCTGTTTTACTTCCAGTTGAACGAGCCAGAGCAGCATGTCATTAGGAATAATACACAGGTCACGGTTTCAAGATAGTAACACTAAATAAAACATCAGTCGGTTGTAAACTTGTTCATCATGAACCCACATGATATTAAACTCTTTGTTGGTTTTGTTTGCAGGGCGTGAAACTAACTCTTTTTTTTTTTTGTCCAACCAGCCAGCAAATACAGGAGTCAAAGTGCGCCAAGTGTGCAAAACATGGATATGAACTTCTGTCTAAATGATCCTTTATTGACCTCAATGGTTACATCCACTCTATAAAAAGTGAGCAGCCTCTGGAAACACTTGAGCAATGAAGTTAAATTGGTTTAACATTTAAAACGGTACTTAAAAAAGTGGTTTGTTACGTCTTTGGAACATCGATCCTTTAGTGTTACCATGGAAGTCAATAAAGTTTCAGGCTTTTGAATTGCCAAACATGCTCCTAGCACAGAAACGTTAAATGTTAATTAAGTGTTTGGTTGGTGGTTAAGTGTTAATTTCAGGCCCCTCTTTGTTTGTACACACATTCCTTCCCGCTGTCAAGTAAAACAGCAAATGGGGTGCGCTTGTTTTGTTTCAGCTGACACTGGACGAGACTCTGTTTGTGTTGGATTTTCAACGGCACCAATGTGGATGAACCGAAACAAGCGCACCCTGTTGATCGACATTAACACAAGAAAACAAAACGATAAAACAGATCAACTGCATTTTTCAACAGAGTCAAACAAGCGAGCCAGTACCCTGATAGTTAACACACACCCGGACAAAAACATTTACAGTTTGAAATGTTTTGAGGTGCACTTAAATGCATTTCAATTGTAAGATTCACCGTGATGTGGGATTGTTAAGTTATTCAGAGAAGGCTAGAGAACCATAATTTTCCCTCCATCACTTGTTTAATTCAAATTAAAACAGACAAAATCTTAAGCGCCTCATGATTTTTGCAAATAACCACAAAAACAAAAACATTTCAAACCTTGTTTTGTTTTACCCAGATCGCCATAGAAAACAAAAACAACAACAACAAAAAAATGCTCTGAGTTTCAGTAACTTTCCCTTCAAGAGAATTGCACATCATCGATATAAAATATGAACCTTCATATGTACAGCTAACGGAAACCACACCTGGGCGAGGATGTACTCTAAATCTTACCTCAGTAAGTGTTTGGAGAGCGATTAGCGGCGGTTACGAGAAACATTCGGGAAAACCTATCGCCATTTTCCGTCCTCTACTGCAGTCAAATTCAAACTCTACAAAAACCAACAGAAATAAGGCCTCTTTAAGCTCGGAGGACGGTTGCTTAATGACCATCACTGGTTTCGAGCCCGGTCGAGGAAAAAATGCGTTCACACTGTGAGAGAGACTATTAACAAAATCACCAAGATCCCATTGGCTGGCCAGTGAACAGACTGGACCATGTCGCTTATAACCTTGGCTTAACAAAATCCAAAATATGGTGTCTGTACTTCCTGCTGTCCCTGATTGTAAACTATTATTATTTATACATTTGGTCATTTTCGGCTCAGCATCGCAGTGGTTTACCTGCTTTTAAAAAGCCCACATATACGCGTTGTTAAAATGGTTTGACTCTGCAAAAAAAGGAATAAAAGTATATTATGTATATAACTATGTAAAAAATATATATTTTCCAATATGACAAATATTCGCCAAGTTGCTCACAGTGTGAATGCAGCTTAACAAACCCTCTGACATACCTTAGTACCTCTCATAACCGCTGCCAACATCTCTCCAAGTTTTCACTGTTACTTAAACATAAACTGGATTTTGCCGTTAAACTAGATTTTAAATTAGAGTTTGATAAAGACTCGTTATCAGTAAGTATCAGTAACTTGATTTTCATGTGAGGGTGTAATAAGAAAAAGGCAGATCACTCAGTAAGTGGCATCATCTCCCAACTGGCAGTTCTGACAGACTATTGAATAAAATGGATAGTTCATTAAATCCACTGAAGCACTTGTAATCACAATGTTCCCCTTGTGAAGTCAGAAACTTATGTTCAGTTCAGGTCAAACACAGAATTAGAAGAATAATAACTATATACACACACATAAAAACAAGCAGAGGGGTGAGGTTGCCTTTACGTCTGCAGTTTCTCTGCCAGACATCAATCATTGAAAATAGTTGTCTATACAGGCTTTACCACGTCCATGAAGAAAAAGGTAAACTAGGCTTCATTCAGACCAAACGAGGCGTTGCGTCGGTGCATCATTGTTTGATCTGTTGTCTGAGAAACCAAGCTACATAATAGAAACTCGAATGTTTGCTCGTGTCTTTTTTTGGTCTTTATTAAGGCTGCAACTAACGGTTATTTGTCGATTAATCTGTCGATTAGATTCTTGAGTAATCAATCAGTTGTTTGATCTATAAAATGTCAGAAAATAGTGAAAAAAATTTCGTTTTTCGCAGGGTCATCTGCAACCGCTGCAATCTGCACCTCTGCAGCTTACCCATGCTCAGGACACCTGACTTGTTTGAAGGAGGCCTAAAAGACATGGCTACCGGGATTAAGGACAACTCATAGTACACGTCCAGCTTTTAAAATAGAGATATTCTTGTCAGGAAAGGTGCAAAACGCAGCTTTGACTGGCTTGGAGGATGCAAAAAAAAAATTGTAGCTAGCCTCCACTGTTGGCTACAACAGCATCTGACTGGAAATGTGAGGTAATATATAGTGTGGGTTTAGATTTAACCTTCATGCAGTTTTGTTTCAACACTAAAAGGCAGTAAATTTAACCCAGTTCAGTCGGGAAAGGCAACTTCACCCCTCACATGAAAATACACAGTCGTTGGTAGAGTTAACTCCACGGAATAGTTAGAAACAATAAATAAGTTAAGAGTCGTCCCTTCACTGAGATTTAGCAGAATACTGAGAAGTGTACTCTGAGTGTGTGTGTGTGTGTGTGTGTGTGTGTGTGTGTGTGTGTGTGTGTGTGTGTGTGTGAGAAAGTGTGTTTCAGGATGAATTAATGGGAAACAAATGACACAAAATACTACTTTTATCTCCAAGGTTAAAAAAAGAATTAAAGGGTAGTGTGACATTAAAAACAAAAACTATATCTTGAATCACACCCTGTGTGTGTGTGTGTGTGTGTGTGTGTGTCGTAGCCGTGTGTGTAAGTGTAACACAGTTTAGTTAGTTAGCACATCAAACGTCTTTGTACTTCAAGATAAACACAAGAATGAGGAAAAACAACACAAAAATTGAATCTCTTCGCAGACATTCTCCGTTTCCTGTTTGCTGAGGAACCTCGAGGTATCACAACACAACCCACACACATCTCGATTCATCCTGTTGTCTCTATTATTACACCAGTTTGTTGGTGGTAGCTCACAGGATGTGAAGGAGGACAGGTTGCTGGCTTTTTCTTCACAGATAATGTAGCTTCACGATATGGTTTTGGGATATTAAATAGCGCCGTCTTTGTATAATTCATATCTTGAGCTCGAGCAGTTGATTTCAGAATAAATAATAAATAAATAACAGAAGATTTACTGACCGACAGAGTCTTTTGGTGTTTGTATTAAAGTGTTGGACCTTAATCTAACTGAGTAGCAAAAAAAGAGCCCATTAGAGATGCATCAATACACTACTTGGCCAAAAGTATGTGGACGTTTGGTCTGTCTAGGCTGTTCTTTGTAATTTGGGACCCTTATTTCCAATGAAGAGTGGTTTTAATGCCACAGGAAACCATGGCCTTTACTGGCCTCAACCCCCAACACCAAATCCCACATTATTAAGAATTAGATACCCGTAAAAAAGATTTAATTTTGGTTCAACTTATGGTTCCCAAACGTGTTAACCCTTTACTCAGAACTGGCTTATTATAATGAAACAAAACACTTAAAAGAATAGAGATATTTTAGTTTTTAACACATTGGAGTTGGGAAGGTAAACTGGAATTGATAACATTTTAAAAGAGATGTCCATCTATCACTTAATGTCCAAGTGTCCGCACACTTTTGGCCATTTAGTGCACATCAACGTACTCTGACAGTATTCTGACTTCTCTTTAAAAAATTAAAGCTGTTTTCATTCGGGGGTTTGAAGGTATAAAAACACTTTGATGAAACAGAAGTGGTTGACCCCGGACACTCACCCCTCACCTCCTTTAGCAGCTTGTAGTAGCTGCTGATGCTTGTTACAACATCTGTTAGCATAAACACTGGCCGAAACTGTGCTGGGGTTTGACTGACAAGTGAGTCGATACTGGACTGTTTTTGGTGTTTTTTCAGGGAAACGCAGACGGACAGATTTACTGAGGCGTTTGCACAGTTTTTAGAGGCACACGTGTGTTGGGCATGGCCTCCCTATCGCTTCCCGCATTTCCTCAAATAGTGGCCCGCGCCTTTATTTACCTTGACTGCAGAGATTTAAAGCAACATTATGCAAATGTTTTACCTTAAACAGCTTCAAAATCATGTTGATGGTACAGTGTCTTGTAACATACTGAATGGTGCCTCTGTGGGGTAGGATCACAGCGTTACATACATGTTTACTTCAGCAGTTTTCAACACATAACATTGTAATGGCGTAATGAGTTTTGTTTGTAGTTAGCACCTACATTACGTCAGGGGTTTGTATTTGAAATTAAAATTGGCAATTTCTACATGATGTTGCTTTAAAGGAGGCTTATATTAGAGGCGGGTTTGTATTTCTGATTCGTCAGAGTTTGGTACGCAGCCTCGTTTTGATCCACCGCTGTAAGCCGTGTTAAGATTCATCCACATTTATTATGAAACACTTGTGGTAACACGTTGTGGAAAACTCACAGTTACCGTCAAGCCCACAGGAAGACCGCCAGGCTTTGTGTAACTGTAACTGCAATGTCACGTGATGCGCTGTGGCCCAGGAAGACTTTTCCCACGAGCTTACATTGCGAAAGAAGCGGCTGTAAAATGGTGGATACATTGTTTCTGAGCGTCTCAACGTTATAACTTACTGTTTTTAACTTGGTTTTATCTCAGACGATCCCATTTTTTGAGCTTTCCTTCGCTTGCAAAATGCATCCGGAGGTCAGTCGAGAGGCGGACTGTATAATGAGCTGCTGCCTCAGTAAACGAGGAGATAAATAAATGCAGATTGGTTCTGAAAATTCAACCCACCTGCAGTGCGCATTTGTGCTGCCCCATTTTCTCATTAAATCTGGCCCTGAGCAATTTCTGTGCATGAAAAAGTAGGTCAAGTAGGTCCAAACATCCGATATCAGCAGCTTCTGTGTGAAAATGAGCGTATCAGTCAAACCTCAGTGTCCACAAGGGGCCAACTTAACAAAATAATGAAATAATGCTGGTAGTTAAACTACAAGTCGGGGTCATTTCCATGAGTCTGGAGTCTGAGGCACACACACACTCATTCATTCATCGAACACACACACACTCGGCCTTCATCCTCCTTCTTCTTCACCTCTCAGGTCCAAAGATAAGACATCGTAGTTAGGCAGAGAATCAGCTTTCTCACAGTCAAACACACACGTACATAAAACCTTCTCTCCATCCTGTCCTCGCTCTCTCAGACGTCGTAGTCGGGCAGGGCAGAGTAGGTGATGCCGCCAACCGTCGGAGGGCTGGAGTGGAGAGGAAGAAGCCAGCAAAAGACCGAACCTGGAGAGAAAAACAAAAGATTAAAGCATCTATCTTAGTCCTGAAATGATGAATCAAAGACATGATCAATAACTTGGTGAGAGACGATGAACACAAGCCAACCTCGTCCAAAAACCTCCCGCAGCAGAGCGAGCTTCGGCTTGCGGGTGTGTGGAGGGTGATGAGGCAGCTGAGAGGAGGAGGTGGTGGTGGAGGAGGAGGATGAAGACGAGGAGCCTCGGTCCTTTATCATCAGCCTGTTCCTCATCTGCTCGATGGGAGTCTCGTCTGTGATTATGGACACCAACTAGAGGGAGAAACAGAGAGAGAAGAGGGGAAACTTAGACTACGTCTTCTTTGATCAAGTCAAACAAGATGCTTCAGATATCTGGAGGACTTTCAGCTCAGCGGCTTCAGTGCAGATTTCAGCTTTAAAAAAGGTTTGAAGAACGTCTTTTCTAATCAGTTTGGGATCTTGGACAAGCTGTTCTGAGCCATTTTTTTCCAGTCCACAGCTACTTTAATTAAATACTTAAAAACTTTGAGTACTTGAGTAAATGTACTTAGTTACAGTCCAAACCGTGCCGCGGTCAATGAGTGTTTATATGTCTGAGCAGAGAGTCAATGTGGCGACATTAACTGCTGACACAGCCACACTGTGGGGACGAAATGCAAGTCAGCACAACATAAGTCATCACAACGTGTGTGTGTGTGTGTGTGTGTGTGTGTACCTGATCGTAGAAGATGACCATGACAAACACGCCGAACAACACCGACTCCACCAGGAGGATGATGTAGTGAGCGCTGAGAGGAAGATCAAGTCGACAGTTTAACGACACACAGTTTCACAGCGAAACACTGAAACTCGCTCGTGCGTTCACTTTGCTCAGGACTCACACGATCAGATGTTTGCTGGGCGACTCCTCTCCTTCTTTCTCTGTTTCGCCGTCCCTCTCGCTCCTGATCCTCCACACCCAGGCCGACACCACCAGCACCAGCGAGTACAGACTGGCCATACCTGCACACACACACACACACACACACACACACACACACACACACACACACACACACATCGGCAGAACAACAACAACAGCTTTAACTTCAGTCGTTACAAAGAGAAAGATTCAGTGGTAAACACTGAGAACTACAGGTGAGTGTGTGGTGTGGTAGCTGTGTGTGTGCTCACCGGTGTAGAAGAGAAACTGGATGAAATACTTCTGGTTCAGCTCGCCGACACAGTTGTTGATCCTGAAACACACAAATTACAGAACTGGATGAGAAAAAGTTGAAGGTGACTGAAGAAGAAAAAACTGGGGAGAGAGAGAAGGAAAGATAAAAGCAAAAGGAGGAGAGGATGAAGGATGGATGGATGAATATGTGGATGGATGGATGGATGTATGGATGGATGGATGGATGGACGGATGGGTGAATATGTGGATGGATGGATGATGAATGAATATGTGGATGGATGGATGGATGGATGGATGGATGATGGATGAAGGATGGATGGATGGATGGATGAATATGTGGATGATGGATGGATTGATGGATGAAGGATGGATGGATGAATATGTGGATGATGGATGGATGGATGAAGGATGGATGGATGGATGGATGGATGGATGGATGGATGGATGGACGGATGGGTGAATATGTGGATGGATGGATGATGGATGAATATGTGGATGGATGGATGGATGGATGGATGGATGGATGGATGATGGATGAAGGATGGATGGATGGATGGATGAATATGTGGATGGATGGATGATGGATGGATGGATGAAGGATGGATGGATGGATGGATGGATGGATGGATGAAGGATAGATGGATGGATGAAGGATGGATGGATGGATGAAGGATGGATGGATGGATGGATGGATGGATGGATGGGTGAATATGTGGATGGATGGATGGATGGATGGATGGACGGATGGATTGATGGATGATGGATGGATGAAGGACGGATGGCGTTCCCTCACCATGGACAGTGATGGTCCATGCGGCGTATACACCTCTGACAGACGCGGCAGTGATGCGCTCTGGGAGGTCTGTAGGTCTCACAGCGACTGCACACCGTCCAGCCTTCACAGCCCTGAAACCACCAGGACAACATGCAGATAAACCTCTGATAAACCTCAACTCTTCTATTGATCCCTGCAGAGAAATCATTAGAAATGTTGATCCACTCACTCATCAAGCCACAACAGAAATACATTTGTCCCAGTGAGTGCACTCAGAAAACTCCGGCACGTCTCTCATTATTATATAATCCAGACACAAACGTCCGATCGCGTTTGAATCCACAGGAGATTAAAGGACAACAGCGTCAGGATCTAAGCCGGCAGTGAAACAAAGTCAAACATCACCGAAGCTTCGTTTGTAGTCGAGCCACAGACTCACAGGTCAGCAGTTTACAGACGTCTGTCATTAAGCTCATAAGTACACGATGACAAGCACGGCAGCACACATAAGTACAGCTGCTCAGCTGTAAACACACAGTCAGTATGAGATAAATACACAGGTGTTAGTGAAACAGGTGTGATCAGAGGGAAGATGTTCCCTCTACAGCATCAGACTTCTGTAGCTCCCCTGAGTCTTTATTCTTTACTGGATCACCAGCTTCCACACACTGTTTGCCAGTTTTCCTGCACTCCTAATTAACACAACAACTACACAAAAAAACTAAGTAAAATTGTGTACAACACAACAACAATAACCCTAAACGGAAACACACAAACAAATTCTTCTTTGAAAAAAAAAACAAAACATAAAAAAACAACACAAACAGCTACAAGTCAACACTTCTTTGAACGTTTCTGAACATATTTTGAACTGAAGTCGACTGACGTTGTCACAATACCAGAATTTTAAACTTTAATACAACACCAGTACTAAAAAACGATAAAAAACTCAATACCTCTTTCGATTCCACCGCAAAAAAAGATTTTTTCCTAACGAGTTGTTAGAAACAACCTGCACAGAGTCACCAAACTCATTTTTTATTATGTTTTTTATCTCAGCTTCAGTACTTTTGATACGATCGGATATCGTTTTAACTTGAGAACATGGACAGTTGAGGCTCGACTCAGCAGGGAAATTCTGGACTAAACTTTGTGCAACTCGTAAGAAAAAGGTTTGAGACGCGACTCACCCGCTCGTTCATCCGAGACGACTGCGAGCGAAGGTCTGAGAAGTCGATGGCTGTGTCAGGAAGAGGCACCATACCTGCAAAACAACACACGTGAACACAAGTTCATTCAGGCGTCTGTTTTTAAATCGAGTTTTTATCGAGTTGAGCAGTTACTGACCAGGGTCTGAGAAGACGGCTTTGGAGTGGCAGGCGAGCAGCAGCAGCAGGATCAGGTTGAACACTGATCCATGTAGCGTACACCACACACTGTCAGAGAGGCAGAGGAGAAGACAGAGCAGCGTCTTTAACACCAGGAGAAACATCACGTGATGCTCCACAGCTGCTTTACTTATTCTTCTGTTATAGGCGGAGCTGCAAGTAATCGATTAACCTGCTGAATTCCTTATTAATTACTCATTTTGATGATTGAAACATGCCCATCAGGGATTCAACGCGTCCTTAAGTATGTTGTTTTGTCCAAAGCTGGTCATGATAATCATGGAGGTTGATCGATGTGGATGGATGACAACGATTAATCGATTCGTTGTCAACTTTTAAATTAAACACCAACTATTTTGATAATAGATTACATTTTTTGAGTTGATATTCAAAGGAAGAAAACACAATTCTCTGTTTCCAGCTTCCTAAATATGAATATCTTCTGGTTTCGTTCCTCTTCTGTGGTTGCGGACAAAACGGAAACGATCTGAGGACGTCATCTCGAGCGTTGGGAAACACTGAGCGACATTTTCCGACATTTTATAGACCGAACAACTTCCTCCCACCTTTAGTTACTCTCTTATTGTGAGGAGATTTACAACCTAATCACTATTATGAGTGCATGATGACCTCATGTAAATCCCAGCGGCTCCTACCTGAGTCAGTCGGTCACCTGTGGGACCTTTAATCTACAACTCTGCGTCATATTTAACAAGTAGATCACACGTTTAGTATGTAAAATAAAACTAACAGCAGGTTTAGAGGACTGTAAAGTGCAATAATTCTCTTTGAAATGCAGTTACAAAGAAGTATAAGCCAGAATAAAGTGGATATACTACTCAAAATGTACTCAAGTAAATGTACTTAGTTACTTTGCACCACTGGCTTAAGATTGTGTTGTTGTCAACAAGGCAAAACAAACAGCCTAATAAATAAAAGTATAAGTAATTAACAGAAACAAAAGCAGTACAATCAAAATGAAATCTAAATGAGAAAATCACAGCTGTGTCTGAGGTGTAAACAGTAAACAAACACACACACAAACAAACAAACAAAGCTGCAGTAACGTTACAACAACAAACAGCTGACTGACGCCTCAGCTGGTAAACACACAGAAACCCCTCCTGTCCTGTGGCGTCACGTCAACACAAAGCCGCCACAGACACACACACAAACACACACACACACAAACACACATCCAAGTGTGTGTTAGTGTCAGAAAAACAAGTTTGGTGTCGCCCGAGAGGAGCGCAGGCTGTCGGACCTGTCTGCTGCCAAATGAATGGAGACCGCGCAGAGAAACAGGCGCCATGTTCGTGTTTTAACCGTCCAAGCGACATGAAGAAGACAAAGTACCGACCTGTCCGTGTAGGCGGGGATGAGGACATACTGTATGACCACGTAGTCCGCGTAAAACACGCTGAAGTAAGTTAAAATCAGACAGATAACGCCGCAGGGGTCTCGCCTACAGCGCAGAGACGCCATCTTCTGCCGGGCTCCGCCCCCCCTGTCCCCCGCTTCCGGGTGACATCACACCGAAACCTGATGCTGCCTTTGAGGGGCGTAGGAAATAATGATGAATTTAAAGGGCCAGCTCACACGAATAAAAAAAAAAAGACATTTATGGTTGTCTGGTTTAAAATGTTTTAATTTATATTTGAAAAATTCAACACGATGAGAAATTACTAGAATAATATATTGTTAATTTGTATCTATAGCAATATTTAAAAAGCCAAGACAGTTGTTTTACAACACTTAATATCTCATTGCATTCCCAAAATAAAAAAGAAACATCATCTGGATGAAAAAAATCTTCCATCTCCGTCAGAATAAGATGTATTTTAACCCGTTCAACAAGTTCAGACTCAATTTTAGTAAGACGGCAGCGGAATATTATAATGTTTTCTTAAATATAACTGCATTATTGTCCATGAAATATCAAATAATGGAAAGTAAAAAGTAATTATTGATTAACTTTATGGAATAAATTTGGATTTGTTTTTGGATTTCATTTCATTTTTACTCTACTTAAATATTTATATTGTACTTTCGTTAGCTAAAATATTTAATTGTGTCATATTTTTTACTTGTATTTTGTGACTTTTTTTTTTATTTTGCCTGTTGTGTCTTCTTTTTTTCTTTTTTTTAACAAATTACTTTTTTAATGATGCAAAACTGCTTTTAATTGGGAATTAAATTTTCCATCATTCCAACAGAAATGCAGATAGTTTGTTGGCAACAGAATTTCTTGTTTTTTGTTTTTATTGATTTGACTTTTGTAAAGTCTTATCTTAGCAAAGAAAAAAAACAGCAAAAAACAAAACAAAAACAACAACATTTCATGGATGTAGTTGGCAAAAAATACAATATGTTCCTCAGAGATGTATAGAAGTAAAAGTAGTAGCAAAAAAGGAAAAACTTCAGTACAACTCCCTGAAAGTAGTACATAAGTACCTTACATTTGTAAACTAAACTTTCCAACACTAATCGGTGGATTGATAAACACACATGCTGGTGACAAGTGGACAGAAACACCTGCAGTATTACAACAGAAGGTGGCAGTAGACATCCTGATGTGTGAAGCTGACATTTACGCACTCTGTCGCTCCTCCCCTGAAGTAGGCAGTAACCAGCACGTCATAGCTGGTTTGCTCAACACTTTGTGTCGCTGCACTCTCACAGGACGTGTGTGTGTGACTGTGTGTGTGTATGTGTGTGTGTGTTTGCAGTGTGTTCATGTCTTTCTCTGCTGCGGACAAACCGCCTCTTCTATCGGATATATCTGTTCACCGCTGCCTCCAAGTTTGACCTGTTTGTTTTGGGGAGTTTTGTTGTTTTGTGGGTGAAGCTCGAAGAGGAGGTGAAAAAAGAAAGAAGGACTCAGAGAGAAGAAGAAGAAGGAAAAGAAGAAGAAGAAGAAGGAGTAGAAGAAGAAAAGCAGAAACCTGGAGGAGGAAAAGGGCGTTCATACTTCGAAGTAACCATGGAAGTTCCTGGTATGCAGGTGAGCAGAAAGGTGAACGTTTGCTCGCCTGTTTTTATCGTCTAAACCAGTTTATCCACAGCTGAGTGTTCACACAGTGAGTCTGCTGCTCCACACTCACTTTATCTGCACTGTGTGCTGCTCAGGCCTCTTAAAACAGCTCCATAATGTTCAGTTAACAGCTGGACGTGTCCCTCAGCTGCTCCAGCAGTAGTTTATACTGACATTATGGTGTTTGAATATCTTGAGATGACCTTTTAACACTCACATAATGACTTATAATGTGACTCTGGTGCTCCACAGTGACTTTATAGTGATTTTTAAGGTGTTTAATCTCTTAAATTAACTTTTTATATTCATATAATGACTGATCATGTCACCTACTTCCTTCAAAATGAGTTCATAGTGACATTATGATGTTTGAATGTCTTGAGATGACCTTATAATATTCACATAATGACTTATACTGTGACTCTGGTGCTCCACAGTGACTTTATAGTGATTTTAAGGTGTTTAAATCTCCTTAACTAACTTTATTATGTTTATGTAATGACTGATAATGTCACTTACCTGATCCAACTTTAGTTTATAGTGACATTATGATGTTTAAATGTCTTAAGATGTCGTTAAAATAGTTCTATGGTGACGTCTGTGGTGTTGTTGTTACTCTATATTGACTTTACAGTGACTTCATGGCATTTATGTCTTCTTCAGATGTCTCTGTCTCTTACTATTGCAGTGTGACGCTAGTGCTTCATCAGGACTCCAGACTAACTTTATGGTGTGCCTACCTTTTTCATTTAGGGGCACCAGCACATAGTTACTACTATACTATGAAAATATTTTATCGATGTTTGGCTGCTCGCACCACTAAAACAGTCGAAACCTGGATCCCAGGAGATTGACTCTGGTGCTCCATCAGGACTCCAGACTAACTCTATACAGTGGTTGCACTGGTGAACCTAACATTTTCATCAAGGAGCACCAGCACATAGTTCAGGTTCACCAATAACACGTTATAATTACATTTCTTAAAACATTATGTAAATGATTGTAAACGTGCATAAAGGTGCCTCAAAAGTATTTTTATAGGCTACATTCTTCGTTAATCAGACCTACTAAATTTTAGGTGCACCGGTGCAACCAACAGAGTTTTTGGTCTCTCCTGTCAGATGTTTGGAGTCCTGTCTGTACTGAGTTTATATAGTGATAGTACGATATTTAAATCGTAAAGATTTCCCTTTATATGTATAGTGACTTTTATGAGAATGCCATTGTCCTAATGGTGTTTGTATCTCATAAGATGTTCCTTCAGTAATCCTTTAGTGACTTATAAATTGACTTTGGTGTCTCCTACTGGGTTTATAGTAATCTTATGGTCTGTAGATGACCCTACGATATTCATATAGTCACTTATTATATGACCCTGGCACTCTGTACTGAGTTTATAGTGATTTTGTGATGTTCACATCCCTATAATACTCACATTGTAATTTATAACGGGTTTCTCGGTAGCTTTTGTTGTTTCTATCTCATAAGGTGTTGCTTTAGTCGTCATGTTGTGACTGAAATTGTGAAGCTGGTACTCCAACCTGAGTTAACGACACTTGTGTTTCCATCTCTAATGACACTCCTGTTGCCTTCCTAGAGCTACTTATTATTATATTTCTTAAATGTACTCCTGTGTGTGATTCCTTCACCTTCACGTTCCCACATTGAATCTGAGAGCTAATTTTAAGGTTATTCATAGCTCAGTATCTTTATCTTCGTTATACGTGCTATAACAGGGCCGCTCTCATAAGGAGCTAGGTGTGTCTGTGTTATCTCTATGATAGTCCTTTAGTGACCTATATCGTTTCTGTGTTGCTCAGAAATGACCTCACATCGTTAAGTATCTTTTATTGAAGTCACTACAGGATATTTTGTTCTATATATAACATTGGATTTATATGATGACCTATAAAATATGTTCTATGGTGTAGCTGGTTGTTGATTACTGATGGTTAACCTGTAGATAGGCTGTGTTCCTGCCTCTGAACAAGGTGTGTAGGCTGAGTTAATAAGCAGGTTAAACCCTCTGTTCGGCCTCCTGTTTGGCCGGCTCTCAGGTGTGTCTACCTGTGGGACTGGCTGCCTGACTGGAAGCTCACTCGCTCTGCCTGCTCTGTTCGTCCCAGGTGGGCGGGGCGGAAGTGGTGGAGACGAAGGCTGGTTAAGTCAACACGCACCTGACACCCGGCAGCAGCTGCTACAGCGCCGAGGCCGACAGATATGTCTGTTGTACCTGTGAATACAACTGATGATGGATAAAACTTGATTTACCGACTAAGTGACGGATGATATACTGCAGTTTTGACAGTTATTTTGTATTTTCCAGCAGAAATACCTTACTACTGGAATATTTGGCTGTATGTCTACATATATAATCAGCCTAATCATTTGGCCTATGACTATTTAAAGCTGCTATAATCTAGAGCTGCAAAAATGAGTTGATTAATCTAATCAGAAGAATTAAAATTTAAAGCTCATTTTGATTAATCTTTTCATTTAATATCAAAATCGTGACACCCCTGATAATAAATAGTTTTATATTAACAAGATATCAAATGATGACAATGTTTTAGCGTCTTTCAGCTCATTGTTTTGGTTTTAGAGCTTGCAAATGTACCATTTTGACACAACAGATGCAACAAGCAGCTGTTTTTGCCCAAAAAAGCTCCATTGTGCGGTTTCTGCTCGGCACAAAACAGCAGATAGACACATTTAGCTACTAGATTTTGAACATAGCTGCTGAACAGTCAGATATTGTCCACAGGAGATGGAGGAGACCAAACACGGAGCTAAAAGGAGGGACTTAAATCCCAGAAATGCGACTACTTAGTCATTTTAATGTTTGTATCTGCTGGATGTGCAAATAGGCAACTGTTTTGCTAACATTTCCTCGGAAGACCAAAATGGAGTAAATATTGGACTTGGCATTCAACAGTTGTCCTGAAACATGACTCCACATAAATGCTCAAACCTTCCCCATACCAGCTTAGAAGGTGATAACTATGCCTGCAACTAATGCTGGTTTAATTATTAATTCATCTGTCGGTTATTTTCTTGATTAATTGAATAGTTGGCAATTGATTTAATAGTGGACTAACTAATCAATTAATCAAATCATTGCAGCTCTTTTTGTCTTTATCAACACAGCCTTTAAGGTCATGAAGTAAGGAAAATAATCCTGAGCTGTTTAAAGTAGTACCCTCCACTTACTTCACATCTGTGTCATGTTGTATTGTTGTGGACTCTGACCCGAGATGTCACAGTTACATTTTGTACTTTGGACCTCTGAACCACCAGTACGCCTCAGTTTGTCCTTGTTGTTATCAATGGTGGTGTTGGGAAACCCCAGCACTGTAGAAAATGTTTCATAAATCCGATATCAGACTGCTGACGCCTCTGTGGGTTCTTGGCTCATCACACATGCTGTATGCTGGTTTTCACATCCGTCTCAGAAGAAGTATTACATAACGCAGAAAATAAGATTGATGTAATTTCGAAACTGTGTCTTTACACAATTTGTCCAGCTGACTTTGTTATGTACAACGCTGTTACAGTCTGATAATTGTTCAGCTGTAACACTTCTTGCCTGGAGCACATCTTAGGGTTTCCCACAGTGAGTTTTAGTGCAGGCAGCCTGCTGAGCCTGAAATACAAACCACCTCTGCCAGCGTCAGAAGAATTTCTACACTTAGATGAGCATTATCCCTCAGACAAAAACAGCTGAGGCACTACATGACACAGCGAAGGCCAAATCCTTGCTGTCTTCAAGTAACTGCATTGATCACAGGGTGCTGTTCATTAGGGTCTATCTGATTTATTGAAGGAAGTTACATTGATTTTGTAATCAGCAGTGTGTCGCAATGTTGGGTATAAAGGAAGCTCTGTTTTTTTTAAGAAGTGCAAACTGATTTCCTATGGGAAACCCTGTGTGGGTGAATACATGAGTTTCTGCACCGTCAAATATCGACACAGGCTGCTAACATCAAGGACCAGTCAGGTTCTGCTCTCGACTGTCTCAAATTCACTGGTTCTAGCCAGTGCTCAAATATAAGGGTTTGCTATTTACCTCTGCCAAAGAGGTTATGTTTCCACCCGTGTCCGTTTGTTTGTTTGTTTGTTGGCTGGTTAGTTGTTTGGTTGGTTGGTTGGTTTGTCAGTTGCTTGGTTGGTTGTTTTGTCGGTTGGTTGGTTTGTCAGTTGGTTTGTTGGTTGCTTGGTTTCTTTGTCGGTTGCTTGATTTGTCAGTTGCTTGGTTAGTTGGTTGACTGGTTGGTTGATTGGTTGGTTTGTCAGTTGGTTGGTTGGTTGGTTGGTTGGTTTGTCGGTTGGTTGGTTGGTTGGTTGGTTTGTCAGCAGAATAACACATAAACCACTGACCCAATTACTTGCAGAGCGTTTTTCAACATGTATCTTGATGGAAAAAAATCAGGCTTATTTAGGAGGCTGGCATCTATGAGTGAGTACAAAAAGATCCTACATCTGGTGATTTTAAATTATGGCTAAGCAGTTGCGGGTGCTGTAACATTTAAAGTGATACAGGGCTATTGAGTTTGATATTGGATATGGCTTGATTAAATGACTGTTGGGCCTCTGTGGAGGTATGCACTCTACCGAGTGCCATTCTAGTTTTCTCTGTTTTTATATCTTTGAAAAGTACATTTCTTTTATTTGAAAGTTGATGGTCAAAAAGCAAATTTTAGAGCAATTTTACACCAAACTTTTTGACTCCTGTTGTGCTGCAATTAGGTTCACATTTGTCGCTTTAAGTGAAATGTATTGATTACTGTTGGATGGATTGCCATGAATTTTTGGCGCATGTTGCTCGTAGGATGAATTGTAATGTGTTTCATTATCCCATCACTGTTCATCTAGTGCCACCATCAAGTGTAAATTTAATGTTATCTTTTAAATGTGTCCAATACTTTGTTTTGTAACCAGATCACCTGCATACATAATGGCGTGTCTATCAACCTAAAGAAATACAACACTCTAACATCATCATCGTGAGCATGTTTGTTTTTAGTTCATGACATCATACTTCCTTGGTTTAATAGCAGAGTAATGGAAGCCATTACATGCTTGTGAAAGATGATGTGACTGAGCTTTGCTGCTGTGACACTGTGACACTTGATGTGATGGCTCTGTGTCCTCTACAGCTGATATGACGTACTTAAATTTGACTTTTATTGTTTAACTGATTGGCAAGAATGACTCCACCTGGTGAGGAGCACGGAAACACATTTTTATTGATCCTTATCAACCCGTTTTGTTTTTACTATCCTGGGTGTCAGTGGACATTTTCACTGTCTGGTGATGGTTTGATGCTAATAGTCTAACAGTCTATTAAAGTCTAGTTGACCTCTGACCCTCTTGAAGAAGGGAAAAACTAATAAGGCTCCAATTAAGGGTTATTTTCAATATCGTTTACTCTCTCGATCATTTTCTCCATTAACTGATGTCAGTGAATGGTGAACAATGTATTGCTTCGTCATTTAATAGTTGACAACTATTTGACAAATTGCTGCAGCTGTAGTTGTAAATCAGTGTGCTGTGAACAGGTACAGTACGTGCAGGTAGTTTATGACGTGGCAGACATTGTGGGGAAGCCATCTGCAGGCGTGTCAACAGAGATGGCTCTGATCAAAAACCAGGGAGTGTCTTCTTCTTCGTCTTCTTCGTCTTCTTCGTCTTCTTCGTCTTCTTCTTCTTCTTCTTCTCTTTGTAATTTTACGGCTGCACCTTTCCAGAGCTCTCACAGTCGTGACATAATCACAGGCTCCACCAGACTGGAACGTGAAAGACTCTTCACTTTGCATGTGTTTGTTTCTGGGTGAGAACATTTCAGCAGCCGACCAGACTGCTTGTAAGTTTTGGCTGCAGATGGTGAGTCAGATTTTCTGTGTCTGAATCATAGTAGAGTGTTTTGACTCTGCCGTGCTCCTTTTTATTTTGCTTGTTTACGCTCATATTTTCCTGAACCGGAGTTTCAAAACAGAAGTCACATGGTCTCATAAAAGGATCCTCTATTGGAGAGAGTTTCAGTCACACTACACATCTTTTAAGTCAGATTGGGCTGTAGGTTGAGATCAGGCATGTGATGTTTGTAGCGGAGCTAAAAGTGGAAACGATCTAACAATCGGGGGTTACGGTGACGTCTCGGCACGGTGGCTAACCCATGATGACCCCATTCTCTCCCTCATCTTTGTGGTTTGAAGTTTGGGATCTCTCCTGTTTGATTTAGGGATTGGATCGAATAGTCATTCAATTATGAAAATTAAAATTATTCATGCTATGACTGTGGTTTTGTCTCAAAAAAATATGCTTTCCCTTATTTTTACCGGCGCCTGGAAATAACATCTTTTAAATAATCATTGAATAGTTCCCACGGTTTATCAGTCGCTTTTTGAGACTTTTGGGCGCACGTGCAACCAAAACAGTCGCACCCTGGAGCCCTGGAATAAGCTGCAATTTTCAATTAATATTTCAAGGAGGACGATTATTTACTGCCACTCTTTTGACCACCACTTGAGGCCAGGCCGAGCCAACACGTGTGTGAGAAAGCCCCAAATAAATACCAAAAAGTTGAAGAGAAAAGCTTCCCCCTTTAATGTTGTAATGCTAAGCTAAGCTAACCGGCTGCTGGCTGTGGCTTCATAATATTATTCCTTCATAACTTGAGAGCTTTTGATCATTTTATCACCGACAGAGATTGCTGCTCTGGTTTTTAACCTTTAAGTTGAAAGCAGGTAACAAACTTTCCTCAGATATTTTTTAAAAAACATCCAGTTTGAATGAACTTCAGTGAGTTTTTGGAAAAGTTGACTCAACAGATCATGTCATGTCTCTGTGTTGAGCTCAAAACGTAACAGGAAACGTTGAAGAGTGGTGAGATTTTCACATGACGCGGCTCTGCAAAGGTCATTTTTGAGAATGCCGTGTTTGTACTTCCTCCTCCCGCAGCTGTGACCTCTGACCTCTTGCACACACACACATAGAGCTTTTCTGTTTGGATATTTGGACACCACTTGTTAGTAAAAACATGGATCCCTCTGCCTCTCTCACTTACTCACTCGCACACAGAGTTTCCATTGCCTCGTCCAAGTTTTCCTGGGCAGCTGAATGTTTGCATGGAGCCGGCAGACTTCACTGACCTCTACGACTCAGCTCTGCCTCTTTGTTTCTATCGGTGGAGCTCTGACCTGAATCTACCTCTTATCACCAGTGTTTCCCTTATCAACATGTAACCTGCAGCTGTAAAACCCTGTTCTGTGTGTGTGTGTGTGTGTGTGTGTGTGTGTGTGTGTGTGTGTGTGTGTGTGTGTGTGTGTGTGTGTGTGTGTGTGTGTGTGTGTGTGTTAAATGCTCGGCCTTCATTTGAACTAATGTGATATAAGATGTGCTTTGAGGTATCTAGGGCACATGGAAGAAACTATAAAGGGGAGACAGGTAGTTGAGATTTGTTTGTTGTAGTGTCTGTACAACATATACTTGTGTACATGTTTGTGTTCAGCAATGTCTTGAAATGTTATATAATAAAAAACTTGAACGTCAAAGATTTTTTGACCAAATCGGGAAAACCGGAGCAGTTACATGAATTTAGATGCTGAACATAACTGATGCTTTTGAATAACTTGAAATGAAACCACAAGATTAAAGTCATTTGTTCTTTATTATCTTCTTTTTATGTTATTGGAGCTTATAATACTAAGGCTGAACTTGAGGGCCGTCCACACCAGGAACATGACTATAAATAGACTGTTTTCAGAAAAAGAGAAGTGGATGTCCGCACCACAAAGACGACGACGGTGGTGAACAATATCGTTGGGATCACTTTCAATTTGATGAACAAAGAAACACTGACAGCCAATCAGGATCCACCTGAGTTTGGGAAATGACTCTGGTTGTTCAGACTGACCAGTCAGAGGTCTGCAGTGTTGTAACGCCACCTTTTAGTGTCAGATCAGTGAGCTAGGTACCACAACAGAGAAAATGGGACGGTATAGAAAAGGTTCTTTTGGTACTATCCACAACTTTTAATAATAGAAATGCAAGAATAAACTGAACCGAACTGAACTGAACCAGGCTATGATGGGGTGTCTGAACATAGTTTCGTCCTCACTGATGCTCTTAGATGATCGCCGGGATAATGGATGTTAATTCATAAAAACGTGTGATTTAAAGTTTGTATTCAAATTTTACCAACTTTGTCGAGTAGTCATATCTGATTTATGGATAAAAATGGCAATCGCATGACTAAAAGTTTCAAGAATATGCTGATTAACATCCAAGAAACATCATTACTAACAAGACTGGTTATGTTTTCGTCCCTGTCATCCAGGGCTGAACACTTCTGATTACATTTGTAACTTTATTTGTCAGCCAGCAATGCTAAACATTTGTTCAAATGTTAGAAGTTGAACTCTTGTACGACAGTTGATGTGTGAATCCAGTAATACTTTATTCATGTTCACACCACAACCAGCTTTCTCAGCGAGCGCTCTGCTTCTCGACTAATTACTTCTTATGTTATAATTTTCCAGTATACCTCCTTGAGTTGGAGCCGGGAGATTTTACAGAAAAAGGCTTTATCTGTACGAACAACGTAATCTAAACACTCTCTTGACATTGTGGCTTTAGTCAAACATTAACGTTAAACACCTTTTTAAATCTGGAAAGTAGGTTTGTTTGCATTTGTGTAGTTCTCCTTGAACGTCCGTCACAGATAAGCGAAAATTAAAATTCCCAGACTGCCTGTTGTTTAAAGGTTGTTTGAGCTGCAGTGAAACATTAACTTGGACTGTTTTTGATTACAATTTCTGTGTAGAGATCCAGAGTTGATCTACAGCGACAGCTGTCTGTATGGTCTGTAACGATTGAGCGAGTGTTGAATATTTAACTTCCTTCTCTCTGCTCAATGTTGTTTTTTTCACCTCGCGGAGACAGAAAAGGTCAAAGGTTAACCTCTCAGGTTTATATAGTCCCTCTCGCAAATTCAGTTTCTGTTTTTAGTATTTATACGCTAAACCAAAAACTTTCACCAGTTTTAGTCGGTGGAGGAAAATGAATCATTTCAGAGTTTCCCACAGGTTGAGAATTAACTTGTTGTGGTCGGTTGCACGCAATATGATGGGAGGGTTCAGTAGTAATTTAAAATAAATATTTACATTTCTAAACATATTCAAGAGATCAGAAACACTTCACAGTTATTATTATTGCCTTTTGTCATGTGCCTATTTAATAATAACAATAGTACAATCTTTATTTATTTAGCACTTTGCTGTGACGAACAAGTAAAAGCAGGAAACTCAGGAAGACAATATTACAGAATAAACTGTCACCAGTCACGTCAAACACAAGGAAGCCTCGTCTGAGGTGAAGTTCAAACAAGGAGGCGGAACAGAAAATGTAAAAACACAAAAGGACAACATGAGTCATTGCAAGTAGAAGGAATAAAAGCCAACTAACAGGCAAAATCAAGGAAAGGGAAGGAATCGAGGAAAAGTGAGGGAATTCAATCAATAAAGGACCATAGAAGGACGATATCACATCAGAGGAAATAAGAACAGATAAAAAAATTAAGAGCAGTAAAATGAATATAACAATAAATCAATAAAAGCAGTTAAGGACGGTAAGAAGAGGACATCACACGAGAGGTTTAAAAACAGATAAATAGACGCAGTGAAAAGAATAAAACGATAGAAAGATAAAAATCTACGATGAACCTGTCTGGATGTTGGAGCTGAATGTTATTAGAATAAGAGAGAGAGAGAGACGGTCCATAATCTCTCGTTCAGGCCCTCCGGGGGAAGCCCCATTGTTGGATCACATTGTTACATCATAATTGATATCTTAACACTTCCTTATTGGCATGAAGTGAAACATGCTGCATGTGGTTACATTTCCCTTGGATGACACTCATGGGCACATAAACAAATAGAAGCGATAATTAAATTAAAGGATATTTTCTGTGCGTTGTTTAGTGGTTGTGTCGACCAAGTAGCGATGCGCCAAATTTAAATATCTGAGTATGAAAAACAGTTTTGAAATCAAGATTACAGGTGCAAATATTGTTTTCTACTCAGTGTCGATTAACCCGCTATTCTTTTATTGTCTTATCGGTCGGTTTTGTGTTCAAAATGTGCACTGACCCAGATGTTTTAAATACTTGTGACTCATTAGACCTCTGATCAGGTTTAAAAATAGACAAGCTGTGCTGGGAATTGCTTGTCAGCTTAAAGGAAGGGAAAAAGAATTTCAGCATGTTGTCCTGTAATTAGCGGTTGTAAAAAAGCCATCAGGAGATAACAGGATCTGATAAAGACTCTCTGCAGACGCCCACACACTTGTAAGAAGAGGTTCACCAAACCAGAGCAGGTGGAAATGTGGGCAAAGTTTGTTGTGTTGATGGGGAAAGTTGTTTACTACTTTACAGCTGTATCATGGTGGTGCAGGTATTGTTGTTGTTATTAAATAAAGCTGGTCTGTTTTAATGTGGGAACATAAGCTGTATGTTGAGCTGAATGCTAACATCAGTATGCTAACTATCAGTATGTTACCATGCTAACATTGAGACACATGAAGTTTTTACATTTTTTAAAAAACATGCAATTTCACAACATTTCAAACCAATATAATAGCCATATATGTGTGCAACAAGGTGGAGAAGCTGATAATAAATAAACAACATTAAAAAGCTTAATGATAAAACTTGCTAAAAATGTCGTCTAAGAACAAACTACAACCGTTAGTTTGGGGGAAAAAGTCATTTATATAGTTTCGATACTCACCACCTTGATTTTACATCCATTCAACCTAAAAGAAAACCCTGATTATAAAAGTTATAACAGTTTAGCCTCTGAGGAACATGAATACGTTGACCAAATTTAATAGCAACCTATCCAATACTTGTTGAGACATTTCACTCCAACACAACCCTCATGGTGGGACTAGAGGAAAAGAAATACGTATCAATCCACTTAACAAAATGTCATGTAGTTTAGAAAAGGCAGTAAAAAAGATGGCACCGCTCATATTGACATTCTGTGAGCTGCTAACATACAGGAGCAGCTCTACAATGTTTAAGTTACGGGTTTTGGTGAGTGTTCAACGAAACAATGTCACTAGTCTGAAGTTGAAAAAATATCTTTTAAACTGACAAATGTGTGATTCATGACAGAGTTCAAACAGGATCAATACATTATTTGTCTCTCTTCATTCACTTACATACAACTTTTTCTGAAATAAGGTCCCATGAGGGGAAACCGGAAGTAGCGTGACTTCAGCTCTCTGTTGGATCTATAACAAGCTTCAAACTGGACAGAAGTGGTCAACCGACGGACTGCTAGTGTGGCTATAAAGAGTTACAGTGAAGAACCTCATGTCAAAGACCTATGTGTGCGTTGTTGCATTCAGGAATGCTCGCTTTTGAAATGGGTTGGACTCTCCTGCTTCTGTGATGTCTTCTGGTTGGATGTTTTTTAATAAGGGACCTTTTTATTGGAAGTTTTGCTGAAAATATACTGTATGTGGCAGTTAATTGCTTCACTGCAGCAGTGTTTTTGGTGTCTTTAACGAGTCCACGTGAGCTGGGAACTTTCATGTGCACGACACACTAAACTACTGCTGTTCATAAAAAGCCCCAAAAATAAAGAATAATAACAATTCAAACAAAACACGTAGGACAGTTGGGGCTGAGAATTGTTTAAAGATGTGGTGTTTTGGATAGGTTGCCACCAGTTATTGCTTGTGTAACATACCAGTTCAATGATTTTTTCCTCTTTCACTTGTGAGTTGACAGTGTAGCAAGACAGGAAGCAGAGACAGGGGCGTATGATATGCGACACGTATCAGAGGTCGAACAGGGGATGTTGTGGTTAGATGGTAAGCACCTTAACCAAGATGTACAAGGGTGTCCTCACACATTACAGATACTACAATACGTTATTGAGACTTTTACTATCTACTTTGTGTTTCTTTGCTATTTTCTATAGTAAATTTGACATTTTTTACATAAAATATAATTTAAAAAAACTTAATTTCTCATCTTAGAGGTGTGTTTTCAGTTATGGATCATGTTGTATTGTACGGCAGATGGTAGTTTTTTTGAAAATATTGCGTATAGCGATTGCAGCATTGTCTTCAGAAAGCTTTTGTATTATTACATTGTGAGTTACACGGTTAATCTCCTGTTATCGTCTTATATTTTCTCTCTGTTCTCCTCTCGGCATTCATCGTCTCTCATCTTTACTTCTTCTGTTTTCTCTCCGTCTCTCTGCACCGAGCTAAAAGTATCATTAGACACTAACCACTGTATTTGCTGACAGGGTGTGGCAACATTGTGGGCACTGTGTGTGTGTGTGTGTGTGTGTGTGTGTGTGTGTGTGTGTGTGTGTGTGTGTGTGTTGTGACTGTTCCTTTTTTTAGTTCAGAGGAAACTCACCCAGCATCATAGGGATATCATATGCTTCTGTGGGTGTGTTTATTAAATGTTCTTTCAAGCAATTATTGGAGTTTGACAACAAAATGTGAGCATGTGTCATAGTCTGTGTGTGTGTGTTTGTGTGTGTGTGTGTGTGTGTGTGTGTGTGTGTGTTGCTCTGACTTGCATAACAAGTGCTTGTTGAGGCCATGATGGCAGCACTTAAAAGACTGAAACTCTCCACAGTTCAGACTGGCAGGGAGTGGAGCAGCTCTGCTGTGGTGATAAACTAGATGTTGTTGACATGTGTATGTTGCATTTTCTGTTATAATGGAATCTATATCAACACAATTGGCTTGAACATTTGGGGTAAACAACTGATAATTGAATGAAAACAATCGTGTATTTTATTGCGTTCTGCGAAGTCTTTTCTTGATTCACCAATTGATATGTTTGTTCTTCAAACAGTGTCAGAAATTGGGGAAACATTGTTTATTACTGGTCTCTTCAAATGTCCAAACCCTATAGATGTTCAGTTCACTGTCATGGAAGATAAAGAAAAGCAGCAAATTCTGACTGTTGAGAAGCAGGAACCCAAGAATGTGTCGCCATGTTTCCTAAGCGATAAAATGAAATATAACTCAACAAAACGGTCGTGTTTGTCTTTTCCACAATCGCCTCTTGTTTGGTCGAAATGAATCCTCAATTAATCAAGTAAGATGTGAACATATTCCTTGTCCTATATGCCGCTTTCACCCACTGTCGATGCCGCTTCCTGCCTCCCTGGTCCCTGTTTGCTGTGTCTTCTCGTGTCCGCGGAGTCATAGTTGCTGTAAATCGCCTCCATACTTTATTCCCCCAGTCTTCAAACTGATCTCCAGCTTTCTTTTTTGTTTTTTTTGTTTTTTTAACACTTTGGATGTTAAGGTGCTTTTCTCAAAAACTAACTGTAAGATTATTCATGGGATGATTAATACAATTTGGATGACTATTCACCTTTTTCCCCTGGTGCCACCCTGAGACTAAAATTTTCCACTCCCCAGAGGAAGAACCCTTTTGATTTCTATCATCATCATAGTGACCTTTCCCCTGCTGCCACCTGCAGGACAAATCAAAGAAAATACGACATTTAGACTTCCTTCCTCAGTAGTTACTTTGAAGATGTTAATGTTACAAAAATTCTTTGAAAGCTATGATTATGAGTATTGTGGGGAGCTTATCGGGAAACGGTACAATTGACGGTGCAGTTCACGTTTGTGAACTCGTCAGTGTGACGTTTATTCCTCTGAACTCGCTGCTTTCAGGGTTTTACAACCACAGCGTTAACACAGAGTGTAGAGTTAGGAAATGAATGTAAGTCAGTGGAAAGTCGTCAGAGATAAGTATGGTGTGTGTGTGTGTGTGTGTGTGTGTGTGTGTGTGTGTGTGTGTGTGTGTGTGTGGTCTGGCAGCTGTGTGTGTTCAGTTCCTGTTATCTTTAACTGTCATGCTTGCTTCCTTCTGTGTTTTTATGGGTTTTTTGAGCGTGTGTGTGTTATGTATATGTGTGTGTGTGTGGTGGCTTTGTGTCGCTCTGTGGTGACAACATGGCCGTCGTGTTGCGAAGCTTTGTGTGTGTGAGGAAATAAGAGTCAAAGTTTCAGGGAATGTGATGGTAACTATGTACTTACACTTTGCATATCTAAAAAAAGAGATTTTACCCACATTTTTGTTATCTACTTTGCAATTTTATTTTAATATGCTACATAATACTATACTCACTTCATACTATATTTATATGTCTCTGCATATTGATTACAGTTGTATGTGCATTTTTTTAGAAGGATTTGATTAAACTTGTCTCTTCTCTTTGTTTTCTGTCCTCTCAGAGTTCTCAGATCGATCCGGAGGAGCTGTTCACCAAATTGGATCGCATCGGAAAGGGATCATTCGGAGAGGTGTGTGTCATCGTTCACATTTAATTTCTTCGTAAACCTAGTTGATTGTGTTGATGCTGTATTTACTGGGGCTAGCCCTGACTAAATGTTTTCCTCGTCAACTCTTAGTCATTAGTTCAAGCCATTAGTCATGATTAATTGATTAATCGCCGTTAACTGATACATTTTTTGCCATTGTCGCCTCAGTTTGGGTTGGATTTTGGTGCTAGCTGTTGAGTGCCGTAATTATAATGAAGCTTCACGGCTAACTGAGCTAACTCGCAGCCTAATATTTTTGTCCCTGACATCTAGATGAAGCCCCTGAATGAAACGTGAGGGTTTTTTCTTCAACATTGTGACTAATGAAAACTTCTTGTTGACTATTAGGAGTACTTACTGAAGTATTTTAAAACTAATTATCTGTTTTTATCTTAATTCTTTCCCTTTCTTCTCTTCGGCCTTCTCCGTCATCCTTTGACCCTCTCACTTTGTCTCGTCTCGACTCTTTTCTGATCTTCTTTCCTCCTCGTCCTCCTGCAGGTGTTCAAAGGCATCGATAATCGCACTCAGAGCGTTGTCGCCATCAAGACCATCGACCTGGAGGAGGCAGAGGACGAGATCGAGGACATCCAGCAGGAGATCACAGTTCTCAGTCAGTGCGACAGTCCGTACATCACAAAGTACTACGGCTCCTATCTGAAGGTGAGACGCGCTTCATATTTACAGTCTTCTTTATGGGAAAATCATCCAGTTCCTGGTGAACCTGCAGCTCAGGGATGAATACTACAGTTTTTAAAAGCTACAGCAGCATTTGATTCAATTGTTATCTGTGACTTTATTTGTGTTTTCAGTCAGTTTAGAAAATAAGTTCTGTCTCTTGCAGGGCAGTAAACTATGGATCATCATGGAGTATCTCGGTGGAGGTTCTGCGCTCGACTTGGTGAGTGTTAAAGAAGCTTCTAGTCAGATTTATTGATCGAATTCAGTGACATTAAATGAAAATAAGATCAGTCATGACATGAAAAGCTTTTGCCACAATCTATTGATGTATTCCTTCACTTTAGTCAGAATGACAATCCAAAAAAAATCAAAACTTTGTCAGAAATCTGGGCCGTACTGTTTGCTGAGGGGGAGATTGTGAGTTCAAACAATCAAAATTAATTAAAATGGAATTAAAGTTTGTTTTTATAATAAATATTCCACAGTACTTGTGATCAGATGTTGTTCTCGGTTATGTAATGTATTTATGTGTTGAGTCTTGTCTTGATTGAAACTGAACAGGGTGTGTTTGAACTCCTTCATTCAGCCTCTGGCGCGTCAGTGAGTGTTTTATATCTGTGTCATCACTTTATTTGTGTGTGTGTGCGTGCAGCTGCGGGCGGGTCCGTTCGATGAAGCTCAGATTGCCACCATGCTGAAGGAGATCCTGAAGGGGCTCGACTACCTTCACTCTGAGAAGAAGATCCACAGAGACATCAAAGGTACGGACGGGACTCAACGCTGCTGCTGACTCGGATCGAAGATGGTGGACTTTCACCCTAAAATCAAAAATACATGTTTTTCCTTCCTCACCTGTAGCGCTGTTTGTCTATCTTGATTGTTTTGGAGTGAGTTGTTGAGTTGTGGAGATGTCTGCCGTCTCTCTAATTTAATACAACTGCCACTGACTTGTGGTGCTCAACGTGCCAAACGATTGATAAAAAGCACTACAGACATGATTTTGGGGTGAACTGTCCCTTTAACACAGTAGTCCAGCGATGTTACATTCACTTTCCTAAAATTTGCAAGAGACATATTTCGAAAAGATCGGACACAATCGCTGCAGCATATGTTGAGTTTTTCTGACTTTTAAAATCATGCATGGTTCAAGCTCCACAAACACTACATTTCCCATGATGCAACTCAAACGTAAGACCTTCCCCACATCCTCTAGTTTATAACATAAAGTGTCTCCAAGCCAAGATTCCCAAGAGCTTATCCAACTGTTTTCACTGACTGTGTTGAACTTCCTGTTACTTTTAAATGGACTTTGACTCATAAAATTGGTGGAATGCCCCTTTAAGATCACATGGACAGCACTCATTCACCCTCTGTGCCAATATTTACCCATCCAGATAGCTAAACTTCCCAAATTTAAAGTCATTATTTGTGGAATTTCTGACCTTGGTGCCCCCTGGTGGTGGAATAGAAAACACTGTTCCTACACAGGGTCAACAAAAGTACTACAAAGTGAAACGACCACAAGTTTAACCAGGATTTTATCTGTATACAACAAACAAACACTTTTGTTTTAGAATAATGTTAAACCTGCTCAGACCTGTGAGAGCTGACCAATCAGAGAACAAGGGGCTTTGGTAGTGGGGGTCCTTAAAGAGACAGGCACTCAAAGGGTGAATCTCACAATATGAGAAAAATAATCAATAAAGTATGTTAACATTTTCTATCAGACATCCAAAATAAAACTATGAACCTTTTATTTTTCAATAGCTGCCAACGTCCTGCTGTCGGAGCACGGTCAGGTGAAGCTGGCGGACTTCGGGGTGGCCGGTCAGCTGACGGACACGCAGATCAAGAGGGAAACCTTCGTGGGAACGCCGTTCTGGATGGCACCAGAGGTCATCCAGCAGTCCGCCTACGACTCCAAGGTAAGACACTACAAACGGTCAGATCTTCATCGTCCACATCGACATGCAAGAACAGGCTTTAAGTGGGGTGGTAGTCCTGTGGTGTTGTTGTAGGACACAGTGAAATTACTGTTTTTGTCGAAGGAGTCTGGTGGCTTTGAAGACAGCCTTAAAACGGATGTTTCTAGTTAAAGACAAAGATTTTACTCTTTAACAAAAAGTCTCTGTAGGGATCCTTTTATAGTTTTAATAGTTATGAATAGTTTTGAATTGAATTACCCTTTAGATTGATTTGGTGTCCATCAGACCATCAAAGAAAAGTAATTGCCAGCATTTAGTGATTTTTCAAACAAAAATGTCAAACATTTTCTGGTCCCAGCTTCTTAAATGTGAGGATTTGCAGCTTTTCTTTTTCGTCTCTGACAGTAAATGAAGAGTCTGTAGGTTTTGGACTGTTGGTTGGACAAAAGAAGCAACCTGAGGACGTCACTTTGGGCTCTGGGGAACTGTGATGAGCCCTGGAGACTAAATGATTCATCGATTGATTGAAAACAAATGTAGTTGCAGCCAAAAATCAAACTTTACATTTGTAAGGTTGAACCTGGTGGAGCTACACTAACTGTTTGAATATACAGTTCCTCTGTCGTCTTTGAAACGTGCAGCGATTTGGTTTGCGTATTGCCGTAGCAACGTGAGCCACGCGGCTTTGTTGTTGTGTCGGGCTTCGAGGTCGTTTGCATTGTTTCCACAGCGTTTCTGGTTTGATTTGCATCTAATAGAGACGTGCATTGTCCGCAATAAACTGCTTTTTTCTGGCTGTTATTTAAGGTTTTCTTTGACTTTTGACGTGACATGTTTGTCTTAACCCTCAGCTGTGGACGGGATTCCCTCGTCCTTCTCTTTTGTATGTGACATAAAGCAACTGCATCAAAAATAGATCTGACGAACACAATAAAACACTCGCTCCTTTACAGCTGCACCTGCTGCTATCAAACACACTCAAAAGTAAAAGGCTGCTTTAAATAATTGTACTGATGTGATCTCTAATAATAAAGTAAACAATTGTCTTTTATGAGGTTACATAATGATGTGACGTCTGCTGACCCGCTCCCGTCTTTGTTTTAATGCATGTCTGAGAAAGGTGTGTGTGTGTGCGCGCGAGTGTGTGTGTGTGGTGAGGCGTATCCATTAGGGTGTGTGTACTTTGGCTTGATTCATGTCGGTGTGTGTGTGACTTCTACGTAAAGTGTGTGTGCGTCTTCCCCTGAAACTGCAGATCCTGTGTGTCATTGTTATTAATTGGTCACGTTTTTTGCTTAGTCAGAGATCCTGTATTGATTTGTTTGGAAAGAGGGCTTACTCTGGACAGATTTGAGAAACCAAATCTTGTCTCATCTGTTTCTTGCTTTTTGTTGAATCTGGAATCTTTATTTTGGTGAATATTATTTGACAGTTGTCAGGTCATCAAACCAGTGAACTGTTGATCAAGATATGATTGTATAACAGTGGCAAGAAACTGACTGATCAATTATCGATTAATCAACTAACCGTTGCAGCTCTGCAGCTTTTATTTGGTATTAGCTGATGTTGATAAAGTTTGTGTATTGTAGTTAAGTTTTCTCAGGCTTTTTCTTTTCTAATTTGTGAAAGATGTTTTTCAGTGTTCTCTAAAGGGAAGTAAGATGACGTCTGACTTGTTGCAATATCAGAGACAGTTTGCAGACACCACAACAGTTACGTAAACAACAGATGTAACCTGACCCCCTCAGAACAAGCTTACAAAAAGACAGCCATTGTGCTGAAAGGACTGTGTGTGTCTGTGTGTGTGTGTGTTGTGTTTGATGCCTGATCTCGAGGCACAACTGTAGCTGCAGTCACACATCGCCATGTACAGTATTTGTGCCTTTCCAATGGGGACCATGTCGACTCAACCAGGCAGTATTTTGACTTTAAAGGGCGGCTCATTTATAATTTCACACTAGCAACAGATCAGTCGACTAACCGACTCTGCAGCTTCCCTAAGTGTTGTGGAGCTTTTAAGCCTCATTTAGCCCGCACTACCTCCTGAGCACACGGCTAACACACAAGGTTAGCAACTAGCTGGTGAACATAGTGGTGCAATAAGCAGCTAAAGAGACAGATATATTTCTTAGGAGTTGGTGGAGACCAAAAACAGAGCTAAAACTGGCAGTAATAATAATATTTATTAGGTCAGGTGACCATAGATATCATAATCAACTGTTTGCTAACAGGTGAAATGTGTTAATGTGTTCGTATTGTGCCACAGATTGGTTCCACCATCCCAGGAGATGGGATGAATGCTTATTTCAACTTATGTTAAGTATGAACAAACCGTAACTAAAAACCATAACTACCTCCTTTTCTTTGTAACCGTGGCTAATTTGTAGCTTCTGCTAGTTAGGTGTGTGTGTGTGTGTGTGTGTGTGTGTGTGTGTGTGTGTGTGTGTGTGTGTGTGTGTGTGTGTGTGTGTGTGTGTGTTGTGTGTTGTGTGTTGTGTCTCGCCACAGGCTGCCATATGTTCAGTGTGTAAAGTAATGGAGCCGACAGAGTTAACAGTCAAACGGTGACCGAGTGTCCTGTTGTAATGTGACCCTGAGCTGTGTGTGTGTGTGTGTGTGTGTGTGTGCGCGTGCTCCTTACCTGGGCTGCCACATGGTCGTTGGAGCAAGTTGAAACTGATGTGACATTCAACCTGTGTGCATGTTTACCCTCCGAGTGTGTGTGTTTACATAAGTGTGTGTGTGTTTGTGTGTGTGTAGGTGTAATCCAGGTTGACATATGGTTGGTGAGTGTCACAGCCGCCGTGCAAACCACCTGACTTTGTGCGTCTGTGTGTAACAAAGAAAAAGCTGAAACAACTCGTCAGTGTAAGTGTTTGATTGCTAACCGTCCTCATTAATTAACAGCTGTTGTTCTGACCGTCTTTGTCTCTCCAGGCTGATATCTGGTCGCTGGGCATCACCGCCATCGAGCTCGCCAAAGGTGAACCCCCGAACTCGGAGTTTCACCCAATGCGAGTCCTCTTCCACATCCCCAAGTCTCCTCCTCCGACGCTGAACGGAGATTTCTCCAAGAGCTTCAAAGAGTTCACCGAGGCCTGCCTCAACAAGGACCCCACTTTCGTAAGACCGACGCAGCCATAGATTCAAACTAATCAACCTTTATTGTTCACTTTTTACAATGACACATTTCACTATTTTCCCTTCTGTTTTGCTGCATATACATAAACATCTTTTTTAATAGTTATTCCCCTTTAAATCATTAAAATCCACAAAATAAAACTGATATTCTTCATACAGTGGTGGAAGGTAACGAAGTACATTTACTGAGGCACAGTGCTTTACTTGAGTATATTAACTTTATTGTATTTTATTCAAGAGGCTGAAATATTGAGACACAAAACAAAATTCACTAGAAAGATGAAACCTTATCTCTTACCGGAAGTATTAGATGCAGGAATTTGTTGCATAAATCCCAGAAAATACTTGTTTTGACTTGTTCCTTTGTTTTTTCATTCTGCTGTGAGTCATTCTTTGACGTAAACTACATTTTTATGTAGTTTTTTTAAGATCAGCATGTTTGAGTCAAGTAAATGTGGATCATCAGAAGGCAGCCGTCCTTCACTGTGTGAGATTAGAGTTGCATTTTGCTGCCCCCTGGTGGACTAACAGCTCCTCTCCTCTCTGCCTCTTTGTGATCTCTTCCTTCCTCCACACATAAACTATATTAAAAGACAACCACAGATTGTTAACGGTCATTCTCGTCTCTCTGCCGATTCCTCACGCAGCGTCCGACAGCCAAGGAGCTCCTCAAACACAAGTTCATCGTCAAACACTGTAAGAAGACGTCCTACCTCAGCGAGCTGATCGACAGGTACAGGAGGTGGAAGGAGGAGGGGCACAGCGACAGCAGCTCTGAAGACTCAGACAGGTAATCGGATTACTTTTGGTGTCAGGAGACTCTAGTTTAAAGAGGAAACGGGATATTTGTGCAGTGCATTGTGGGTAACTGTGTGTGTTTGTGTGTGTGTGAAGTGAGTCCAGTAATAAAGAGAACAACGAGTCTCCTGAATGGTCCTTCACCACCGTCCGCAAGAAGAAGACGGAGGGCAGGAAGGTCCTCAATGGAACGGTCAGTACAAGAACCTGTGTCTGAATATGAATGTATGTACTTAAACATATATATAATGTATATACATGTGCTTTAGAAACAGCTTATAAACTATATACATCTTGTTTCTCCCTGCTTAAAGTCGAGGGTCTCAGGACAGGACTGAGGCATGTGATTGTGATTTTGGGCGATATAAATAAAATAGATTTGATTTGAAACTACTGTATAAAAGTTTAAAACAGTACTTGTGGTAAAATTAGCATTTATTGTCATCAGCATGAGGAATTAATAGATTTGTTGTTAAGAAAGTGAGAGGAACAAGATTTTTTTTGTCAAGGATTTCATTTTATAAACTTGTGTGTAGCATTTGAAAATGTTTTTTTAAAGGTTGATATCCTACTTTATATTTTTGACACATGTGGTGCTCTTAAACTACACTGAATTTAATGCTCACTTTGTTTTTTCCCCTTTTCAACTTCACCCTCTTCCTCATCCTCGTCTTCATCTGTGCAGGGCCAGGATCAGCTGAGTAAATCTGCCAGTCTGACCACAGTCATCTCTCCTGTCTTCACTGAGGTTAGTAAACAAAAAGTATGTCATGAAATGGAATAATAATGACTTTATTAATATAGCATCTTTAAAAATAGTGTACAGAATCAGGAAAAGTTGAGATAAGTTAAAAAAAGAAAAAAAAAGGAGAAACTGAGTCAAAAATGAGTTATTGTCTTCTTCTGTTGTAGTTGAAGCAGCAGCACAAGGAGCACTCCGAGCAGCGATTGGCCATCGAGGAGCTGGAACGCAACATCCGATTGGCTGAAGACGTTTGTCCCGGCATCACGGACAGGATGGTCACACATATTATTGCCAGGTACCAGAAGTACGTTCGATACTTTCTAAGTCCGTTTCCTTTCATTTCATATTTGCGTCTTTAATTTGTGTTGTTTGTTTCCTTTTTCGCTGTTGTCATTGTTTTGTGTAGTTCCTCATCCGTAGTATCTTTCTGAAGAAGATGTCTCGTCGTCCTCCATCAGATCAGTTGTGTAACAAACGTCTTCCTCTCTCGTCCTCAGATTTACGACCAACTGAAGGACGGACGGATCGAAACAGGAAGTACGTTATGTGAAGAGAGACTGTGTCTCCGTACGGTGACGCTGCTGGATGATAGGAAAACTGAGGAGATTTGCTGTGCGATGTCTCCTCGCTGTACACACATCAACACATAAACACACACACATAAACACACACACACACACACTACTAATGTAATATATACGCTCTATGTATGTTCACTGCTGCTGGTTGAAGGCCTTTTTTTCCCCCCGCAGCTGGATTTTTTTTTGATCAGCTGATCTGAAGTCTACGTTGTCTGTTAGATTTGTGGGTCACGAACTTCTCCTTTAGTCCTCCTCAAGGTTTGAGTAATAAACAGACCTTTTAGTCTACTGAAGTTATGTCTAAACTTCTTAAATTACCAACATGTGCCTTAATTATTTATGCTAACATTTTTCTAAACGTAGACGTCACTTTTGTACGGAGATGTCTAAGAGGGTTCTCGTTCATCAGCAGTAGTATGTTTCGTGTCATGCCTTGACTTTGTAGATGTCTTTATGTTTGTTCAGTAGCACTTGAGACAGATTATATGCCAATATTACATATTTTTTGTTGTCTTCAGTAATGCTTTAGATTACAGCTCCCTGATCCCGGAAAAGTTTCGAAGTCTAAGACACAAAAATTGTTAGTCTGCAGGGTTAAATTTTGTAATTTTATCTCTGATTTTACAGAAATGGAAATTATGAATGCTATTAAATATGTAATCCTTGTAATCCTTACTCGCTGACGGATTTGTATGGAAATATTTAAGGTAACCCTAGCTTCAAAAACACACACGAGGGAATCATTTTTATTTCTGAGTTTCTCCAGTTAAAACAATTATAAGAACATACACCCCTTTCTTGACCCCTTTTTGGGAGCTACAAGCTTCTAGCCCGGCCCACCTTGCTAGCAGGTCAGCTAACTCGCTAACTGTTGTTGTAGCTTTTTCCAAAGTAACTAGCAAAATTTTGACTTGTGACTAAATCTAAAATCCTAAATTTTATGAAACTATTGCTAGTTAAGATAAAGTTATAACCACATTGTTTAGAATTGCTGCCAGTGTAGTTGTGTTTGGTAGCATCACACAGCCGTTAGCATCAGACTAAGTGGTCTAAATGGTGGAAATGGAGAAATCTTGACCTTGCCTTTGGTTTAGTAACTTGACTGTTAAAATTGTATTCTGGGATTCATTTTCTGGCATGTGTGTATTTAAATAAATATCTGTTTGGAATATCAGTGATGGAAATTGAACAACATTAACATTTTCCCGCATCTACAAACAAGCCACAAAACTGCACAAAGGTCTTCCACTCGCTGTCCTTTCTTATGCATCAAGTTTGGGAAAACATTGTTAAGGGCTATCAACAAGTTGATGCTTGACATAATACTTGATGTGTTAGGACACTGGAAAATAGCACAGGTCCGATGGGAGCTGTAATCGAAGGTATTACTGATAGTTTGTACCAAAGACACTATAAAACTTGGTCATTGTATATTTTTGTCTTTTTATATATCATAAGGGATACGACAATGCTTGTTGAGGGGGGAAATGTAAAATGAAAGATGTAAGATTTTACAGATACGTACTCTTTTTTTTTGTAGCGGGACTTAGAGTTTTATGAATAAATATTTAAGTTTGATTGAGAATCGTCTTGTGTTGCATCTGTTTACTTACTTCACTGTTTTACTTAGTTTCCATGAAATTCCCCAATACCCAATAATGTTATACAGTTATAAGAAAATGATACATTGGAGAACAAACCGGATTAATTAAATTTTTTGTTAATTTGACCACTGTTATCTTTGCATAATCCTTTATTGACAAATGCAGTTGCGTTATATAAACCACACAATCTTTGTTCACATTTTTCTACATAATTCACAAGAACCATTCATATAAAATAACAAATAAATACCCAGTTACATCAACCACAAAGTTATCCGATAAGTTTTCCAAACCTACATGACAAAACACTCAAGACCTTGTATTAATGTCTTGACAATTTTCTTTCTTGCCCCTTATCTCCTGTTTTTAGTGAAGTTGCTGTGTTTGAGATCCCACGCTTGGGATCGATTAAAGATTTTTATTTTAGCTGTTTCTGCAAAATGAAAACATTGAAACATCAACATTTTAAAGACTTAACGTGAACATCAGTTGAGCAAAAAGCTCAAGGCTGTTATGTATATCGTAAAAAACTAATACATGTCCCATACAGCTATGAACTGTCAGATTCTTCGATGAAGTAGAGCACAAACATCCGCTTTAATGAACAGTTTCAGCACAAATAGAGCAGAAAAGTCCAAATATTATTCACCTTCTCCTGCTGTTTGTGCTCCAACAAGACGACAAGCCTCATATCTGCTAGCTAATGTTAGCTACGTGGCTACATGGTGAACAAAATCCACACGTTCTCGCCTCATGAACAAAATCAAAAGCGCAGGTCAGTCTGAAGAGTATTTTTCAGTCTTGTCCTCATAAATGTGACTGTTAAATTCACTTTGACATCGCCAGAGTTAGCTTGCTAACAACAGGGGCACATGGAGTGCAGTTACTAGTTTATGGGACAGTCATGATTCAAGACAGCAGACTATAAAGCCTACAAGCCTGCAAAAATATGTCATCCCTGCAGCACTCTATACATGTCACAGTTCATAGGACTCAAGACAGCTAATGTAGTGGCCTACCTGTTCTTGATTTAAAATCGTTTCAATATATAACCGCCTCCTAGTACAATTAAAACATAACCAATCAAAACAATTGACAGATATGAAAATGTGATGAAAGTTGTAATAAACTGTAGTTATTCTTGGCTTGGCTTACAGAAGGCTGCAAGACACTTTACATGTACATTTCTGCCGGCTCTTCACAAGGCAGAAGAAGAAGAAGAAAATTAGGACATGTTTACACCTAATTTTTATGGATACGTTATTCTGTATCCTGCAGGTTTCTTGCAAGACATCACCTCTGATTTGTTGCCTTCATTGGTTGCATTATCCACGCCTCACTCGTACTGTTAACTCGTAGTGTAATGTGGTTTTTATTGCAGTCTGATATGTTAGTTTATGACCTGTAGTTTCCCAAGTAAACACACCGACCTCTCCGGTCTTCTGCTGCTCCTCTCGCATTGGATGTATTTAGCACAGAGTACCAGGACCACAACGCTGTCGATGCTTTTATCATACAAAAACGTTAGAGGCGAGCCACTTAGAGGCAGAGTAGGGTCAGTCTTGCTAGAAAACCAGCAAGATCCATAATAACGCTGGACAAACAGCTTTAGAACCCAGAGTCAAGCTAATAATGTCGTAAAATTGCTTTCTCCTTGGCTTAGCAACAATTACTACAGCTGAGGCTAGTGCAGCTTGATTGACCTTTGACGCTCTGCTACTAGAGGTACACTGATGTAATTTTCCAGGTATTAATAATCTTTCAAATTTACTAGCTTGTACCCATAATGTGGCAACTAAAGAAGTTGAGGTTTTCGCTATAACAAGGCAATGACAGTACATTTCATCTGCCAGTACACCGGAAAAACAGAACACTTCTTGTAACGTATGAAGCCATTATTATTAATTAAAAGTCTTGTTTTATCTACAGTCTGTGGTGGATGTTTTTAAAACCATCCTGACAGTTTTGAGTGTGATCATATCATGAACCTTTGCACTTGTTTCCATGAGTTAAATGTTTTCGTGTCTATCTACAGCGTGACTTCAGTGATCTTTGCAGCACCTTTTGCCTCAGCCCCTTCTGTCTTTTCTTTCTTCTCGACTTCACCCCTAAACTCCCCTTTTGCTTTCACTGCTCCATCCTCCTCCTCCTCCTCTTCCTCCTCATCCAGTTGGAGGCTCCCAGACGAAAACCTCATCCTGGCAAGTCCAGGGGGCCGTGCCACCTTCCCCAGCGAGTGTGGTGGGCAGTAATATGGATAGAAAACCTCTGGGTCCGAATCACTGTAGCTTCCTGTTGCACCTCCAATCATGCATAGCGAGGTGGGTCGTTCAGGTACAGGGGAGGAGTTTAGTGGGAGGTAGGTGGGTCTGGAGGGGCGAGTCAAGTGAGGGTAGTAACCAAGAGGCCGGAACTCAGAGGCAGGGTTAAAGGCGGGGTTAGAACTCCTTGAGAGGTGAAACTTGACGTCTGGTTGACTCGCCACACGGCGAGGCAGCCCAGGGAGGAAATTGGAGTCATCGCTGTAATGCCCAGCCTCCGTATGTCCAACGCCCAAGAGTCTTGCTCCGTTGCTTCCTGGATGATAAACCCTCGCCAGTCCCAGCCCGCCTGAGCCGGAGGGACGGAGGTTCCTCCTGATTGGCGAGAGTGACGGGGAATCATGGCCAAGTGGATAGAAAGGCGGCCGCGATAGGCCATCCATTGTCACATAATCCCGTCTCCTTGCTTGTGGGAAACGCTCCAATGAGGAAACAGTGACGTAGTCCGTCAAGTAGGGGTGTCGGGTGAGAGGTGAGGAACCCGCAAATGGGAATGATGGGAGGATTGGGTGATACTGGTAGGCAGGACTATTTGGGTAGAGAAGAACCAACTGCTGAGCTGCATCTGGGTGTGGCTGGGGATTAGGCCGACGCCGTGACCGGTTGCCATAAACTCCGGCTAGCCTCTGGGCTTGGCGCTGAGCCCCAGTCCGTGCCCCCCTCATGTCCTCCATCACAGATGTGGAGGCGGACCTCATCTTGGGTGAGGGGGGGAACTGGTGCAGAGACGGAGATAACGGGGTGACATGGGAGAGAGGGCGGTTCCTCTGGGTGACCTCAATGTATGATTGACTGCGTTTAGCCCCTCCTCCATCGATGTCCATGACGTCCATGACTCGGTGATGTGGGTCCAACTCGTCCTGACTATGGACCGCCATGACGTGACTTGGCTGAGGGAACGGGTGGGAGTGCTCGTACACCTGAGGAGACAAAGATTAGACAACAGTCCAAAACTCAAAAATATTCAAATTCAAATTCTTAGCTGTTGAGCGAATGTGGTTTTACTTTACATTAATGGTTTGAACACTGATATTTTTTCTTACTTGTTTGGAGACGTCCGTAAGGAGATCAGGAGAAGATCGGCACTGTCTGGGATCAAAGTCTGACTGACAGTAGGTCCTGGATGAAGAGTAAGAAAACAAAAAGAAAAGATGATACAGATGATAAGATATTAACTCTGTCTGCATCACTACCTACATATTCTTGGGCCAGGCGGTCCGATATAACCTGCTTTTTAAATGTATTCTCACCTCTCAAAGTGCGAAGGCTTCTTCTCCCCTGATCCCATACACTCGAGCAGCTGTTTCTGCGTCCGCCCACTGTCACACAGAATAATACATTAAATAAAAACATTAGATAGTCTTCATAATCATCATTCAAGAATACAGCATTGACTTAGAGCAACATCTGCATACAACAAGAATCCGCATGAAAGATTGTCCTGTATCCTACAACAGAGATTCCTGTCCCTAGTATTTTACCTGTATCTAAAGCTGGAGCCTTTACTGGACAGCAGTGTTTTGTGTATTGTCTTGGGTTCCTCTGCCAGTCTGAAGAAGGCGTGGTACTCTACGCAGTTCTTCCAGAAGGACTTGCACACATCTCGACTGGCCATGGAGAACTCCAGCGTGTCCTTACACGAAGGTCCAACTTTGTCGTGCAGTTTGATGAGGAAATGTTTGCGTTTGAAGCTCAGCTTTCGGATCTTCGCCCAGCTGAATGTGTTGATTTTGGTATTTCCCTTGAGAAAGAGAAGAAATAGATTCATGCTGATGTGTAGGGTGTAGCATCTATGCTAGCCTCTGAATATTTCCAACATGAATTTTGTTAGTTTTAGATTTACTTTGATGGAAAATTTGACCTGTTGGTGGCACTAGATAGTGTAGGGATCACCAAAGTCTTCAGGATTCATCCTCTGGATACCTTGAATGGCTGTACCGAATTTCATTCCAATTTAACCAATATTTGTTAAGGTATTTTCCAAAAAACTAAATAACGCTGCCATCCCTAGAGCCAAGCTGCCAAGCCATCCCTAGAGCCAAGCTGCCCCCTGCTGGCTGAGTAGAGGCATGTCAAAAAGCCCTGGTGGCTCCCAGATTTATGGACAGAAACCATGAACCACATACCTGAAAGACCAGTACTCCAGAGTGTGTGACAGCCAGGTTGATCCTCATTCCCTCCCCGTCGTTGGCGGGGTGTGGCCTGATGCCGTACATGTCCAGCTTCCTCGCCACCTCCAGCAGGTGGATGTCGGAGGCTGCTGGAGACACACCTCTACAAAGAGAGACAAGGACTGAGTCCTCTGCAATGTGTTTACTCCCTTGTGGTGGCTGTGTTCAGGGTGAAGAACTTACCTGTGTTTCTTGTGAAACTTGATGATCTTGTGATCTAAATATTCCTGGTTGGGGACGTACTGCTTCATCTCTAAATGTTGACAGTCCAGCTCGTCATCGTAGTCCCCTAGCTCTGCTGCAACACACATACATCAAATATACATAATAAAGTGTCTGTAAACCCAGAGGTGGCAGGAGTATACACATTATTTACTCCAGTATTTATTTAAGAGTACAGGCTCTGAAATGTATCCCTCTGAAGGACTTTTCTACTGGAAAGCAATGTAAATAATCAATAATTCCCCTAATGTGCATTTAGCCTAATGTAACAGGCTGTCTTGAAAATGAGTAGAAAGTATATAAGAATCAACTAATGTCAGGCAAATTTAGTGAAGTAAAAAGTACAATATTTGCCTCTGATATGTTGTGTAGTATAATGAAGTTGCATAAAATTGAAATAGTCAAGTACCACCACGTCAAATTTGTACTTAAAAGTACATACACTACATGAAAAAGTAAAAAGTACAGTACTTTTCATGAATATCTTGACTTACACTGCAGTATGTGAGAGACCAGCAGGGCGGCGCTGTTGTCATGACAGGTCAGACTGCCGTTAGACAAGTCCTGCTTTATCTGTAAGGCAAACAGATACCTACACACACACACACACACACACACACACAATTCATTGATCAAGATCTGACAAACATCCAAAGATTTATTATTATTTATTATTATTATAATGAACAGTGTTACCTGGTGAGGCCTCTTTTAAGTTGTCCAGGATCTGGTGGAAAGAATTTGACTATAAACCTGAAGAAGAGGTCGTTGGTGTCTGACAGAGAAGAAACAGAAAGTAAATATTACCGATACAGAAGTATGGAGGTACAACTCCACAATGTTTTTTCTGCGACTTACATTTAATCTGCTTGGCGAGCGGCTTCAGCAGCTCCAACCACACCTGCAAAACAGAAAACATGCTTTAAGACAAAGAAACACAAAATATTCTGTGGTTGTGTGTTTGTGTTCGATGTTCTCACGTAGTTGCCGTTGTGGTGTCTGAACTCCAGTCCGAAGTACTCCTTCTCCAGCAGTTTGAGGTGACCACACACTTTGTTGAAGAAGTCGCCTCCTAAAACCTTTTGCTGGAAGAAGAATTAAAGTGGAGGAGAGAGAAAAGAGTGAGGAGGGATAATTGGATTTTTTAATCGAGACCTTCTTAAAAACCGAAGTCCAGAAACACTCAGGGGAACCTCAGACTACACGGTGCAGATCAATTTCTCTGTAACTTAGTTCTCAAGAGCTTTGCATAATGAGAGTTTGTATAATTCAGTGTTACAGGTCATATGAAGTGGAGGTTCAGTGTGAACGACCACTAAACCCTCCAGCCTTCTCGTACACTGTTGTGCTGCAGAGACGTCCTGTGCTACACGTCTGCAAAGATCTCAATGTGCAGGATGTTTGTTTGTTTGGTCACATCGTCATGATTTTAATATTTTTTCAGCGCAAAATTATCATTCACGCTAATCATGAATCTGTCAACAAAGAACTCCACTTTGATTTAGCACATCATGCAGCCTAGGATTGAAGCCTCACAGAGCCACTAACGAGGCTGTAGTCATTTGTTTTGTGAACAAAAAATGTGCTGAGTGAGACGTTTTACTGGTGCAAAGTAAACTTGGACATGCTCTCCGTTGGACAAACTAATGAAAACACTGTATTTTAGATACCTACACAGGATTTTTCCTGTTACTGAGCTTCAATTTCTCATTATTCATCAGTATTAACACCAAATTATCTGTAATAAACAACAACTTTATCTCTAACAACAAAATTTGAAATATTGCAGACTTAATTATAAACTTAGTCAACATGATGGAGATTAATTTTCAACCCTGGACCTACAGAAAAAACAGGTATTGACACTTTTTTGTCAGTGGGGTTATTTTCGTTTGATCAGTTCACCGTCATGTCAGCGTGATGTCCTCAGCTGTGGGCCTCTGTCATGTTCGGCGTTTGATTCAGTACGAAGTCAAAACGATGCCAGTTTCAGTCCGATAAAATGTAGGAGGGATGTGGACACAATAATCTGTCTTCATCCTTTACATCTCCTCTCTCTTCTCTTCCTTTCTTTAATCTCTCCATTCCTCTCCTTCCTCTCTCACCCCTGTAATTACCACCATGCTGTTTGTGCTTTGTTCTCTTACTGCAGCGACACAAGGTTTTTTTTTTAGTGTTTGCTGTCGGCTAGCCGGTGTTTAGCAGCCTGTCGGGGGGTCACTGGGCGTCCCTCATTAACTTGTCATGAGAAAGAGAGAGAGAGAGAGAGAGAGAGAGAGAGAGCAGGAGGAAGAGGAGGGACGGAGCAGCTGTAACCGATTATAAAGAGAACACAGGCCTAACCGATGATTACTGGAAACAAATGGTCGCCTCCAGAGCAACAGACAGTCGGCTTCAATAGAGCGAAATTGAGTGGAATGTAACTTTAGTGTCCAATGTGCAGGATGGAGATAAAATATAACAAATGTCTAATAGGAAGATAAGTACGTACAACCAAGTGTAAACCCACCGTCGCGTCACTCATTGGTTACTGGCATCATGGCGTCGCCACACCTGTTTTTTTTTTAGCAGGAGTGACCATATTTGGACTAGCATTAGCATTTTTCTTTTACATTTTTTAACACTGTTATGTTTTAAGCAGGGCTATAGGGGTTGCACACAACAGAGGGAGCAGCACGAAGTCTGATAACTGACTGACTGATAAATGACTCGTTTTATTGTCATAATTCGGTGATGTAACATTTGGAGAGTCTAGAAAAGCCACATAATTAAATAACCTTATCACCATTTAAGTTATGGACCCCACAATGCCGAAGCTTTGCCGAACATCAGGGTAACTTGGATACCTGTGACTGTATTAAGGAGGAAGTGTTTTTTTTTTCATTATCTACCTAACCCTAACCCAAGAAAACGCTGAAATGTCGAGATTAAAGTCGACCCTTTGAGACGACATCAAACAATACAAAAAGCCTTGTGTAGATGAACTGGTGAAACTGGACTTCAGTTATTATTTATCTTGTCAGTTTTAGGACTTTGTGCCGAAAACTGCATCAGTTCTGAAGGAAAAAGAGGCGGCAAGCTGAACTATAGCAGGTGATGGACATTTTGACTTATTTCTTGAAGTGCGTGTTGAAAAAAGAAAACCTTCCTCCTGCTCTCCTCTTCCCTAATATTGACTGCTGCCAAACCAGAGACTACCTCAACTACTTCAACTAAAACAGCGAGACGTCGTGATGTTTTGCAGCCGTGTTCATTGCGACAAAACTGAAATCCAAACACAATTTTTTCTTAAACCTAAAGTGTTTTTGTGTGACTAAATCTAACCCAACGCTCAGCACAGTGTCGTCGGCGTACAGTACAAGACTGAAACGTAGAGATGAGTTAAGTTAAACATGTCTGTGGTTTGCAGAGATGCCACTATTTATTCTGGTGAAGAGGTTGTAGTGGTGCCAAAGTAGGACATTTGTAATTCTGTGTTCAGTGGGGTAAAATGTTTTCAGTTTAAAGGAGCAGTCTGTAGATTTTGGGAAGAAATGGTATTGAGAAGAGAAATATTCATTGACTGACTGAATAAACTGAATTAACAAACTGGCAACACAATCTCATACTGTTTTACTTTGTTTATATGTGGCGGACCCTGCCACCTTTCTAGCTTCAAACAGTCTGAGTGTACATTTTATTTCCCCTCATCTACTCTGTGTCTGTCTGTCAGTCCTGCATCCATCCATCCTCCACATCCCGTCTGATCATTAATTGGGGTTTTGCCTTGAAGGCTCGAAGATCAGGGACACACACACACAGACACACACACACACACACACACAGACGCAAAACCTATTTTTATGATCCGACTGTGTTTTTGTTCTGTCACAGTTATTTCCTCCCTGTTTTTCAGATACACTATATTTATCACAGGGTGGTTAGAGTTTATTTTAGCCTTCATCCATCCCTCCGTCCATTCATCCTTTTTCTTTCTCTCTTTTATCGTTCCTTCCTTCATCTCCTCCTCCTCCTCCTCCTCCTCCTCCTCCTCCCCCTCTTGTAAAGATGCTACTAATGTCCCGGAGGCCGCTGGGAAGCCGACAGAGAGAGAGCATGGGCGTGGAAAATGGAGCTACTTTGCTAACACAATACTGCGAGCCACACGCACACACACACACACACACACACACACACACAGCGGAGGTCTCCTTTTAGATTGCGTTACTGCCTCGCAGGCGGCGTCACCAATGTCGGAAAACGCGGCCCGTCGCTCTGATGTTGTGGAGAAACACATGACTGTTCATAGACAGCAGAGAGCTTCACATCCAGATGTTTCACACCTGACAAACATCTGCTTACAACTGTAGTTTTTTTAATACAGTAGTAAAATATTATTTGTGTATTCAACCAGAACACTGTTTATTTTTTAATCTGCTCCAGAGAAAGTTCTTCCAATTAAACCTGGAAGATAAATTATGAGCGTTAACAGCTCTGGAAGTTGGATGTTTGTGTCCCGGGCGTCTTCTCGTCTTTGTTTGTCTTCACTGGAAAGAGATGAAGATAAAGAGGTACAGATGTTGGACTGGATGAAAGCAGCAGACAGTTTTGTTGCAGACGCTGGAGTTAGTCACTTGTGTCAAAGTGGTGAAGTGAAGAAGCTACAGTCTTCTGGTCTTCCTGGTGTCTTCTGTCTCTGATCGTTCAGGAGAAACAGCAGCAGTGTGGGAGGTGACACTACAGGAAGTGGTGACGTCACCTGATGGATGGATGGTGTCGACCGACTGAGAGCACGTGGGAAAAAGCTTCTCCACAAAACATCAATTTTAAATATTTAAATATAAAACACATTTTGGACTTCAGTAACTTCATAACTTCAGTCACTCAACATGTTTGTTGTTGTTGTTGTTGTTGTTGTTGTTGTTGTTAAACTGTGAGTTACAGACTTGTTGTGTTCTTCAGTAGAAGAAGTTCTCACATCTGTTAGTTGTCAAACACTTGAGGTTACAACGTACAGACTCAACCACTTCCTCCTCCCTCACCCCCCTCTCTTCCTTCCTCTTTCTCTCTCTCTCTATCTCACTCACTCACTCACTCACTCATTCACTCACTCACTCACTCACTCTTCCTTCCTTCCTTCCTTCCTTCCTCCTTCCCTCCCTCCCTATCTCACTCACTCACTCACTCACTCACTCTCACTCTTCCCTCCTTCCTTCCTTCCTCTATTTCTTTCTTTCTTTCTTTCTTTCTTTGAGAAACAGAAATAGCACACAGAGCAGTAAAAGGACCTAAACCAGACAGTGAATGTGGATAATATCTCTAAACAGACCGATCAGCCTCTCAGTGCTGAATAATGAGCATCATGTCATTAAACCTCCACAGACTCCGGACGCAGCACGTGCAGATAAAAGTCCGACAAAGTGTTTTTCACTGAGCTTCAGAGGATCATGAACTCACCTCCACCTCGAACGTGCGCTCGCTGTCGTCCAGGAAGATGACGCGCAGCCGGAGCTTGGTCTCCTTGGAGACCCGGGACTTGGAGGAGAGGCTGAGGCTCCCGAGTGTCCTGGTCCTCCGGTGATGGTCCCCCATCGGTCCGCGTCTGTCTCAGGAGGAGCGGCGGTCATCCGTCATGTCTCCATCCTCACTGCTAATCCAGCTGAGCAGCAGCACCGCGGCTTCACGCGCTCCTCACCAGCACCACCGGCACCACCATCATCATCATCATCATCATCATCACGAGCCTCTCCTCCACCGGGGCTCGTGGAGCGCGCGCTCTCTCTCTGGCAGAGTGACGTTGTTTCCACACACTGAGCACTGAGCCTCTGTCACATACTGTATACACACACACACACACACACACACACACACACACACACACACGTACTTCAGTATCAAAGTAAAAGTACTTTACTTTATTATTTAACAACTTCTAACAGTAGAATAAAACATCTGTTAGAGTGATGCTTTATTTTAAGGCATCAGTAGATAAATACATGAGTACTTTTACTTCTGATACTTCAGGTACACACTGTGATGTTACTTTAACTCAATTAGCTACTTCATACACTACTGTATAATCTGGTGGGCAGTGATATTGTAACCCAGTAACTAAAGCTGTAGAGAAAAGTAATCGAGTAAAAAGTATTAGTTAGCATAGCATCCAAATACTGAAGTAAAAATACCTCAACATTGTACTCTGCTTGTGTGAATGTAGTTTATTACTTTCCACCTCTGTTGTATTATGATATACTATGCTATGCTACCTATACTATGCTAGCTATACTATGTTATGCTATACTGTACTAGCCATGCTATGCTATAGTATATTATACTATGCTAGCTGTGCTATGTCATGCTATGCTATAGTACGCTCTCTATGTTATACTCTACTTTGCTAGCGATACTATACTATACTATGCTATACAATACTACACTATGCTAGCTGTGCTATACTATACTATGCTAACTATACTATGTTATGCTATGCTGTAATATGCTTGCTATGTTATACTCTATTATGCTAGTGATACT
>NC_140204.1:3937406-3967406 GCF_965226575.1 Pagrus pagrus | reverse complement strand
TTAAAATACTGGACTCAAAGGCTGTGAAAATGTGAATGAAAACATTATTTTTCAGTCAGAACATGAAGCCTGAGCTTTAATTTGTGCTGCTACATGAACATTACATGTTTCATTTACTCTTTCTATCGAAATAAGGAACCAAAAACCTTCTTTTTCCATTTTTAAAATATTTTTGAGGAAATAAAATCGACATTTTTAAATATGAATGAGGTCACAACTGAGGTCGAGAGGATTACATACTAAACATCACTTCTGGATGTGAGGCTGTGTCACATCATTGGCCAGATGTGGCGAACTTTGACCTGTGAAGTTTGGATGAAATCCTGATGTTAACATCTGTCGACCTCTGAGGGAAAAATCCAACACGGATGAGTGTGTAATCCTGGAGTTTAGACAAAATGAGGCAAAGACGAGATGCAGGAAGGGGACACGATGTGGAAAAAGACGGAGATCTGATCACACACACACACACACACACACACACACACACACACACACACACACACTCATGCAGCGGGTGTGTACTGATGAAGGATACGCTGGAAAAAGCTGAACAGAAAACAGAGCAGGACAGGTGCAAACCATTAACCACTGTATGGAAAGTCAAATAGCAGGGCTGAGTGTGTGTGTGTGTGTGTGTGTGTGTGTGTGTGTGTGTGTGTGTGTATAACTCATGTTGTGGGGACATGAATCTGTTTACACCGTCACATTGGAGGGACTTGTATGGAAACACAAAACCATAGTGCATATATCATAAAACTCTCAGTTTCTCTCAGTTTTAGGTGAAGGTTATCCTGCCGCTGCTCCGCCACCCGGCCTGTCTGCTTTACCTAATGAGCCCAGAGACACTCTGACAGTGTAGAGTGGCTTCAGAGGTCCAGTGACCCCAACAGGAGCAGCAGAAGGCTGTGAGAGAGGCCGAAGAGGTTGGTGTGTTTACTGGGGAAACTATAGCTTAAAACACCAAAAACAGACCAGAGCAACAAAGTGAGTTAACAGTTTGAGTCACACGTCGCCAGCGAAACCCGCACATCTAGTTTTTCAGCGCAAATCGACTAGTTGCAACCCCTTAGTTTGGTTGCATGCTAGCATGCTAACATTAGTTAATTAGCACTAAACACTAAGTACATCTAAGGCGAATGGGATTGTCAGAAGTTTTGCAGATATTTAATCATAAACCTGCTGATAACGATGTCATTTTGAGAAAAAAAATGAAAGAGATGACCAAAGTCGTTATGATTCATCTTCTGAATGTCTGTGAAGTTGTTAACATAGGTCAGGTTGATTGTTAAATAAAAAATGGCTGGAGGATTTGCCACTTTTGTCTGTTTTATATCACTGTAAACTGAACGTCTTGAGGTTTTCGGACCGACACATTGAAGTTAAAGATTAGTTGATAAATAAAAAGAACTGAAACTTTAATCAATAACGAACATAATCCCCATTTGCAGCCACACCAGCCGTCCAGCGAGGTTACAGTATGTGACTGCAGAACGAAACAAAGAACCTCTTTCACAGAAACTTTATCATTTATCAGTCATCTTGTCCGTCACAGTGATGGATGACCTTCGCCGCCTGAGCTGTTTCCTGTGCCGTTGGACTGAATGGGAGTGAATGAGTCAGAGTCGTTAAGCTGAACTGATTTAGGACGTATCTCTGATTGTGTCACATGAATGTAGCTGCAGTCAGACTGAACATTTAAGGCCTGGAAAGCTTAAAAAAAAAGAAAAGAGAAATGTATCAGGAAGTAGTGCAGTGTTTCCTGGCTGGTTAATGGAGATAATGGAGGTCTGATTGTAATGAAGTGATGTGGGAAAACTGAAGGAAGCTGATGACAGAGATCATATCTGCTGGGAAAAACCAGACGGCTGCGCTCTCTCGCACTCTCTCTTTCTCTTTCTTTTTCTGATTTCTTTCCCCTTCTTCTTTTACTTTCTCTATTGTCCTCCCTCACCTCGTTTCTCTCCATCATTGCCATCACCTCATCTTTCCATCCTTCTCTTCTCCCCTCTCTTACTTTTTTATATCTATTTTCTCGTTCTTTCCACATCACACCTGTAATTTTGTCTTTTTTTCAATCCCTCTTTCCTTTTTCCTTCCATTTCTTCTTCTTTTCTTTCTTTCTTTCTCTATCTTTCTCGTTCCTTCAGTCGATCTCCTCTTCCTGTTTGCCATTTCTCTCCTCTCTTCCTCCTCTTCATCTTTTCATCCTTTCTTCCTTCTCTTTGCTTATACTTTTGTTTTCTCTATTTCATTCTTCCTTTCGTTATTTATTTCCATCTCATCTCTTTTTCCACAATCAACAAATTACTTTGTCCAGAAATGTAATGTTTCTCTCTTCTTCTTCTTCTTCTTCTTCTTCTTCTTCATCCTACCTCATCTTCCTCTTTCTGTCCTCTCCTTACTTCATCTCTTCCTTCTCCCACTGATCTTCTGATCTTTCCATCCAACCCTTCTTGTCTTTGCTCTCTTCCTTCCTTCCTTCCTTTCTTCCTTCCTTTCTTCCTTTTACTTATTGTGATTAAGTCTCTTCTTCTCTCTCTTCTTGTTTTCTTCTTCTCCCTTTCTCTTTTGCTTTCATTTTTATTCTTTATGTCTCTTTCTGCTTCCACGTGTTCCCCCTTCTCTCTTCTCCATTTTCCCCTCCTTCCTCCTCTTCCTCACATCAACCTCTTCTCTCTTCTGTCTTTTTCACTTCTGTCCGTCTCCTCTTCTTTGTCTTCCCTCCCTCTCCTCCTCTCCCTCCTCGTCCACTTCACCCCTCAGTTCCTGCAGTACTGACGGATGCAGAGGAGCCTCGATGGTTAATCACCTGCTACAATTACATCCACTTACAGCCCGACTCTATTTCACACCCGCCGTCAACCTCACACACACACACACACACACACACACACACACACACACACACACACACACACACACACACACACACACACACGCACACAGAATGCACATGAGGTCATGTAGGTGAACAAAAACATGCACCTCTTGTCTCGCTTCACATAAAGTCATTTAACATACAGTCAGCTGATCTGGCCACGCCCCCTGTCCTCTCATTGGTCCAATCACAGCTGAGCAATAACTCTTGTACAAACACACGTCCCATCAGATCCTGAAGATCACTAACAGATGTGTCTGACTGATGTCATGCTGGGTCCTAATCATCATGTGATTATTTCATTTCAGCAACTCTGACTCCTAAAAATTCCTTTTATTTACCACTGATTTATAATCACGAGTATGTTTCATGAGAAATGTGATGCTTCCCCGATTAGACACGCTATCAGCTCATTACAGGATTGCCATGATATTTGGTTTAAACATTAATGTCCACTTGAGGATGAATTGTGTTTTCTCGAGTGTCTTTATCCGCTCATAGTTTCCATTCGTGCAATACTTTGGTTTATGACCAAATACCTGCAAAAGCATTTTGGACCACTTGTGAATGTTTCGGGGATATTTCGCTCAGGCAGGTGAAACGACAGTTACAGTTGGACGAGATAAAATTATAATTTCTACGTCTGCGCGAGCTCAGTGATGTTTCTGCAGCTGCGAAAACAGGAACAAATCAAACACTTGACGTTTGAGCTCAGAGTCAGAGTCGGGTCCGTAGTGACGCCTACATTGTCATAGGAAGAGGAAAAAGACACAACAACTGAGGATTAAATAAAACCTTCAGCTGAATATCATCAGTGAGAGAAGATACTTTTAATGATAAAACATGAACATTTCAGCATTAAAATGTCTGAAAACGATGACTACGTACATTATCTCAAATGTTTCCAACAATGTTCAAACCCAGAAAAGTTAGCAGTCAAGGTAGCAGCACGATTCATTTTCTTTTTCCGGATTTTCATCATGAGTGGTGGTTGGTTAACAATAAAGACGACAACTCCCATGATCCAACGCTACATCACAACATCAGACAACCTTCGTTTTCATTGTTTCAATTGAGAGACCCCTCATGGGGAGGATCAAGAAGCTACTGTCACCAAGTTCTCGCTCATGAGGGAAATTTTGGATATCTGTAGATAAAACAATCAAGGAGTATGGTTTAGACCTACTCAAGTTGGAACATGTCATGAGATTTTGTTGTATAAATAAAGATTGATTGAGAAACTTCTATCAGATAGGATGAAAACCATTACAGGAATGTCCCAGAGACACTGTGTAAATATCTGATTGATTCCCATTATGTACTAAACAAATCCAGTCTTACATACAAGCGTTCGCTTGGGCTCTGCGTTTAGTTTTATGTTCAAACACAGAGAGCATAATTTGGTGGAACAATTTGGTGTTAAAGAGGATTGAAAGGGGGTGAACAGAAAAAAAGAAAAGAGAAAAGAGAGAACATAAATGAAGGCACTTGATCACACACGCACAGACAAAGTCGTCTTTTATCTTGTGCAACAGGCAGGGTTAGGAAATGAGACGAGTGGTTTTTGTCTGAGAGGGCAAAGCAGAAAAAGGGATTTGTCTCCAAATGCAGCTGTGGCAACAGGCTCCCAGTGTGTGTGTGTGTGTGTGTGTGTGTCTAAATGAGATATTGAAACAGAGACATCCTCGCGTCTGTTCTTGACTGATGAGAGCTGAAAATAGGATTTGTCTTTGAAACAGAAGAGGACAGCTGTAAGCCAGTTAAGACGACTGAAGAGCCCATTTCACACTGAGGAAATGGAAGTCGGTGTGAAACATTTGTTGAAGGGTTTCGCTTTGACAATTACAGAGATTAAAAGGTGCAGATTTTAACGCCGCCGTGAGCAGAGCTTCGAGAAACCGTCCAGAGAGGAAGAGATGTGAAAACGACGGTCTCATGTTGTAGTGCAGACGAAGCAACGAGGCTGAAAACAAACAACTGCCAAACTTTAACACAGTTTCAGGCGTCTTCATGTCAACGCCGAGACTGCTTTCGGTCTAAATGGCTCAAAAATATGGTAAATATCCTGAGTTTTCACACTTAAAGACGAAACAGCGGTCTCTCGCTCGGCAAATATCATGTTTTGGCTTACCTGGTTCTGTCGGCACAAATGTCTCAATGTCTCCTCAAAAAGTCCTTTTTTTTCAACTAGCACAGCTGGAAAATGTCCTGACACTGTAAAAATATCCAGTGGGCTCATGCTTGAAAATGTTGAACAGTGGTATCTCGCTCGGCAAAGATCAAGTTTAGGCTCAGCCAGTTTTATTGCCACAAACATGGCTGAAAAATGTCCTGATGTCATTCATATATCCAGTGGTTTCACACTGGATGTCCTGACAAAAGCATCCAGTGGTGTCATGCTTAAAAACGTTGAAAAGCCGTCTTGAACAGTGGTCTCTCGTTGGCAAATATCTTGCTGTGGCTTACATACAAATATCCAGTGGTTTCACACTAAAAATGCCACACAACACAGCTGTAAGATGTCTTAGTGTCTCGTCAAAAAGATTCAGTGGTTTCATGCTTTGAAATGTTGAAACGTCTTCTTGAACAGTGGTCTCTCGCTCGACGAAGATCCTGTTTTTTGCTTCCCTGATTCACAAAACGTGGCTGGAAAATGTCCCAATGCTGTAAAGATGTCCAGTGGTTTCACACGTTTTGAACAGTGGTCTCTCGCTCCGCTGTTGTCGTAGATGCCACCACCATCGCCTTTGTCCTCCTGACATGAAGTCAAAGGCCGCTGGGCTGGAGGATGAGAGATCTGACTGGAAACCAGACGAACACGTTGACGTTCTCAGAGAAGAAATGACGGATTAACATAAAAGAAAAGAAACAGAGGAGAGAAGTGAGAAAGACAAAGAAGGAAGGATGAATCCATAAAGTGATTAAAACACAGTAACACTGACACGAATTACATGTCTGACCTTACATTTATATTAAAAATCCTGGATTAAAATAAGTGTGTGTGTGTGTGTGTGTTAAAAGGATTGGAGGAGATCTCATTATTACAGTGGAAGGGTTTAATCATAGTTTCTAGATGGTGTTTTCCACTTGGTTAGCTCTCTGTCGCTCTCATCTCACAAATTAGACGTTCGCTAAAAGACACAGCCGCTCTTAATGCACTCGTCTTCACTTAAACTGTTCATCCTCCTCTTTTATTCCCTTTCTTCTGTTTCTTCTTTAATCTATCACTCGTTCTTTAGTCTGTATTTCACTTTTTTATCTGTCAGTTATTTCTTTCTTTCTTTCTTTCTTCCTTTCTTTCTTTCTTTCTTTTTTCATTCTTTCTTTCTTTCTTTCTTTCTTTCTTTCTTTCTTTTTTCATTCTTTCTTTCTTTCTTTCTTTCTTTCTTTCTTTCTTTCTTTCTTTTTTCATTCATTCTTTCTTTCTTTCTTTCTTTCTTTCTTTCTTTCTTTCTTTCTTCATTCTTGATGCTCAGCTCACATTGTTGAATTTAATTTCTCAATAAAGATCCTTAACAATATTTTCTTTGCTGAAAATTTAAACATCTTGAGTCACAGGCGGTCGTGACTTTTATATTTCAAAGATATCATCCCCTGTTCAAGGGAACAAAAGAAAAATAACTTAATGCACATGTTTTTTTCCCCCCGCTCTTATTTTCTTCTTCCACCTTTTTATTATCCCATTTTCCATCTGAACGCCGGGCGAATTTGAACAGAATTACATGAAAATTGGCGAAATAAAATGTTAATTTATGCTCTTTCTTATAAAAGGTTGACTGCTGAGTTGGAAATGTATTTAAGTAGGAAAGAGTTTTTAAGGGTCCAGTTAGAGTTCAAGTGCTGTTGGAATAGAAACATCATATGAAGATGTGGGATTATAGGAACAATGACTTTACTGATGTTTGTTCTTTGTTTTCTATTGTAGTGTGTGAATGTATTTTTTATTTTAATGAACGAAAAAAGTCCAAAACTTTCTTTCTTTCTTTCTTTTCTTGTCTTTCTTCTTAAGAATGTTTTTTATGTTTCACAACCATTAATTCTTTCCTCCGTCTCTCTTTGTCTTTCAGTCTGACGTATGAAGACTTTTATTTCAGAAATTTAAATCCCTTTGAGTTGTGTTGTGTTGAAAAGTAAGAAAATGCAAATGTGGTCCAAAATTTAACTGAACTTGTAGAAAATCAGCCAAAAAATTGTGAATTCATGCTTCTTATCATTGACTGTGTTTGTTGAAATAAACAGCAGGTGGCGCTGAGTCTCAGTCAGGTGTCGTTAAACTATTGCAGTATTAAAAAAAAGCCAGTTAAACCTCTAATGGTGGAAAAAAACCCAATAACCACTCTTTTGTTTTATCCGCTCCACCATTTTTTCCAGCCAAGCGTAAAAACTTTGCAGCAATATTTTGAGTTTTTCAAAATAAAATGTGCAAATTGAAAGTTGGCTTAAAAACACGTGGATGGAAAGACTCCAGCTGTCTGATGAGTCCTGATCCTCATCCCTCCTTCCTCTCCTCCATCTTCCTCGTCTCGCTCTGTCAGCTCCGAGTGTGTGTGTGTGTGTGTGTGTGTGTGTGGATCTCCTGGCCTCCACATGATGACACAGGTGTGTGTGTCAATTTCCATCAGGATTGTTTTGGGATAAAAGAGGAGTGTGTGTGTGATGACAGCCTGCATTAAATCTGATAAGTTTGAAGAACTTCTTCCTTCATTTCTCATTTTATTTATCTATTTTGTTTGTTGTCTTTGTCTTTTTTTTACTGTTTTATATTTCCTCCCTTCTTTTATTTTCCTCCCGTCTTTCCGTCGTTGATTGACTTGAAGTCCCACGACGGTTAAACTTCCCTCCCGTCGTGTCTCCCCACCTTTCTTCCCTCGCCGTCTTCTTACTTCACCTCTCTCCTTTCTTTTGTTATTTTATTATTTGTGTCAGTAGGTGCGACCAGCTGGCGAGCTGCAGCGAAGGAATTCCCCCGATCTTTCCTTCCGTTCCTCCCTCTATCCATGTCTAATCATTTACACACACACACACACACACACACACACACACACACACACACACCCTCTTTCCAGGACTGGGATGGTTAGATTGGATGAGCGGAGGTGGAATATATGAGCCGTGTTAACTGGCAGCCCTTTAAAAGAAAAACATTCCTCTTTCTTTGAGGAAGAAGCAGCATTAAATTGTCTGTTTGTCTGTTTTACAGACGGGCTCATCATCTGTCACATCTGGGCTCGTCCTTCCACCTCTGAGTCCACGTCTTTAAAAAGAGGCTTGTGAGGCGTTTGAGTTCAATCAGCGACGTCAACTTAATGAAGATAAACAAATAAGAGTGTTTCCTTTCGTGGCCTCTGTGTCGTGAACGTGTGTCGGTTGATTACAGTGACAAACGAGGAAAGATGGCGCTCACAGTATGTCTCCACAGCGTCCGGTGTTTCTACGCTTCCCATTCGTTGTCTATTTGAGCAGCCGTGCAATGCATTCTGGGAGAGTTTAACTGTTGTCGAGTTAAAATGACGACAGATTATATCTTATATCTCGCTTGAAATGTTGTCAGTAAACCATTTTTGTTATTTAAGGGAAACTTTCAGAACAAGTATCCATGTTGGTCCTGCTTGAAAATACTTTTTAAGACTGCGTCGAGACCGTTAGCTTCCAGTTTCAACAGACAAAACTGGATAATTTTGGCATCTGTTGGGACATTTTGCAGCCGTCTTTGTGGCTTTCTACATAACTTAAGTCAGGTCATCTACATGACGTAACTTCACCACGTTAGTAAGTTAAAAAAACTCACTTTCATACTTCCTGGTCTCTCAGGAGAAAGTCCTGTCGTTGTTTCACTCAACCACATCTTCTCCCGACTTCCTCCTTTGCTGCTGTAATAATCTCTACAGCCACTAGAGGTCGCCGCCGAACAAGAAATGTAAATATGCGTCGTAATAAGCTGCTTTCGCTGTCGAGCTGTATGGTCGCTGATGAAGACAGGCTGCATTTGCGAGGTAAGCAAGAGGATATTTTGATTTTTCTGCTTGTTTTAGCATCTGACTGAAAGATGTAAAAGTAATTACAGTAATGGAAGTTGTTGCAAAAGCATCAGTGTTCATCACAACTTGTGTAATCGGTTGTTTCATTTACTCTCATCCAACGTATTTAACACTTAAACACACACACACACACACACACACACACATATATATATTCCAACGTTATATTCCTGTGTATTATTTTTAGACCAGAGCCACATCAAGACAGATGGCGTATACACTATTATAAATATTTATAATAAAAACAGCGGGTTAAATCACTCAAACATAATCAGTTGTGAGCGTCTTCATAAAACATCGTTGGTCATTTATTGACAAAAAACTCTAATATGACAGCCAATCAGCAGCAATGTTGCAAATTCAATTAAAATTAGAATTTAAATGAACTTTTGAGTATTTAGCTTCGTTCAGCATCGTGTCACTTTCAGCTGCGCGTGTGTGTGATTATTAAAGATGCAAAGTGTGTGTGTGTGTGTGTGTGTGTGTGTGTGTGTCTTGCCTTTTACCAGGCATCTTAATGACGCGGCCGCTGAATCAGCAAAACAGTGTACAAAGTGAAGAGGATGAAAGATGGAGAGTCAAAGAGAGAGAGAGAGGAGGGTGATGGAGGGGAGCGAGAGGGAGGGGAAAAGGAAAAGATGAAGAGGAGATACAAAGAGGGGAAAAAAGGACGAGAAAGTGAGAAAAAGGACGATGTTAATCAGGAGAAACATAGACAAAGGAAAAAAGCGAGAGCTAAAAAGATGAAGAAATAGATTGAAAATGTGATGAGCGATAGTGTCGGTTAAAGAAAGAGGAACAGAGAGATTAATGACGAAGAATCTGCTTGTTTTTGAGCGATTTTAAGGTGTTTCTGCTGCAAAACCGCCCGTTTCATGCCCGTGTGTGTGTGTGTGTGTGTGTGTGTGTGCTTTCTCTGTGCCCTGCATGTGTGTGTGTGCATCGGTGTTTGTGCCAGACTCATGCCAGCCTGCGTGTGTGTGTGTATGTGTGTGTGTAAACAATAGAGTTGATTAGGCGTTGCGTGGCAGTGACAGCGCTGAGGGGAGATGATTAATGATTCTCTGTTTAATGTGATTAGTCCATTAATACCTCCTGTGATGGCTCAGACCGGCTAACACTGGGGAAAGGTCAGCACGCGCACGCACACACTCACACACACACGCACACACACACACACACACACACACACACGCACTCACACAGACACACGTTCCTGTGATGGATCATTAAGGAGGTCAAAGAAAGGAGTGCTGCTGTAGTTTCCTGTTTGAGAATAAACAGTGAAATTATTCTGTTTAATGTGATTTTTTTCTTATAAGCGCTCGACACACACCTTAAACTGAGTGTGTGTGTGTGTGTGAGTGTTATAAATACTAGGCATAACAGGTTTCACATGTGAGATAGGTTGCACATGTGATCTTGTAGGTTGCGCATGTGATCTAGGTTTCACGTCTGAGATAGGTTTCACATGTGATCTCATAGGTTTCACATGTGAGATAGGTTTCGCATGTGATCTCATAGGTTTCACATCTGAGATAGGTTTCACATGTGATCTCATAGGTTTCACATGTGAGATAGGTTTCGCATGTGATCTCATAGGTTTCACATCTGAGATAGGTTTCGCATGTGATCTCATAGGTTTCACATGTGAGATAGGTTTTACATGTGATCTCATAGGTTTCACATTTGAGATAGGTTTCACATCTGAGATAGGTTTCACATGTGATCTCATAGGTTTCACATGTGAGATAGGTTTCGCATGTGATCTCATAGGTTTCACATGTGAGATAGGTTTTACATGTGATCTTGTAGGTTTCACATGTGAGATAGGTTGCACATGTGATCTCATAGGTTTCACATGTGATCTTGTAGATTGCGCATGTGATCTTGTAGGTTTCACATGTGAGATAGGTTTTACATGTGATCTCATAGGCTTCACACGTGATCTCATAGATTTCACATGGGATCTCATAGGTTTCACATGTGATCTGTAGGTTTCACATGTGATCTCGTAGGTTTCACATGTGATCTTGTAGGTTTCACATGTGATCTCATAGGTTTCACATGTGATCCTGTAGGTTTCACATGTGATCTCGTAGGTTTCACATGTGATCCTGTAGGTTTCACATGTGATCTCGTAGGTTTCACATGTGATCTTGTAGGTTTCACATGTGATCTCATAGGTTTCACATGTGATCCTGTAGGTTTCACATGTGATCTAGTAGGTTTCACATGTAATCTTGTAGGTTTCACATGTGATCTTGTAGGTTTCACATGGGAATTTACATGAGCTTCATATAAAACTTTTAAAAACTTCCAAAACCACACATTTTCCATGTGCAAAGCATGTGTTTTGCATGTTTCACACATGACTTCAACTGTTTTCTAATCGTACATTTCATGTAAAATCAGATGGACATGTAATCACGTGACCACGTGTGTCAGTGCAAATTCATGTTTTTTTTCTATAAGGGCAGAGAAGGGCGGGTCTTGCATGACAACCAGTGTGATCCATAATTACGCAGTTGCACATTAATTAAGGATAATCTTTTTCTTGCTGTGTCCTGACTGTTGTTTGGACTTGTTTTAATGTCAGTGCAGAAGCAGTGAACTGCCCCTTTAACCTCCTCCCCTGTTGTTTTTGATCAGACCGGTCGGAGCGTTTGGGCTTTGTTAAAAGCGCTCACATTCTTCCGTTGACGCCCAGGTGAAGTTCCAGCTTTCAGTCAACCCACGACGTACGAGGGTGTGAGAGAGAGAATCCCCCTCGAAGAACAAACAGTTCTCCTTCTTCTCTCTGGCAGCTCTGAGGAGGAAACACGGCCGCGGTGCCAGTTTGTCTCTATAGAGATCGAACCTGTTTACCACCAAAGACTCACAGCCAGGACAACACGGAGAGAGAAGATCAGATTTGATTTGTAGATTTTATTTATCATCACCTGTGTGTTTCTGGGTGTATCTTTGCTGTCTTTATGCAGTAAAAAGTGTTTATTACACAAGTTTTGACTGATCAATAGTTAACATTGTATTTGTGTGTGTGTGTGTGTGTGTGTGTGTGTGTGTGTGAGTGAGTGTTAATCTAACCAGTATAGTTAATATGTTGTTCTCATACTCTATTAGCCACTGTTGACAGCTGATGATTGATCTTCTCATCATTTCTCCCTCCAACACCCTGCGGTGAATGTGTGTGTGTGTGTGTGTGTGTGAACGTGTGTGTGTGTTTAAACCTGATTTCATGTCTGTTTTTGCCTGAAATCTTGAGCAGTGAGGTGTGTTTTATTGTACAGCTTTTATAGGTACGATGTTAGCGTTAGCATCATGTACGTACTCCCTACAACCCTCGTATTAGAAATAGAAAAAACATCCTTAAAGTGTTGTAGTTTTTATAGGCCTACAACATTCACCAACACTGAGTCACTGTGTGCGACTTTGTTCCATATTTGTCATCCCGTGTTTCGTCTTTGTGGCTTTGTGATGTCGCGCGTCCTCTGGTGGCCATATTGAGCATTTCATACCTTCAGTCATCTGTTTTGCCACATCGGTAGGAACCCAAAACAAAGAGATTTGTCTGTGATCTGACTACAATAAATGGATCATAATGCCGCCATGTAAAAAGCCTGAATTAAAGCTTAATGGAGTCCAGATCCATCCTATGCTGTGCTGAGACATATTTCCATGACTTACCAGTTAGTCCGACTTCCTCGCTCAATTTCCTCCTTGCCAGCTCCTTTTTTGTCTTGTCTTGGTATGAGTAGATGTGTTATCGTACAGCTCCGGGTGTCTGCAAATGGCCACGATTAGTCATTATTATCCTCCCCTCCATTGCCGTACATGAATGTCCGGACATCAGTGACATTAATGTCATTGCGTCACTCTAAATGTCTACGCCGCTAGGCTTTCGCAACACAGCCTCACGCAAAATCCTTGCTTGAGTTTGATATTTTTAACTCACACGAATGTGCTTTTTGTGTCATCGAGAATTTGCGTCTTTTCATTGACTTTGTGGTCTAGTCTGAAGGCACCATAACGTCCTCCAGCTCCTCTGCCTAAACTCTCAACGATTCACGGAGTTTCCTCATTTCACAGATGACTTTACCCGTTGCTAAAGTAGCCACTAACACTGGTCTCCAAGTGAGCACAGGGAATTTAGTTCTGAGGTGGTTTACGGAGTTTCCTGGTGCTTAAACGTAACTTGTTGTAGCTGCTGTTAGCACCAAGACCAATCCCTGCATTGTATTCCCTGTCATCAAATTGGCATCTGTCAGTCTCTGATGCTGTGTTAGGCAATGATTTTGTTTTGCAGGTAAGACTGCTGACACCTCAATGAAACGTTAACTGTAGACTTCTTATTCCTTTTGTTTATACTTCCACAAATCTGTAAAATTAATTTTAAATGCATCTTGTTTTGCTGTCATCTTGACCAGCACTCCCTCAGAGGGACGTTCATGACTTAAACAAGGAACAAATGTCTTTTAAAACAACTTCTTGAGGCAAGACGGGATCCTCCTTCCTGCAGCCTTCCTTCCTGATAAGATGGGGCATATTTTTGCACCTTAAAATCTCACCTGCTGCAGGTTTAACCTTCCAGCCTGCTGTGTTTTATTGAGCTTACCTTCAGTGAGGCCTTGCAGGGTCTTGGGGAAAGCCTTGGCAGCCTAACACAGCCAGTAACTCACTCCAGCACTTCAACAATGCTGCTAGGACTCAATTATTTTCCACCTTTGTTGCGTCCCGAAAAACCTGCGCGCCTCAGAGTCGTTGCCACATGAACTCCTCCAAGTTTCGGCGCCATAAAAACGTCACTCCTCTTTTTTTTTTTTTTTCACATCCGACGGCTTAGAGCTCCTCTCCTTCAAAGCAGATCAATCACCAAAGCCTGACTGGGGAAATTGAAGTGGAAACGCCTCGCGCGACGGCTTTCAAGTTGGCAACCGCCAAAGTTTTTTCGGCTAACGAAGCTGTTATCTATATGAGAAAAGTTAAGCTATACGTTGAAATGCATATCTGAGGCGATCGCAATTTCAAAGAGTCACTGGCGCTTATCCAATCACACAGCAGTCAGTCTCTCTCCCCCCTCCTCCCCCTCCTCCCTCCCTCTTCTTTCATTTTATCTATACCTCTCACACGTTCCCTCGATCCCACTTCTTCTTCTTCTTCTTCTCTGTTTCTGCTCCTTTTTCTCTGAATTAGATCCATGTTTTGCTATCACTCACCCCCTCTCACTCTCTCTCTCTTTATCTCCGTTAAAGAGTGTTGATCCCTTCCTCGCTCGAGAAACCTCAACACACACACACACACACACACACACACACACATGCATTTTAATTAATACATAGATTTAAATTGCGATGCCTGTGTGGTGAAGTGATATACACCCCCGCTGGTTAAAAGTCTTTTTTATTGCTTAATCAATGTTGAAATTAATATGATTTAACTCCCGACCCCTCGTTACACATATACACCCACCCCGCGCGCACACGCACACACACGTATACACATACACATGTCTGCTGGGTTATTAATTATAACACTAATTAACCTACGACTAATGATTTGGCCTCTGTGTTGAGTGAGTGTGTGAGTGTGTGTGTGTGTGTGTGAAAGAGACAGAGAAATTATGTGAGTGCTTGCATTTAAGTGTGCGTCTGCGTGTATCTGTGTGTGTGCGTTCGTGTAAATATATGTTAATTTGATTCCCAGATATGATGGATTATAGGGGCTTACGATAACGACAGTGAAACTTCTCTTCAAAGCTCCGAGTTCGTTTCCATAATTCCGTTTGGCACTCGGATCAATAAAGTTTTCCGAGTCAAATTTAAAAAACGGAGCCCTCGTCCAAATGCTTTTCATTCTTCCTGTGCCATTTCCCTGTCCCCGGTTGATTTTTTTATTTATTTATTTTTAAGGAAATGAAAACTGCTGCCGCACCACCTGGGGACCCCGGGCACCCCACGCCTCCCCCGATTTCTCCCAACGACAACCGGCTTTGTTTTTTGATTTATTCGATTGAAGGTATTTTTCGCTCTGATTTTGTTGTTTAATGTTCACTTCTTAACCAGCTCGTGATTGACTCTTTCCCCAACACGCTGTTTTAATGCGCCAACGAGGTCGGGTTGCTTTGCTCAAGGGCATTTCAACGGCGGTTTCTTCGAACATCAAATACTCAGCTATTGACATTTTAGAAGATGTGACACGGTTCAACAAGGTTCAGTTTTACCTGAATCAGACCGTTTGCAGGGATTCAGGAGGATTTAATGCTGCTGACACTACGTCAATAAAGTGGACAGGTTGAACAAATGAAGGTGTTTTTGTTACCTGTAGCTATCAAGGACTTTACATTAAATCTGGACACGAGTTCACTCCTATGAAAGCTGCTCAGTCAAGCCAAAAGAAGCTCACAGGTATGAAGTTACCCAGATCTTCCGTTTTGTTTGGCCCATAGAGCGAGTGCACTAGAGACTGCTTTACAGACGCTTCTTTCACAAAGTAAGTCTGTGGGAAAAAGTCTTTTTGGGCCTCGGTGCGTCACATGACGATGTAATTACACGGTTTGGCCACTATGACAGTGGCGCTCTTCCCGGGGGCTCAGGTGAAACAGGTAACTTGGAAGAAATCCACATACCAACACCTTTAAAGGTCACTACCTGATGCTTTATAACCTGTCTCTTCTTCACCCTATCTGTACAAAACGCTAAATATAAAAATTACCGTTTATAAATGCAACTCGGATAATTACCTGAAGGTTGTAGACGACGTACAGCTTCGTTAAAGTCCTCTACATAGATTTAGCTAACTTTTGTCTTTTTGGCTAGGATAGCTATGTAGCTTTTTCTTAAACTGACCAGAGTCAGCTCAATAACTCAAATGTTGCAGCTAATTATATCTTGTGTTTTCGTTTAACAAAGATGTTAAATGACGATGTTTACATTAAATTGCTAGCTGCTACCAGGTGAGGTGAGCTGTTGCTAATTATCAAATTAGCAACAGCTGGGGTTAGCTGACCCGACACAAAATCAAGCACGCGGATCAGTGGTGATCACTAATCAGATAAGGAGTATGTTTAAAAACTAGCTTGTTCCTGTCACAGTTAGCTAAAGATGCTAGTAAGTGCTAGGTGAGTGATGTTTGTTTTCTTCAATTAAAACAAGCATTAAAATGCAGCTGTTGTTCTTTTTATTGAAACCTTTATTGCAGCCGTGCAGCTCCTAGCTTTACGCTTTTTGTGACCTTTTAACTGCTTCATTTGCTCCTCGTGTTCGTCTTCCATCATGTCTTTTCCTTAAACCTTTTTAAGTTTCATTCTTCGTCATCCCCTTTAATCCTCCTTTCTCCGCCGCTCCCTTCCTTCCTCTCATCTTCCCTTCCCTCGTCCCCTCACGCCGCCTCCTCCGTCCTTCGCCTTAAGACGAGGTCTATTGATTTTACACACCTTGTTGAAATTGCGTCAAATACACACTCACCGTCTCTTTATTCATCTCTATCTACGACACACACACACAACGGTGCGGTGTGACAGCCAGGCTGACAATAGGTGGCTGTCAAAGTGATTGATGGCACTGATTATATGTTAATAATGAAATAAACATTAAAAAACACATTTAATAAAGCTCTCCATTAATGAACCAACCACACTATCTATCTATCCATCTATCTATCCATCTATCTATCTATCTATCTATCTATCTATGAAAGAAGGATAAAGGGAGAGGGAACAAAGGACGACAGGAGGTTCAGGTATGTTGCTTATACAACCATAAGCATTATTAATATTTATCTGTTATATCGTCATTTTAACATGTATTTGTTGTGGATATATGAAAAGTCCTTGCGACCCAGCAGGAGAGTTGACTTTCACATCAGCAGTTTTTAAAAAAAGACAAAAAAAAAAAAAGTTGAAAAAGTTTTGAGAGGAGAAAGAGAGAGAGAGAACGAGAGAGGAGAGAAAGAAAGAGAGTATTTTGGTAAAAACAGAAAGCAGGACACAACGGTAACCGACGGCAACCATCATCAATCAGAGTTTGAAGACATCGCTGCTGGCAAAGACGACAGGAACAGAGAGAGAGAGGATGGGGCGGCGTCGGGATGAAGGGATGTAAATGCAAAAAGAGAACGAGTTAAATATAAAATACAGGGAGCGAGAGGGCGAGAGAGAGAGAGAGAGAGAGAGAGGGGGGAGACGGGTGATGTTTGTAAAGGTGGGGGAGAGATGGTGATGAGCGAGAGACAGAAGAGGAGAATGGGACAAATGGGGAGAGAGAGAGTTGTGTTTTTGGCCTCTTTAGCTGTTTTATAAAGAGGAATTAGGACAGTGTAGTCACCCTGAGACCTGCTCTCCCTCAGTTAGTCTCTCTTTCGTCCTCCCCTTTTTTTCCTCTCTCAATTTTTAGTCTGACCACAAAGAGACACGAAGAAATTCACCCGTGAAAACTCAGGAAATTCATGCGACTATCTGCAACCGAAAACATTCTTAGTACCGATAACTAATATGGCTTTTCCACCAACATCAGCGGGTTTTCAAACGTGGGTCAACCCGCTAAAAATCGCCTAGTGACCCCATTCCCAGTTCCCGCAGGCAAAGCAACCCGTCTGTGATTTTTAATGTTGTACGTCACCGACGTCACGTTTCACGAATGTGCCGGAAACAGATTAGTAAGCTTTAGTTGTGTTAAAAGCCGCGGCGTACTTTTAAACTTTGGAGAAAGCCGGCTGTTTCCAGAGCTTCCAGTCCGTATGCTAGATGCTACAGGGTTCAGCTCCTTAAAAAGTCTAAAGATCAGCTGTAGGTCGTCGGGGAAATTGTCCCACTCGGTATTCTTACGTAATACAAGTATCGTGTGTTTGTTTGATATTGTATTACACAATTACACACTTGTTTACGTTATGTAAGCTAGCTACAGATGTTGGCGTCTGGCTGTGTGTATCCTTTTCTTTATCGCCACATTTAGCTAGCTAACAAGCTAGGGACGGGCCGAAATGGGAAGATTGCCAAAGGAGGAATTAAAGCAAGGTGTTATTTATGCTGAAAGACTTTCATATTATGTATATAAATACATTTTTTCTTCTTCTTTTAAACCAGTCTTCAGTTGCTTAGCAGAACGCTGCAACACTGTTTTGCTGTGAAGCTCCAGAAATGTTTTGTAGACTACGAAACTTCGGCACGGGGTGAGTAGAAAATGACTCAATTTTAATGTTTTGGTGGCCTTTTCTTTTAAAAAGGTCTCAAAAGACGTTGAACGTGACTTGAAAAAATGTGCAGGAGTGTACAGACAGTCGTCTCAACCCAGTTTCAGTAAATAAAGCTGATGAGGGTACCGTTTAAAGATGTATTTGTACTGGTAGATGTGTCGTACCTTAACCTCCGGCTGTCTGCAGACCATGCCTCCTCTCCTCTGGAGCAGCATCGCAGGTCATATTAAAGTAAATGGTGCGACGCAGCTGAAGCTCTCACTTCCTTCAAAGGTCAGCAGAAGGAAGACGGTTTAAAATCGGTCGTCGGCGCTAATTTACATGTCAAAGTTCACTAAACTTGGAGCGAACACAGAACTCTGGACTCTGTGAGCTGATTCACTGATCAATTCTATTTAAATCTGATTGATTTGAGCCTGAAATCTGAAAGTATCACAAATACTGCTGTGCCCATAACTCTCTCTCCTCAGTCTCTCCATCTTCCCTCCTCTTCCTCCTCTCCTTGTCTTCATCCCTCATTCATTTCTCTACTTCCTCCCTCGCTCTCCCTCTCTCTCCCATCCTCCTCTAAAGTCTGTTCTTTCTGGATGAGCAGGTTTTATGAGCGGAGTGATAAAGAGAAGGGGGGATGAAGGGCAGAGAGGGAAGGAGAGGTGGAGGACAGAGGAGGGGGACGACGGGAAAGAAAAAAAAAAAAAGATGAGGACAGAAAGAAGTGGGAACAGGAATGAGCTCAGTCTTTATTACTCCAGACTGGATATTACCCAAGAACATTTTTTATTGCATGAAATGTCTGTCCCTTTCTCTGTCTCAAGGTTTATTTCTGATTTTAAACTTTTTTTTTTTTTTTGAGCTGATCCGTCAACAAACTGCAGGAAAACATGGAGGCAACATCTGTGACATCGTCCACATGTGAACTTAACGCAACAAAGACACACATGAGAAGCAGTCGATGTATCGCGATGTAGCACGTTTTCATTTGACTTGTATTGAGAAACATTTTATATCTGAGAAATCAACGTCAGTATATCACGTCAACGCAACAAGACAAGCTCAAGGGGCGTCACACCATCAGACGTACCCCATGCGGCAGGTTTTCTCCTTCCTGTGTACGTCCAACGTTTTCTGACTCGGGGATGGGTGGAGAAAATGGACGCCTCACTTCAGCCATTTTCTCCACCCATCACTGAGTCAGAAAACGTCTATACGACCAGGCGTCCTGCCGCGACGTGTCAGAATTGAGGAAATGTAGTGTAGTTTAGTGCTCCTTAGCAAATCATAGCATGCTAACACGCTCAACTACGAGGATGAACATCGTACACATTAGCATGTTAGTGTTGGGATTGTTAGCATGTTGCCTCAAAGCACCAATGTGCCTATAGTATGGGCTAACAGAGGTGCTAGCATGGCTCTTGTTTTTGGGTTTTCTTGATAAGGCTAGTATGCTAATGCTACAGCTAATAATGTCACTGCGACAGAGCTCCTTACTGTGAAGTATTCAGTTTTTCTTTTGAAGTAGCCAATTAATAAGTCATTTTTGCAAATTTTTACATGCTAGCCGACTAAGCTAAGATGCATGTTGGTGGTGATGTTAGCGGTACAGCCCCACTGTTGATGCTTCATCTTATTCTTCATATTTTAAGCAATATGTTTTTAAATGAATCACCAAATTAAGCAAAATGTAGCTGCAAAATAAAATCTGATATCAGCTGTAAAAGCAGTTCACTGGACACGAGCTGAATATTTAACAGCTCATCATCGTTATCGATAAAACCATTTTCCACCTCATGTGACGGTAAAACAACAGGAGATTTTTTATTCAATATTCGGCGTGTCCATTAAGTTGTAATTAAGTTGATGATTGAAAATAAATAAATAAATTTAATAAAAACCTGCTTGTATGGAAACGAAGCGTCGCTGTCACTCCGTCCGGCCTCGAGTCGCTCGCTCTGCAGTTTGACACTTGGTAATTGTGTTGTTGAATTAGATTATTAAAGAACACAACTTGAGCCGCCGTCGTCAACATCATCGCTGGAGGCGCCGGGCATGATGGGAAAAGACACACACGCACACACACACACGTGTCATCTCAGAATTACTGTATATCATCACAAACACAAAAGTTGCTTACATGCACGCAATGTCATCTGCTGCACACACACACACAGCACACACACACACACACACACACACACACACACTGTAATGAAAGCTGCGGGCTATTGTGTGTGAGATGGATGGTTTGACTTTAAGCTTGTATAAATAAAAGCTAAATAAATCCTGATGGCCTCTAGTGATGGCTCAGATACAGCAGCAGTGTGTGTGTGTGTGTGTGTGTGTGTGTGTGTGTGTGTGATGTTTGTATATAGAAACACTTTGGACAAGAACTGAGGTGTTTGTGAGACAAGAGTTTGAAAAGACACACACACACACACACACACACACACACACACACTCACACACAGACACACACACACACACACACACACACACACAGCCCGCGGCTCTTCTCTCATTCATGTTTTCGTCCCAAAGTGAAACAAAAAAAAGAAAATTATAAAAAGCCGACAGACCAATGTCACCCAACACTCTCCCTCTCTCGCCCCTCGTCTCTTTCTCTCTCGCCCTTCTTCACTGTAACTCTTTATTTTTCCTTTTTAAATCTTCTTTCATCCATTTTCTTTCCTCTTTTCTTTTCCCTTTCATCTCTTTACCTTTCACTTCCCATTGATTTGGTGATTTACAGCTGACAGTCCTGGTCTTTGCTGCAGGTTATCACCGAGCTAAACGAGGTTGAAAAGTGATTTTTAGATGTCTGGATGTTTCAGCTGAATCCAGATGACTGTATTTCAATATGAGACACCACAAACCTGAACAACAAAACAGGCTGTTGCTTTACAAACTACTGTTTTCTGATTTAATACCACTATCGGCGGTCACTACCGTTCAAAACCATGACGGTCTCATGATCTGGTAGGTTAAAGGAAAAACGCTAACACAGTGTTTTTATGAGACATGGGCAGTGGTGGAGGTTTGGTCTTAACATTTGTAGGGACGTAACAACCCACCCACAGACAGGAGAGGGAAGGAAGTAAGTCATCTGAAAGACTGAATGTTCGCCCATGTTTGAGGCTTGGACCGGCAGCTTTGATAACTTTCAATTGTCAGCAGGCTTTCAGCGAATCAAATGCTGCGATAACACGACTAAACTGGTCATCTTGGAGACGCAGCCTCTGGGAGGTTATATCAGAATGATCTAATATGAGTTACTTCAAAGATACTGTGAATGAGTTCACTCAAATGTTCTGTCCTCGAAAAATATCTTTAGGGACAAAAATAATCTGATGTCCAAAATCTGAGTCTGAGAAATTTAGTCAAAATTTTTAAAAAGTCAGATTTCGGAGAAAAAGGTGAATTCTGATTAAATTCAGAATTTTAAGAAAAAAATATTTTTTTTAAAAAAAAGGAAGAAAAAAGTCAGAATTCTGAGAAAAAAGTCAAAATAAAAAAAGTCATTTTTAAAAAGACAAATGTCAGATTTTCCGAATTTTCTGAATTCTAAGAAAAAAAGTCAGATTTCTGATTTTAAAAAAAGTGAATTCTGAGAAAAAAAGGTCTGAATTTTGAAAAAAAGGGAAATGTTTTTAAAAGTCAAATGAAAAAAAGTGAATTCTGAGACAAAAGTCAGATTTCTAAGAAAAAAATCTGAATTTTGAGAAAAAAGTAATCATTTTTAAAAAAGTCTGGATTAAAAACAGACCTGTGATGCAAACGTTCCAAGTCATTGACTTTGTTGATCTGTTCGTCCACCTGACCTCCCATAACAACATCATTCCACTGTATTTCATGACATTTGATGACATTCAGTCACACGGCCACAATAATTTCTTGCTGGGAAACCTTTAATGATTAAATGACCAATGCTGACGTCTTCGTGATGGATTTTGTGTTTGTTATATTTATACGGAGGATAAAACACTAACAATCATTTTAAAATCGCTTTAATTCCCCAAATAAATGATAATCAGATGACGTGATACAAAATGGCTGGTATTAAGAAAATGACCTGTTGTTGATTTAACTAAATTTGGAGCATTTCAGGCTATTCTTTGGTTTAGAAAGTGAATCAAGACAATTCAAGAAAAACAGTAGATGTATGATGGTAACACTACAACAAACCAGCTCTTTAAGTTAGTAAACACCTTCATCAAACTTTATACAGTTACCTCCGTCTGCTCAGTTGAAGTCCAGGTAACTTTCCTCGAACATACATCATTGTCAAGTGAGACTGTACATCCTGCAGCCACCCAGGGAGTTTCTCCTCACTGATGAATGATATTATTTCCCCTCCCTGCTGTCATTCATGCAGTTTTCAGAAGTGAAAGTGATAAAGAGAGATAATGTGAGGAGGAACACCACACTGGATGTTGGAACTCTGAGAAACAAAGACTTGAACATTGTCATTTGGTGCTAGATGAAAAGTCAGGGGATAAACCAGAGTCCAGAGTTTTATCTTCTGAGGAGCTTCCGACAAAATTACATCTGAGACAATTCAGTTGTTGTTGAGGTATTCAATCTGGACCAAACACAGTGGAGGTCCAACAAAAAATGTGTCTGAAATAACAAAACAGCCCAGATTTACTGTGCTTTCCACCATTTTTTTCCTCAGGACACAATCAACGACATGTCCGAGCTCTACGGCTCCAAACATGCTGATATTTGCTTCTGATTGGCTCACAGCAGAGTGACATCATAATTGAAGGTGACAATAGGCCTTCTGTTTCAAAAGGAAAAAAACCACAAAATATGACATGTATCAGGACAAGTTATTAAAAAAGTCTGAATTTAAAAAAAAGTCAGTTTTGAAAAAAAGGTGGAATTTTTAGAGAAAAGTTTGAATTCTGGAAAAAAGTTGGAATTTTGAGAAAAAGTCGGATTTTTTAAAGAAAAGTTGGAATTCTGGAAAAAAGTTGGAATTTCGAGAAAAAGTCAAAATTCTTAGAGAAAAAAAATCTGAATTCTGAAAAAAAAAGCAGAATTTTTAGTGAAAAGTCGGAATTTCTGGAAAAAAGTCGGAATTTCCGGAAAAAAAAATCGGAATTTCTAGAAAAATTCGGAACATTTTTAGAAAAAGTCAAAATTCTTAGAGAGAAAGTCGGTATTCCGAAAAAAAAAAAAAGTTTTGAGAAAAAGTTGGAATTTTGAGAAAAAGTCTGAATTCTGAAAAAAAGGTGGAATTTTCATAGACAAAGTCAAAATTCTTGGAGAAAAGTCTGAATTCGGAGAAAAAAAAGTCTGAATTCTAAAAAAAAAAGCAGAATTTCTAGTGAAAAGTTGGAATTCTGGAAAAAAGTTGGAATTTCTGGAAAAAAGTTGGAATTTCTGGAAAAAATAGGAATTTTGAGAAAAAGTCAAAATTTTAAGAGAAAAAGTCGGAATTCCGAAAAGAAAAAAAAAATTGAGGAAAAGTTGTAATTTTGAGAAAAAGTGAATTCTGAGAGAAAAGTCTGAATTTTAAGAAGAGTCAGAATTATTTTTTAAATTTTTCTTTGTATGGCTTTATTGATAGGACAGCTTCAGAGATGACCAGAAACAGGATGAGAACGAGAGGGGTGACACGCAGCAAACGACCCCAGACCGGGACTTGTTGTTGTTGTTGTTGTTGTTGTTGAGGTGTTTGATTCTGGACCAAACACAGTGGATGTCCAACTAAAAACAGCCCAGATTTACTGTAGATCTTTATAAATATATCAACCATTTTGTTCCAAACATGCTTCTGATTGGCTCGCAGCAGAGTGACATCATCCATGGAGGTAACGTTGGGTCTTCTGTCCTCCGCAGAGACAAACACAGATGACTGGATGTATCAGGACGAGTAATTTAACGGGCCTTTTGTGTGGAGCACCGGACTCTTCCTCTGCCGCCCTCTCGGGGGACGAAGAGCATTTTACAGACAAGTTTTTCCACTTTTGTCCTCTCTCGTCACCTCCTCCTCTTCCTCCTCCTCCTCCTCTAAGTTTGCTCCTCTTCCTCTCTTTCTCACTCTCCACATCCCAAAGTCCATCTCCAAGTTCATCTCGGTCATTATAACCCCGCAGAGAGAGATTCACCTCCACTAAGACCTCATCTCTCTCTGTCTCGCCCTCTCGTCTTCTCTCGGAGTCCAGCTCCAGTCTGATCATTATTAGTCCTGAGAGACAAATTATTGCCCTGGTGCCTCTGACTCTCTTTATCCCTCCATCCTCTCCACTTCTTTCTTACTTTGTCTCACCTCTTATTTATTCTCCAGCGCCCCACCTTTTCTCCTCCTTGACCCCTCGTTCCCCCTTCACTCGTTTATTTGGACGTTTTCTCTTAATTTCTCTCTTTTGGATTCAGTTTTTCCTCCACTTCCTGCTCTCCCTTGTGGAGAAATGACAAATAGTGGACACAGCAGTCCTGTATTTAAATTTAAATTTTATTTTTATTACATTAATAAGAATAAGCAAAAACAGATTTCTGTCGCGCCTCGTCTCTTTTTTTTTTCTCTCCGTGTGTCTTTTTCTCGCCTTTTCCCTCTTTTCTTTCAGTCAGGGTTCCTCAGAGTAATGAGATTACACAGGATTATAAAAGCCTGTCTGTCTGTAATCCACACCACTCATCCCATTTCACTGTTTAAAACACACACACACACACACACACCAACACACACACACACACACACACACACAACACACAGCAGTAATTAATTCTCTCTGGCGCTCCATGATGATCTCTTCTATTATTCTTTCTTCTCGTCTTTTCTCCTTTAATCCCTTTTCTTTTTCTTTTGTGGTTTAAATTATCACCACGTGCCCACTTTTTTTTTCTTTCTTCCTTCCTTTCTTCCTGCCTCTTTTCATCCTTCCTCCCTAATTTAACTCCTTTCTTTCTTCCTCTTTAACTTATTTTACATCCCAGGAGTATCAAAAGCATCCTGCTTTCCTTCTGCCTTCCTTCTTTCTTTTCCTCCCTTCACACCCTACTTCTCCTTGCTTCCTTCACTGCTTATTTCCCTTCCTTTCTTCCTTCTTTCTGTCCTCTTTTTATCCTTCTCTTTCCTCCTTTCACTCCTTTCCTTCTCCTTCTTTTATTCATTTTACATTCAGAGGTATCAGACGCATCCTCGTTTCCTTCCTCATTTTTCCTCTTTATTTTCCTCCTTCGCACTACTTCCTTCCTTCTTTCTGTCCTCTTTTCATCCATCCTTCCTAATTTAACTCCCTTCTTTCTTCTTCTTTTTACTTCTTTTACATCCAGGAGTATCAAAAGCATCCTTCTTTCCTTCTGCCTTTCCTCTTTCTTTTCCCACCCCCCTCACACCTACTTCCTTCACCTCTTATTTCCTTGCTTCCTTCCTTCTTTCCTCCATCATTTCCTCCTTTCCTTTCCATCCTTCCCATCTAAGTCCTTTCTTACTTCCTTCACATCTTCCTTCCTTCCGTCCTTCCTCCCTAATTTAACTCCTTTCCTTCTTCTTTTACCTATTTGACATCAAGAAGTATCAAATGCATCCTTCTTTCCTTCCTCATTTACTCTTTCCTTTCCTCCATTCCCACCTACTTCCTTCCCCTGCTTCCTTCCTTCCTTCCATCCTCTTTTCACCCTTCCTAATTTCACTCCCATTTTTTCTTCTCCTTTTACTTAATTTACATAGAAAAACAAAAGCATCCTTCTTTCCTTCCACCTCTCCTCTCTCTTTTCCCTCCACTTCACACCTACTTCCTCCCTTGCTTCCTTCTCTTCTTATTTCCTTCTCCTTCCTTCTGTCCTCTTTTCATCCTTCCTTCCTAATTTAACTTCTCTCCTTTTTTGTGTTCATCTTCATCTTTTACTTATTTGACATCCAGAAGTATCAGAAGCATCCTTCTCTCCTTTCTCTCTTCTCCCCCCTTCTCACCTACTCTCCTTCCTTCCTCACCTCCTCACCTCTGCACCTTCAGTCTGATGTTGTTCACTGATCAGCGGTCAGTGTGTGAAACATGCGTCCGTCTCGCCACCAGAGCTCGCATTTGAGCCATCACTGGACACAAACACACACACCACACGAGGACACGCACGCGCACACATGGAGCATGGTTTGAGAGGCTCGACTAGAAAAAAAAAAGGAAAAAAGAAAAAAAAAAGCGAAGAAGAAAATAAATAAAAACTTCCCGTTTGCGAATCAAGGCAGCTCGTGAGAAAGTTTATGGAACAGCAGAGGGAGAGATCTGACCGATACCCTGCACACACACACACACACACACACACACACACACACACACACACACACACACACACACACACACACACACACACACACACACACACACACACACACACACACACATCAATGGAGTGTAATAAAGTCCTCCCACTCCTCTTCTCCCACCAATCACTATCCTCAGCTCAACCAGGAGTCTTCTCTGATTGGCCCCACACGGCTGTCAGTCGTGCGCAACGGAGGCGGGACCAGGGACGGGGGCTGACCTGGAGTCTGATCCAGTCGCTTTTACGCACAGACCGGACAGTCCGCTTTCCACGCACGGATAACAAGAGTGAGAGCGTGTTGTGGATAGAAACAGAGAGAGAGCGAGAGAGAAGAGAGAGAGAGAGAGAGGAGAGAGAGAGGAGAGAAGAGAGCGGAGGAAAATTAGGACGAAGAGGAAAAAGTGAGGGGAAGAAGACGCAGGAAGACGCGAGGACGCACAAGTGTTTTCCCAACTGGAAAGAGCAGAGAAGAAGAAAAGTGTGTGAGTGTGTGGAACGGCAGAGAGAGAGAGGAGAAGTGTGTGCGCGCTTTCAATCACTCACTCTCCACATCCTTACCACCCACCGCCGCCTCCTCCATGTCGCTCCCCGGCTCCCCCCCTCCGCCCTCCTCTCGCCGGGTGTCTGGCGCCCCAAACTCCGGCCGCGCTCTACCGCTCGGGCCCGGACGCGCACCACACACCTCCGTCGCCTCCACCGGCACCCTCCAGCCCGGCGCACAACCAACTCCCTCCCACTCCCACTCCCACTCCCTGTCGCCGTCCCCCGCGCGGCTCACCAGCAGCAGACTGCTCAAGCGCTTTCCTGCCCGCTTGGGCAACGGCGGCCGCCGCCCACCCCGCTGGTGTCCGGAGGCGCGCGGCCAGCCACGGCGACGCTCTGGGACCTCTTCGCCGGGCTCGGCTCGCTCAGCTCAGCCGGCCTGACCCCCCGGCTCCCCCGGCTTGGCGCAGGAGACCTCCTCCAACCCCGGACTTTGCAGCGAGTGGCAAGCTGGTGGAGGTTGCACGGCGTGAAGGTGGCCAAGCTTCAACGTGGACGGCCAGGAGCTCATCTGCCTGCCGCAGGTGTTCGACCTCTTCACTGAAGCACCTGGTGGGCGGGCTGCCACACCGTCTACACCAAGCTGAAAGCGGCTGGACATCAGCCCGGTGGTGTGCACCGTGGAGCAGGTGCGCGTCCTGCGGGGGGCTCGGCGCCCATCCAGCCCGGCGTGAACCGCTGCAAGCTCATCTCCAGGAAGGACTTCGAGACGCTGTACCAGGACTGCACCAGCGCCAGGTCGGTCCGCACCTTCACCACTTTCATATGTCTCATGTTTTAACCTGAAAAGTGTCCAGACTGAGTCCGCGCGGCTGCAACTTTTCGGTTTGTTCGTAGCGATTAAAGTGACTTTAGGGACTTTTCTGCGCGGCTTATTTTCCTCATTTTTTCTATGAGGTCTGGTTCAGATTTCCACTGTTTCTGTGGCTGCACATCACCTGTTCTTCAATCAGAAACAGCTGATTCTGATTGGTTTGCCGGATACTTAGAGGAAATATTTTCTTTAAAGTCAGTCTGATGGAGAAGAAACCTTAAAATCTTCATCTTTACTGGTGATTGTCCTCATGATTACTCTGCCTGAACTCCCCTCAACTCAGCTGGTCACCATTAACTAATTGCATGTTGTTGTCTGCATGGATCACAGTGACACTCCTGCCAGACTCCCTTTAAAAAAAATGGCAGTTTTTAGGAGGATGTCCAGTTAAATATTCATTAAAGACTCAGAGGCTTGTTTGCGTAGCGGTTATATTACTGAGACTTCCTGTTCTGTTATTCTGCTTAGGTGTCGAAAATGATGCTTTTACTGTATCGACGACCGTGTGTGTGTGTGTGTGTGTGTGTGTGTGTGCGCGCGTGCGTGCCGCTGGACACATGTTTTACGAGTTCTGTGGTTTATTTGAAATAAAAACACACTGACGGCAAACAAACGCAAAGCAAACACCCGTCTGTTGACTTTAGTTATGGAAAAGCTTCTCATACTCATAATCCATTACTTTATATCTCACCGCTCAGTGTGTGTGTGTGTATGTGTGTTGTGTGTGTGTGTGTGTTGTGTGAGAGAGAGAAAGGTTTCCTGTGTGTGTTTGCAGGAGAAATGCAGCTTTAATGTGTGTTTGTGTGTAAACAGACACTTTACAGAGTGTTTTTTTTTAATGCCTGTTATGTATAACGGTCAGTGTGTGTGTGTGTGTGTGTGTGTCACCTGCTCGCTCACACTGTTTTCCATTACACTCGCGCTGCTTCGTCCTTTTCAAATTAAAACTCCTGTCCTGTCCTGTGTGACAGTTTTTGGATCTCCACCATTTTGAAACCCATCAGCTGGTTTTAAAAGCACACAGGAGGCTGACGCACCTCATACGCTCATAAATATTTCATAATTTAGCAAATAATGTTACAAGTTAATTAGAAAAAATCCTGAGATTAGAGAAATCAATAACTAATCTGAAGTGAAATCCCTTCATGCAGCCGTACTCTGAGATAAAACCTCTTTTTTTTTTTGTCACTGTGCGCAAATGTAAAGTTAAATCAGGGTTTTTTTTTGTTGAAATGTTAGCATCAAAATGCTAAATTGGATAAAGCATAAAGTGACACGAGACCTTGGATGTCCTCAAACGTCTCAGGAAGAGAGATATCCTGTCAGTTTGGATTATAAATGCTCAATTTCTGGAAACGAGCTGCACAAAATGAGTATGTTTTTTTTAAAAAAGGAGTCTTTTGTTTGACCTAAGTTCTTTTAAAAACCCAAAAACTGATAATGTGCTTTTATTTTTTGACATCAGTTGTTTCTAACACGCAGAATCTCGTCTCAGAGCTGCTCTGTGTAACTGCAGAACTTGCCTTAGAATTATCATGTTTTTAGATTCACTTCAGTATCAAAAGAGTCAGTGATAGTTGTCGGTACAGCCATAAAAAATACTGCAAACAGAAACTGCTAATGGCTAATTCAGCATACGTTTAATGTTGCTGATTGACAAAATGTAAAAAAAAAAAAAAGGATAAAAAGTTGTAGCTCACAGCAAAATGCACTCAATCCATGACTTTGTTGTTTACATAGAGAAAAGGCGGTTTGTGTAACAGTAGAAAGACATTTTTACATCATGTGATACTTTCCACTGTCCTTCACTGATAATACATTCCAGGACAAACATGACTTTTATGAGGGTTTTTCCAGACAGAGAAGGTCACGAAACCAGGAGATCCACTGATATTTTAAAACATGTATGAGCAGAGTTGGTCCTTCTTTCTTCTTCCTTCTGTCTTCCACTGATGTCGAGTTTCAAGTAAAACGCCTCTGTCCTTCCACTCGTCTCTTAAACGTTGGAGAAAAAAAACGCTAAAAATGTGTCACACATGAATACAGATTAGTCACTTTACATCCAGCTGTGAGGGGAAGATGGAGGCAAAGATACTGCGTCAGGTGAAGGACAGGTGCATGCTGAATTTCTAAAAACAACAGGAAGAGTAAATGTAGTCTGGTGGAGAGCCTTTTGTGCTAATATTCACATTTTTTCTCAGTCATAACTGAGTCAGATGTCAACACATAGACTCGATAAACACATTTTTAGATTAAGTGTGACTTGC
>NC_140204.1:3916241-3937206 GCF_965226575.1 Pagrus pagrus | reverse complement strand
AGAGGCTCGACTAGAAAAAAAAAAGCGACGAAGAAGAAAAATAAAAACTTCCCGTTTGCGAATCAAGGCAGCTCGTGAGAAAGTTTATGGAACAGCAGAGGGAGAGATCTGACCGATACCCTGCACACACACACACACACACACACACACACACACACACACACACACACACACACACACACACACACACACACACACACACACACACACACACACACATCAATGGAGTGTAATAAAGTCCTCCCACTCTCTCTCCACCAATCACATCCTCAGCTCAACCAGGAGTCTTCTCTGATTGGCCCACACGGCTGTCAGTCGTGCGCAACGGAGGCGGGACCAGGACGGGGGCTGACCTGGAGTCTGATCCAGTCGCTTTTACGCACAGACCGGACAGTCCGCTTTCCACGCACGGATAACAAGAGTGAGAGCGTGTTGTGGATAGAAACAGAGAGAGAGCGAGAGAGAGAGAGAGAGAGAGAGAGAGAGAGAGAGAGAGAGAGCGGAGGAAAATTAGGACGAAGAGGAAAAAGTGAGGGGAAGAAGACGCAGGAAGACGCGAGGACGCACAAGTGTTTTCCCAACTGGAAAGAGCGAGAAGAAGAAAAGTGTGTGAGTGTGTGTGAACGGCAGAGAGAGAGGAGAGTGTGTGCGCGCTTTCATCACTCTCCACTCCTTACACCACCGCCGCCTCCTCCATGTCGCTCCCCGGCTCCCCTCCGCTCCTCTCGCCGGGGTCTGGCGCCCCAACTCCGGCCGCGCTCTACCGCTCGGGCCCGGACGCGCACCACACCTCCGTCGCCTCCACCGGCACCTCCAGCCCGGCGCACACCAACTCCCACTCCCACTCCCACTCCCTGTCGCCGTCCCCGCGGCTCACCAGCAGCATGCTCAGCGCTTTCCTGCCCGGCTTGGGCAACGGCGGCGCCGCCCCGCTGGTGTCCGGAGGCGGCGCCGCTCTGGGACCTCTCGCCGGGCTCGGCTCGCTCAGCTCAGCCGGCCTGACCCCCGGCTCCCCCGGCTTGGCGCAGACCTCCTCCAACCCCGGACTTTGCAGCGAGTGCAAGCTGGTGGAGGTGCACGGCGTGAAGGTGGCCAGCTTCAACGTGGACGGCCAGGAGCTCATCTGCCTGCCGCAGGTGTTCGACCTCTTCCTGAAGCACCTGGTGGGCGGGCTGCACACCGTCTACACCAAGCTGAAGCGGCTGGACATCAGCCCGGTGGTGTGCACCGTGGAGCAGGTGCGCGTCCTGCGGGGGCTCGGCGCCATCCAGCCCGGCGTGAACCGCTGCAAGCTCATCTCCAGGAAGGACTTCGAGACGCTGTACCAGGACTGCACCAGCGCCAGGTCGGTCCGCACCTTCACCACTTTCATATGTCTCATGTTTTAACCTGAAAAGTGTCCAGACTGAGTCCGCGCGGCTGCAACTTTTCGGTTTGTTCGTAGCGATTAAAGTGACTTTAGGGACTTTTCTGCGCGGCTTATTTTCCTCATTTTTTCTATGAGGTCTGGTTCAGATTTCCACTGTTTCTGTGGCTGCACATCACCTGTTCTTCAATCAGAAACAGCTGATTCTGATTGGTTTGCCGGATACTTAGAGGAAATATTTTCTTTAAAGTCAGTCTGATGGAGAAGAAACCTTAAAATCTTCATCTTTACTGGTGATTGTCCTCATGATTACTCTGCCTGAACTCCCCTCAACTCAGCTGGTCACCATTAACTAATTGCATGTTGTTGTCTGCATGGATCACAGTGACACTCCTGCCAGACTCCCTTTAAAAAAATGGCAGTTTTTAGGAGGATGTCCAGTTAAATATTCATTAAAGACTCAGAGGCTTGTTTGCGTAGCGGTTATATTACTGAGACTTCCTGTTCTGTTATTCTGCTTAGGTGTCGAAAATGATGCTTTTACTGTATCGACCGTGTGTGTGTGTGTGTGTGTGTGTGTGTGTGCGCGCGTGCGTGCCGCTGGACACATGTTTTACGAGTTCTGTGGTTTATTGAAATAAAAACACACTGACGGCAAACAAACGCAAAGCAAACACCCGTCTGTTGACTTTAGTTATGGAAAAGCTTCTCATACTCATAATCCATTACTTTATATCTCACCGCTCAGTGTGTGTGTGTGTGTGTGTGTGTGTGTGTGTGTGTGTGAGAGAGAGAAAGGTTTCCTGTGTGTGTTTGCAGGAGAAATGCAGCTTTAATGTGTGTTTGTGTGTAAACAGACACTTTACAGAGTGTTTTTTTTAATGCCTGTTATGTATAACGGTCAGTGTGTGTGTGTGTGTGTGTGTGTCACCTGCTCGCTCACACTGTTTCCATTACACTCGCTGCTTCGTCCTTTTCAAATTAAAACTCCTGTCCTGTCCTGTGTGACAGTTTTTGGATCTCCACCATTTTGAAACCCATCAGCTGGTTTTAAAAGCACACAGGAGGCTGACGCACCTCATACGCTCATAAATATTTCATAATTTAGCAAATAATGTTACAAGTTAATTAGAAAAAATCCTGAGATTAGAGAAATCAATAACTAATCTGAAGTGAAATCCCTTCATGCAGCCGTACTCTGAGATAAAACCTCTTTTTTTTTGTCACGTGCGCAAATGTAAAGTTAAATTCAGGGTTTTTTTTGTTGAAATGTTAGCATCAAAATGCTAAATTGGATAAAGCATAAAGTGACACGAGACCTTGGATGTCCTCAAACGTCTCAGGAAGAGAGATATCCTGTCAGTTTGGATTATAAATGCTCAATTTCTGGGAAACGAGCTGCACAAAATGAGTATGTTTTTTTAAAAAAGGAGTCTTTTGTTTGACCTAAGTTCTTTAAAACCCAAAAACTGATAATGTGCTTTTATTTTTGACATCAGTTGTTTCTAACACGCAGAATCTCGTCTCAGAGCTGCTCTGTGTAACTGCAGAACTTGCCTTAGAATTATCATGTTTTTAGATTCACTTCAGTATCAAAAGAGTCAGTGATAGTTGTCGGTACAGCCATAAAAATACTGCAAACAGAAACTGCTAATGGCTAATTCAGCATACGTTTAATGTTGCTGATTGACAAAATGTAAAAAAAAAAAAGGATAAAAAGTTGTAGCTCACAGCAAAATGCACTCAATCCATGACTTTGTTGTTTACATAGAGAAAAGGCGGTTTGTGTAACAGTAGAAAGACATTTTTACATCATGTGATACTTTCCACTGTCCTTCACTGATAATACATTCCAGGACAAACATGACTTTTATGAGGGTTTTTCCAGACAGAGAAGGTCACGAAACCAGGAGATCCACTGATATTTAAAACATGTATGAGCAGAGTTGGTCCTTCTTTCTTCTTCTGTCTTCCACTGATGTCGAGTTTCAAGTAAAACGCCTCTGTCCTTCCACTCGTCTCTTAAACGTTGGAGAAAAAAACGCTAAAAATGTGTCACACATGAATACAGATTAGTCACTTTACATCCAGCTGTGAGGGGAAGATGGAGGCAAAGATACTGCGTCAGGTGAAGGACAGGTGCATGCTGAATTTCTAAAAACAACAGGAAGAGTAAATGTAGTCTGGTGGAGAGCCTTTTGTGCTAATATTCACATTTTTTCTCAGTCATAACTGAGTCAGATGTCAACACATAGACTCGATAAACACATTTTTAGATTAAGTGTGACTTGCACTTCCCAAGGTTATCACTATCTTTGATGTCTGTTTTCAATAAACGTCCATAAAGCAGCTTAGAAGTTATATAAAAAAAAACGCTTTGTATAACTGCAGAACTTGCCTTAGAATTATGACATTTTTAGGTTTTCTTTAGTATCAAAGTAATCCAGTGATAGCTGTCTGTACATTTATGGGAACATTGCAAACAGGAAATACTAATAGCTAATTCGGCATGCTTGTATGCTTGTTTGACGGAGTGTAAACAAGCTGTAGCTCGGCACCAAAGTCACTCAACATTATACTTGACATTTAAATAGTTCCAAAACTTGGAGCACGGGGTTGATGATAAGCTTCTATTTCTGAAAAAAACAACAACAACAAAACCAAGGAGGATGTAACATGGAAGTGCTCTGACTTTATTTCTGGAAACTCCTTGAAAAGTCCTGGAATTTCACATCAGGGTCGCAGTGGGAACGCTGGACGTTGTCCGCGCTCGTATGTGCTTTCAGCCCTGGTTTATTTTTGTGTCGCTGTCCCGAAAGATGAAAGTGATAGATGGAGAGTTTGAGGTGGCGGTTGCTCAGTATCAGCTAATTATTAACAGTGTATTGTGTTGCCGTGGAGTCACTGGATTGCTGGAGAGTGACCTCTGTTTTTTAGCTGACCACACACACATGCAAGTCTATAGTTTATTAAGCTTGAAATGCTCCGTCTCCGTCTTGTTTTTGAAGAGGACGGTCGCTTCTTCCTGTTTTTGCCTTCTTTTTATCACCCTGTCTTTGCCATCCGTATCAGGGGTGTATTTCTGTCTCCTAATTGTCTCTTCTCCTTCGTCTTCATCGCCGTCTTTCACCTCTCTCCTCTGTCTCTTCATCTCAATCACTCGGCCTCCTCTCGCACTCACACACAGCGGTACATGTCAGGGGCAATAATGGATCATGTGAATGCGCATGAAACAACACGGCTGGAGAGCTATTGTTGTCGGACGCACAGCGAACACACACTCCTCTCCCTCTCCAATCATATTGGCATTCCTCTAATGCCTCTCTCACACACACTCTCGCCCTCTCTGACGTTGCTCTCTGGGAAAAGAAAGGAAAAATTAAAAGCTGAAAAAAAAAGGAGAAAACTCCCACTGGGCTTCTGCATACTTTGTCTTCTCGGCAACCATAAAAGCAACGTCCATCTCGATCGATAGTACAGTTCATGTTAACTTGTGTTGTGTTTCTCGATGACGTTTCCTGCTTCAGCTGAAGGGAAGCACACGAAACACAGAAATAAAGCAGCTGTGCAAAGTGAAACAGTTCCACACATCCTGCTAAAGTTGGAAAATTAAATATGAGTTATTTAAAGGAGATGACATCAACTCTGTGACGTGCAGGCTTCAAATACCCGATGGTGTAGAAGCTCAGACCTCACCGCACACCAGATCCCTCCATTACTCACTGATAACAAGCTTTTCTTTAATGCTGTAAAGGTCTGAGTGCCACTGGAGTGTTTGTGGGGTTGACATCGGCAACACTTCGCCCTCACGCTGATGGAAAGTCAGGTGAAGTTTCCTGGATCACAAAACATTTCTGGAGCTTCACAGCTAAACGGCGTGGCAGCGTTCTCCTCGACAACTGAAGTAGATGGAGACTTGTTTTGGTCTTCAGAAGCTCCAGGATCACAAATTGATTTAAAAAGATGTTGTTTACACCTTTTTCAAAGCCGCTAAGCTAAAAGTGTTAGCGTGCACGAGCTCAACCGCATGTCGAGGGTGTAAATAATGTCTTTTAAAATCAATTTGGGATCTTGGAGCTTCTGAAGACTTAGCTGGACGAGCTGTATGGAGCCATTTATTGTTTTTTTTGGTTGTTTTTTTACGTTTTTAAAACAAGTCTTTGGCTACTTAAGAAGCGACTAAATTCTCATTTCTGGGTGAACTTACCCTTTAAGGTTTGTGTTGTTCTGGTTCAAAAATGTATTAATCCTGGATCTATTCGGTTTGTTACTGACGTCATGAGTAAGTGACAGGTGTGCCGACTGTGTCCGTAGATCGAAGTCAATCAGAAGAAAGTCTTTGTTTTGGTGCAACTACAGTTTATATGGTGAAAAAATATGGCCTGACCAAAAACACCTGTTTTTTGAATGGAGTTTGGTTGAACAGGATGTCAACTCGCAGACTGCAGGAACAGAGGGTGATGTTTTCGACTCCTCTCAGCTCAGAGATCCCAAATTAATTTGAAACTATTTTATCTCCACCCTCAACATGCGGTCGAGCCTCAGCGCCCACTAGCTACTTCAGTCGTTTAGGAGGACGTGGACGACGAAACTTCCCCTGACTTCCCATCAGCGGGGTGGTGAGGAGGTGATGTCTTGATTTTCATTTTGGGGTGAACTGTTCCTTTAAACTCGGTTGCACAAATGAAAAGCGATGGAAGTAGAAGAGCGAAACTCAACGACGATTTGTGAAGCGCTATTTTTAAAACACACCGAGGCCTCCTCTGTTTTTTTTTTTTCTTCGCAAGAGTAAGACTCTTATTTTGTAGGATATCGGTTGCGTGCTCCTTCAAAGTAAAACTGAATATTCTCTGTTTTTAACCAAAGCACTGATCTTTTTTTGGGAGCAGAGAGAGTCTACACTGCTTCTTCAACACCTCCTTGATTTTGTGTGTGTGTGTGTGTGTGATAGTGTGTGTGTGTGTGATAGTGTGTGTGTGAGTGTGTGTGTGTGTGTGTGTGAGAGAGAGGGGGGAATCGATAGTGAGTGACAGGAGGGAGGGTTGCTGATGTCGGAGTGTTATTCTGGGCTCTCCTTATCACGACAGGCTGTTAGAGCCCACACACACACACACACACACACACACACACACACACACACACCGATGATGGAGGTCGTATTGTTTGTAACACAGGGGGAGCAAAGTCGTTTTGTTTTTGTGAAACATTGCGGCTTCACACACACACACACTGGCAGGATAACGTCCACACACACTCAGCGTGAGCTCCTTTCATCAATTTTGTGTTTTTCATTCTTTGCATGGGGCATTAAGTTCTTTTAATGGAGCACAGTGGTTTGTAAAACACACACACACACACACACACACACAACACGGTCAGTTGTTTTGCCTTCTGGCTGAGGTATGTCTGTGAGAGTGTGTGTGTGTGTGTGTGTGTGTGTGTGATTGTCTGGCGAGCACAAACAGAGCTATCAGTTGTCACACTGTGTCAGGTTACATCTGTGTGTGTGTGTGTCTGCGGCAGTGTTCATATTCGCCTGTTTTCGTGTGTGTGTGTCTTGCGGATATTTGTGTGTGTTGTTTGCTGGTTTACGTGTGTGTGTGTGTGTGTGTGTGTGTGTGTGTCTGGTTTCAGCTCCGCTTTGTGCTGCTGGTTAATTGATAAAGGTTAAAGCGTTGGCTGGCGAGGAGCTGAGGTCACCTCGCTGCTGCTGCTGCTGCTGCTGCTGTGTGGTCGTGTGCTTTAAGAGCGTTTACACACATTTTATCATCATTGATCGGTGATGAATTGATCGGTCATCCAATCAGAAACGAGAATCTACAAAGTGTTAAAGTTTATAAAGACGCTTTCATGAGTGTAGAATCGCCTGAAACTGAGAGCTATTGTGTTTTCTTGACCTTTTAGAGCGAGACTTTTATCTTCCACCATGTTTCTATGGTGGCCCAGAAGGGACAAACCAAACACTGATGCTAGAGGAGGGACTGTCACTGATACCGAGGGGTATTCAGTTGGTCGGAGGTTGTATAAAGTCTTTACCGCCTCCAGAGGGCGCTGTGTGACGTCTGATAGACTGCCCCGAGTGATGTCACTTGAGTCGGCGTCGGTCGTCGAAGTGAGTTCACCTTAACCTCCGCAGGTGCCTTTCACCTCTGCTGCAGGCTACATCCGCTGCTACTAGCATGACGCACACACCTGAATCTCCTACTGGACTGTTGGTGGTTGCGTTGCATTGTGGGTAATGTAGGCCCAAGAATGCGTGGAGTAAAAAAAGATGATGTCTGGTGTTTTTATGCCAGTTTTTCTTTTTTCTGACGTAAATCAAACCTGCTGATGATGGAAATTTCCATTTTTAATGGACTAATTATGTCAAATTTTAAGATCTTTATGACCAGTTAGATATTTATAGATCTAATGATATAAAAAGCTGGTTGGTAGGTGCAGACGTTGAACATGTTTTGTTTGGTTTTGACGGCTGGTGGTTTAAAATCCGTCCATGACTCCACGAATGCTTTATTTTTTACACCTTAATCATAAAGAAATGAAGCTCGGACAATCTTTGAACTTTGTTTTCAGTATAAACTGAACAACTCGACACTTTTACACGAGATGAGATTAAAAAAGTTTGTTTATTTTGTGCGTTTCTCTTCAAAGTTTCTCACGTCTTTGAACCATCGCCACAGATAACACTGGATTCTGATTGGCTGGAGGGGCGTGTATTATTTCATCCTCAGTGCTCTGATGCAGGCTGTGTGTGTGTGTGTGTGTGTGTGTGTGTGTGTGTGCAGCTGTTTCGACAGGCTCCAGCTGTTCGTGACAAAACACAAAAGTTCCCATTTTTAAAAAAAACTTCCTTAAACACGAGCACTTCTCTCTTTGCCCGCGGGCTGTTGTATAAGCAGGGTAACGCGCCGCCGCCGGTACGGTTACACGCGATAACGATCTGTCGTCAGCAACGCGTCTGACGTAGAGCGAGTCGCTCGTTCTTCACTTCCTGTGTCCGATTTGAGGTTTATTACGGGGTTTCTGTGCAGAGTCTGAGAGGCCAACCAGCCACCGAGCGACCAGCCGGGGCGAGAGACATAGAGGGGAGATGCTCTCTCTCTCTCTCTCTCTCTCTCTCGCTCACAGAGCGAGAGAGAGAGAGAGAGAGAGAGAGAGAGAGAGGTGAAGATCAAAGCAAGAAATATGACCCTCTGTCACCACAGAACAGAAACGATCCTCTCCCCCCATGTGTGTGTGCATGTGTGTGTGTGTGTGTGTGTGTGTATGTGTGTGTGTGTGTGTGCATGTGTGTGTGTGTGTGTGTGTGAGGGTGCGGACTGAACAAAACAGCGAGAGGGGAGAGGCAGGTCAACGTGTGTGTGTGTGTGTGTGTGTGTGTGTGTGTGTTGGGAAATAGATAATGTTTCACAAAGGCTGTTTCAGTCTCGACTTCAGAGTCTGTTAGAGGAGGGGGCGAGAGACATTAACAATGATAGAGAGAGAGAGAGAGAGAGATAATCTGCCGATGAGACGTTCGTGTTCAGGAGGAGCTGGAGTCGTCAGTCTGTTCATTCACTTACAGGAAAAGTGAAAGTCTGGCCTCGTCTCTTTTAAACCTTCTGTTTGAGCTCACCTTCCTGCTTCTTCACTAGTTTAAATGTATGTTAAATGTAATTTTATGCTCCTGTAAAGCACTTTGAGTTTCCTTGTGTCTGGATTGTGCTGTACAAATAAACTTGCCTTAAAAAAATGCATCAAAATTATGAGATTAAAGTCAGTCAGGAGGGTTAAAATGAAAAGTGAAATATTCTTATGTTTTATATATGTTGAGCTGAGAAGTCACCACTGAGGGACAAAGAGTCAAACTCATGAGCTAAAGACAGAATAATGAGATTAAAAGTCGACTTTTTAAAAAGAAAAAGTCTAAATGAGTCCAACAACAAAACACGACGCTGATGTTTTAAGATTTATTGTGGACAGAAAACACAACAAATAAACATTTTAATATTTAACTGCCTGGATGAAAGGGGGAGGAGGGAGGAGAGGAGAGGAGGGAGGAGGGAGGAGGGAGGAGGGAGGAGAGGAGGGAGGAGAGGGGAGAGGGGAGGAGGAGGGTGTTATCAGCAACAAGATTATTTGATGCCTGTGAACACACACACACACACACACACACACACACACACACACACACACACACACACACACACACACACCTCCTCGCTGCACTTAGCAGATTGGTTAGAAATCACATTAGGGAGTGTCACAACAGCTTCTCCTCTCGTTCACCAGGTAATCTCTCCATCCTCCTCCTCCCTCTGTCATATCTCTTTCCTCTGCTCCTCCTTTCACCTCCTCCTCAGGTTTAATCTCTCCCCTCCAGATCTCCCCGTCTCCTCCTAATGTCTTCTTATCCATCTCCTCTTTTCTCACCTCTTCACCTTTTTATTTTGTCTTTTTTCTTCTCCTCCTCCTCATCTGTTCATCCTCTCCTCCTCAGCCTCTCCTCCTCCTCCTCATTCACCAGCCTCCCTTTCTCTCACCTGTTACCTGTTCATCCACTTCTCCTGTCTCTCCTCCTTCTTTCTCTTCCACCTCTGGGTCCATCTTCATCCTATCATTTCCTCTCCCCTCCTACCACCTCCTCCATCTGTTTATCTGACCCTCCTCCTCCTCCTCCTTTCTTTCCTTCTCCTCCTCCTTCTGGTCCAACTGTTCACTGACTCCTCATGTTTCCTCTCTCTCTCTATTCAACAGCCTCTTTTTCTTTTTCCCCCTTCTTCCTTCTTCTTCATTTTCTTCTTCTCCTCCCTTTAGTTCCTGCTTTTCCTTTTCTTCTTCTTCCTCCTCTTCTTCATCTTCTTCCACCTGATCTCGTCTCCTCCCTCATCCTCCTTTCTTCCTTATTTCAGTCCATCTATTCATCCTCTCCTCTCCTTTTTCTTTCCCTTCCAGCTTCATCTCCTCCTCCATCTTCTCCTGTGCTGCTGTTTCCTTTTTCTTTTCCTCTTCCACTTCTTCTGCTCCACCTCTCTCTCCTCCCTCCAGCTCCTCCTCCTCCATCTTACCTCTCTCCTCTCTTGTTTCTTTTTTGTCCTCCTCCCTCACATCCTCCTTTTATTCAATCTTCTTGTCATTTACTCCTCCCCTCCCTCCCTCCCTCCCTCCCTCTCGTCGTCTTCTACTTCTTCTTCCACCTGGTCTTATCTCTCTATTTATTGTGACAGCTTGTCAGAGGTGTGTGTGTGTCTGTCTGTGTGTATGTGTGTGTGTGTGTGTGTGTGTGTGTGTGTGTTTGAAGAAGCAACAACGGACAGATTTACAGTTTCGGCCGAGCGTCATCCACCAACTGCAGTATCAAAGAGAGAGAGAGAGAGAGAGAGAGGGAGCAGGAGGCGGTCAGAGGGGAAGGAGGAGATGAAAGGAGGAGAGAGAGGAGGAGCTGAGAGGGTAAAGAGAGGCCAGCGGGGGGATGACAGGTGATGTGTGTGTGTGTGTGTGTGTGTGTGTGTGTGTGTCGGACGGACAACATGTTATTAATAAAAACGGGAAGAAAAATGTAATTATCACCCGACGTACAGACGAGTGTGTGTGTGTGTGTGTGTGTGTGTGTTTTATTATAAATAATTATAGCTGAAATCAATTAAAAACATGACAAGAGCATACGTGTGTGTGTGTGTGTGTGTGTGTGTGTGTCGCCCACCCTCGTCATAGAAAACTTTATTAGACAGCGTGTTATTAACAAAAACTTTAACTTGGTGTAATTTGTAATTAGCAGTGAAAACATGTCAGGAGCATGTGAGTGTGTTTTCTTTAAAAAAAAAAAAGTTTTTATTGCACATATTTCTTTTTTTTTTGTTGCTTTTGTTTGTGTGTTTAAGTTTGTATCACCGTGTGTGTGTGTGTGTGTGTGTGTGCGCGTCAACACTCCTTCCTTCCCAGACAGCGTGTTATTAATGAAAACGTATAATAATCCATTTAAAAACATGTCATCATGATTAGAATAATAACAGTGGTTAAACTGACTGAGACGTTTATGGAGGAAGGAGTTCTCATCACTCGGGCCCGGCGTGGGAGTGTGTGTGTGAGTGTGTGTGTGTGTGAGTGTGTGTGTGTGTGTGTGTGTGTGAGCGCACAACAAACATGCGAGCGCTGCAGCCAAACTTTGTGTTTCTTTTGTTTTGCGTTTACAAAAAAGAATCTGGACGAGAAAAATGGAAAAGTTGTGACAAAAAAAAACGACGGTCACGAAAAACATGTAAAAGTTAAGAGTGTGACAACTTAATCGTCTTAATTATTACTTTTATTTATCTCGTCGTGAGCGCGTGGAGCTTCTACCTGAAGTTTAGACTTTAACTGCTTCCTCAAGTTAACTTTAAGAGTCTTTGTTCAATTTTCAAAGCAAGAAGTCCACATTTTGAGACTCGGACTGGGCTGAGTTGTGTTTAAATGACATCATGATGATGTATTTCATTGTGAAGCAGGTCTGTGTTGTGTGTTTAACAATGTGCAATATGTACGTACCGTCTGACCAGACGTCTCCACGAGTTTTCAATTACATTCAGCCCAGCTTTAACCACCAGCCTTCTTTGACCTTTGACCTCTGAATCAGTTCCTTCTGGGCGAGGTCGTGAGTTTCTCTTCAGAGGACGAGATGTTGGACGTTTTCTTTACGAGGCCGTCAGGGAGTTTATCGACATTAAAGGTGCAGTTTGTGAGAGAAGTTGATTTTTTGAGGAGACTTTTCTCACAAACTGCACCTGAATGCACCATGGGTCCATGGTGCATTCAGGTGCACGTCTCAAACTCTTAAATTTACCTTTGCTTCGTACGATCAAAGGTGTGCCGACAGGGACGTCACGGTGCGTTCAAGTGCACCAAATTAAAAAGATGTAAAAGACAGTCGTCAGGGCATAAAAGTTTAAGTCAAACAAAAAGACTTTTAAATCCAAAGTCAAATCGAATCCTGACGCCCCATGTGTGTTAATCCACCACTGAAAGTAGTCCCCCAAAGAAACGCCCCATATATCTGTGAGCTTGTAAGATTTACGTCTTCAGCAGGGACCAGTCAGCGCCTCTTCTTCTTCTTCTTCTTCTTCTTCTTCTTCTTCTTCTTCTTCTTCTTCTTCCTCCAGTCAGCGCGGTGCAGTGTTGATCTTTTTACAGGATTTATTGACGATATAGAAAATACACATTGTGACTCTCATCCTGTAAAGTTGCTCCATGTTTCTGTCCTCTAATGTCCTTTTTTTGTGATGAAGACATTGACTGTACCTTAATAATCTTTTGGGTATTTATACTGCAATTACAAAGCAGTATAATACACAAGATTATTGTGTATAAAAGTCGACCACAACCGCACAGATGTGTAAGAAACTTATACAGTGGTGCAACATCTGTTTCAGACACGATAACACTTCTTATTTTTGGTGTCGGCACCTCAAGAGGCTCAACGCTGCGAAGATGAGGGAAGTTTTTGCTCCTTTCTTTTGTTTCTTCTTCCAAACTTTACTCAAATCTCATGTTGTTGGTTTAAAACTTGATAAATGTTTCTTTAAGATCACAACAGTGTCTCCAAACATTTTCCACTTCTCGCTCGTGCCGACTGTGAATCGACGCAAAATCAGAGACCAAACTGTTTAAACAACCGATTTAAACTGACTCGCACCTGCATATTTAGCATATAAAGGATTTCCACACATCTCTCAGCCTCTGAACGCGTCTGTTGTTCCTCCGGCTCGCAGCTTCGGCAGCAGGCTGAGAGTTTCCCAACGCGCATATCTGGAAAACATTGTTTTCGCAGCTATGAGCTTGTCATTCAGTAGCAGCGGCGACACACACGCGCGTAAATGTGTTTGAATGTTAACTCGTGTATATGTGATAGCCTGCTGCATGGTGTGTGTGTGTGTGTGTGTGTGTGTGTGTGCAGGCAGACGTGCTGTCGTTTTGATAGCTTGTCATTGAAGCGATCCGGTCCACTGTAATTTTCTACTCAAAGGAAACAATGCAACAATACATGCTTCGCTGTCAAAAAAAAAAAACCTCCACGTTCAGTGTGTGTGTGTGTGTGTGTGTGTGTGTGTGTGTGTGTGCGGTGGGTGTTCGGGCTCTCGTCACTGTAACTGTTGAATCGGTCTTAGTTTGCACAACATCTTTTTGTCTTTCGCTTCCTTTTTCTCCCACTTCATCTATTTCTGTTTGCTTTCTTTCTTTTTCTATTTTCTGTATCTGTTTTTCCTCTTCACCTCCTTCTCCTCCTCCTCCTCCTCTTTTTTTTTTCTCCCCCTCCTCACTGTGTTTGACATATTGGTGTCACCAATAAATCATCGCATTGCACTCCACCTTTAAAAAAGAGAGAGGGACAGGTAGAGGGACGGGTGAGGAGGGGGGGAGGGTTGTTTGGCATCTCATCAAAGTCGCAAGGTTTTTCCTGAAAAACGGCTAAGATGTAGGATTTGAAGATTTCCTGCAAGAAGTCTTGTTTATTTTTCTTCCATTTCAAACTTTCTTGTGTTTGTTCGTTCATTCAGAAGATCCTTAATCCAATTTAAATGACACATTCCTCGTAAATCGGGAGGTATTTCCTTAAAACGCGTCTTATAGAAGTGTTCTATGCAGAACTGCATAAGAAAAACTGCCAATTTAAGACGCTGAAGCAGAAAGCGAAGGCTGGGAAGTTTAAGAATCAACACAATAAGTTGATTATTATGAGATTATGATTGATTAAGGCTGAAATTCTTGTCTTTGTAAGTTCAGACTCCATGTATGACCTTTGCCCTCCCTCCCCTCCATCACTCGAGGTACAAACACAGACTATAAAACACAGAACATGCAGAACAAATCTTACTTTAAACGCGGTTCCTCGTCCACTTCGTGTATAAAGTTTTGCAGTCTTAACACATGAAGAGCACGTGAACAGCCTGCAGGATTATCATAAAGTAAAGCAAAATTAAACCTCGAGCTAAAGGCAGTAAAATCACATTCTGCACCGCGACATAAAAGCACAGTCGAACCAATAAAACCACAAACTGTAACATGAAAGCACAGTGAAATATAGAGCAGTCACACATAAAGACCGACTCGCTGTTCGTTCGTTAACTGAGGTTTTTAATTATGATGCTGGCCGGATTGTTTCCGGTGAGTAAATATGTGTTTATAAGCCTTTTTTTTGGGCCCTGGTCGACCGTTTCCTGCTTTTAAACAGACTGTTTCTGCTTTCTTATACAGAGCTGAGCTTCATCATCTATTCAGGTTAAATAAATACATTTTAAAAACATTTTTAAATCATGAATTCCTTCAGGTGAGAAATTCTTACTAGTTGCAGGTGAGCTAGCAGGTTTAGAGTTACTTAAATTAGTAAAAATTAATTGTAAAATGATTAAATTTCAAATAACTTGCCACAAAAATGCCACCGAATTATGAACTCTTTAGTTTATCAAGCCTTTAGCCTAGATGTGCAGGCCTAGCTAGTCTTTGATTTAATGACTGAAATGTATCCAAATGAATCCAGCCATTAATTATAGAGCTCATCTAATTTAATCTAGTGAACAGCTATGTATGGGCTTGACATAGGTTGACCTCTGTAAAAGCTAGTAGCCGTTAAGCTAGCAGCCTTTAAAGTGCTCTTAACTAGCCTGCCATGATTTTGATTGAAAGAGTGAAATTAATCCAAATTCATTTTATTACAAAAAGACCTCTAACCTCATTAAATCTGAATCTAATAATATGTATAAAATCTTATATTTGACACTTACTATCCTCCTGTCAGATAGCGTTAAGCTAGGAGTAGCCTAGGTAGGCTACACAACCTGACACACGTCGTTGATTCATAGACTGAAAGTAATCAACTTTCAATAAAAACCCTTCAAATCTTAATCAGATGTATAAAATCTTTAACTCGTTGGACACGGCAGTTAAACACCAGCAGATTAGTTTAAGCTAGCGGGCTCGGCGCTAATCTGAGCCGACATTAATCACTGATTTAATGAAATTGAAGCGAAATGGATCCAAATTAATTCGACCACTGATTCGGCCATTTGTCTCATTAAAGAACTAATTTAAAATCAAATTAACAACTTTTTATAGGTTTGACATAGACTGCCTTTTTGAAAAGCTAGTAGCAGTTAAGCTAGCAGGCTAAAAACTGCTCCCAACTACCGTCATTTGTTGATAAAAACACTAAAACTAATTCAATCACAAAGACATTTAACCTCACTTAATTTCAATGTAAATCACATGTATAAAATCTAAAATTCAACACACACTAGCTCGCTGGCTGATAGCAGCTAAGCTAGCAATAGTAGCCTGTCACACGTGGTTGATTCAAAGACTGAAAGTAATCAACTTTCAATAAAAACCCTTCAAATCTTAATCAAATGTATAAAATCTTTAACTGGTCGGACACGGCAGTTAAACACCAGCAGATTAGTTTAAGCTAGCGGGCTCGGCGCTAATCTGAGCCCGCATTAATCATTGATTCGGTGTCTGCCTGTAATTGATATGTAAATAGCATGTTTAACCTCCATTTACATGTGTGTTTGTGTGCGCCGACGAAGGCCAAGTCTCACACAGATGAGTGTGTGTGTTGGTGTGTGTGTCTGTGTGTGTGTGTTTGTGAGAAAGTGTGGGAGTGCAAGAGGCATGTTGAAGGAGGGGGGTCGCCTCCAAGTTACAAAAGAAGTTAATTAAAAATGAAAAAAGGGAACGAAGGGAGGGAGGACGGGAGTGGACGGAAGCAGTCGGGGGTGGACAGAGGGGGGAGAGAGGGGGAGGAAAACAGAGGAGGGGAAGGAATGGAAGGAGGGAAGCAGTGTTTTATTGAAAACGGGTGGACAAACAGTGTGTAATTGGCTGGGGCCGCAGGGGCTAAAGGAGAGGTTCAAAGAGAGGAGAGAGGGAGATAGAGAGCAAATTAACAGATAGTGGAGGCGAGATGAAGGGCGAGGAAGAGGAGGAAGGGAAAGAGATGACATGGGAGAAAGAGAGAGAGAGAGAGAGGGGGGAGAAAAGAAAGTGTTGACTCAGAGAAAGAGGAGATCAGCGGATGGAGGAAGAGCTACAGTACGTGGCCGAATGTATGCGGACACCTGAGCGTCGGGCCAACATGTGATCGTTGGACTCCGCAGCCGACGCTGTTCTGGGAAGGCTTACCGCCAGATTTGAGAGATTTGCTCCCATTCAGCCTGTGTTTGTGTTGCAAAGAATGCAAAAGGGCTTTGTTGGTGTCGGCGTGTTGTTTCAGGTACTGGTGAGACGATAAGTTCTGGTCCAGGAGGGTTGATTAATAAAATGCATCGGTTTCACTGAAGGACGCTGAAAACAAACACAACTCTGATTCCAGCTTCTTGAATCTGAATGTTGTCTGGTTTCTTGACAGCAAACTGAATTTTTCTTTGGGTTGTGGGGACACTGATCAACATTTTTCACTATTTTATAGCCAATACCAGCACAGCAAGCTTAAAAATAAACAATATTTCTATCTGGTGATCCAAAACCATTGAATACTGCAGAAAAACGCTTAAAATACAACTATAATCTGATCCTCCACCTCTGTGGTGAAGGTGTAATCAGACTCGGTCAAGGCTCAGCCACTCTTCCTCAGCAGGTATTTATCGTTAAGCCTTTTGTGTGTTTGTTCATTATCTGCTCCAGGTTTTCAAAACGTGTGTCCACAGAGAAAGTGATCATAACGACGTGACTCCCAAGTCGTCCACAAACCGACGGGGAAACACCGGCTCATGGTCTAATCATTGTTTTCTGGTCACAGCTTCTCAATTGCGAGTATTTGTTGTGTGTTTTTCTCCTGTTAGTTAGTTAATTAATAATAATTGTCTCCTGATTATTTTCGGACTGTCGTGGGACGAGACACGACATCGAGGACGCCGCCTCAAGGCTTCTGAAGTTACGTTGCATTTTGGATACAAAGCGTCGTCGTGGCTCGTTACAGGTCCTCGTCAGTGTCGAGGTCATCTGAGTTAATCGGACAAACGAGCGACGCTGCTGTTCCTTCTAACGAGGACGCTCGGATGTTTAAAATATTGTTTGGGTGTAAAAACTGTTAAAAAAGCGCCGGCGTGCTGTCGGCCATACAGCTCGAGTGTGGTCGCTGCACGCCAGGTAAATAAGGAGCTGGCTTTATTAGCATTTGTGTGTGTGTGTGTGTGTCTGTGTGTGTGTGTGTGTGTGTGCTGACTAAGGCTTATCAGATTCTCAAGGGGCCAGAAAAAAGCCCGAAGAGAGCGAGCGAGGTTAGAAAAAAGAGGATGGAGGTATTCTCTCTCTCTCTCTCTCTCTCTCTGTCTGATTGAATGGAAGCTGAAAGGTCGCGACCTCTTTCTAAACACTCCACGGTTCTCAGCATTAATCAAATAACACTCACTCGCACTCGGACGCACGCACACACACTCCGCCGCTGACCTTCACACACTTGCATGCGTGCGCGGCGAACACGCATACGTTTAAAAAAAGAGCGAAGAAGAAGAAGAAGAAGAAGAAGAAGAGGAGGAGGAAGAAAAAAAAAGATCATACGGGCTTACGCAGGCAGATGCAAATGGTGGTGCTGGGTCGGCTTGCACGTGTGTGACAGACACACACACACACACACACACACACACAGGTGAATTTAGATAGGATTATACACACATACCACACTGTATAAACAGTGTCAAATGCCCTGTGTGTGTGTGTGTGTGTGTACATGATTCTCTCTACATCTTTATGTGTGTATTGCTTGATGTGTTTATGTGTGTGTGTGTGTGTGTGTGTGTGTGTGTGTGTGTGTGTGTGTGTGTGTGGTCGTAACAGTGACATCTGCACCGTTGGCTAAACAGCTTGCGAATATGCTGATAAAAACAACGCCGGCAGCCAAATTTACAACACCTATAAAACACACACACACACACACACACACACACACACACACATAGGTTCACAAACACACGTAAACACACACACACGTACACTCAGAGGGCGTATTATGGTGAGATTTACGGTGTGTCTGTGTGTGTGTTTGGGTTTATTGCAGTTTACAGGACAGAAAGAGCGTCTATGTAAGCAACAACTACAGTGTGTGTGTGTGTGTGTGTGTGTGTGTGTGTGTGTGTGTGTTAGAGGACACCCAGACTTTGGATTTGAATATAAATATTTTTATTTTGTTTTTGTCACAGTTAAATGATGTTTCTACACTTCAGCTCTTCTGTCTTTGCTCCTTTAGATGAGTACTGAGTGTCCAGTGTTGCTCTTATTTTGGGATATTTGTCTTTTTTAACATCATCAGTTCTCAGATTTTGCTGCAGAATTCAGATTTCTTGTCATCAGATGGTAAAACAAAGTGTTGTAGTGTAAAAACAGTGAACACGTTGGAGTTTTTAGGGCTCGGTATCAAACTGAATCGCCTCGATACTCTTGAGCATCAAAGAACGTTTTGTCGTTTGATACCAAATTTCAATACCTAAGGAGTCAATCTCATCAGCATCAGTCAGCCAATGAGCACGCGGCATTCTTGTTGTACCAAGATCTAACGGTGCTGGTGATTGGCTGTCTGGAGGCCAGAGGCGGGGCTCACCACGTGTATGTGTCATGTGATCGTTTATCAAAACAGATTTCATAAAATTGACATCGTTCAGGATCCGATATCGACGTCAAGCTGTATTGTTTTGTCGTGGCGCAGGCTTCATCTCGTTCCACTGGTTCCAAAATATCCCACAATTGCAATGAGGGTTGTATAAATTAGATTGTGTAACTGTTTACACTGATAAAATAATAATAAGTTCAACCAACTAGTAGTTCTGATGCTGGTGATACTCAAAGCTGGTTGCACAGAATGTTTTTCCAACATTATCCCAATAATATTTCACTCTGGAGGCTTTGTGAGACATTTACAGTGAATTTACTCACATATTATATTAATTCTGTCATTTCTGTGGGTACAGTTCACAGGTTTGATGCAGTGTAGTATAAACGGACTTCAGCGACATCAAATATAACCCGATGTGGCTCCGCAGAAGGCACTGACCTCCTGACTTGCAGTACAGTCTGCAGTGCAGCAGCACACTGTGGCTGTGAATGTGTGGGAGTGTGAGAATGTGCAACAGGAAGTCATTAAAAATTAGCGTAAACATGCTCATGAAACATTCTCCTGGATAAATACAGCACCATTCTTAAAAAGAGTCAGTGCACCCGGAGCAGAAATAAAGAGCGCGTGTGTTTATTCAGCCTATATCAGGAGCTCTTAACCTTTTTTCCAGCGTGTAACCCACACTGAGTAAATTTAGCCTCGGCCTGGGACAGAGCGGACTGTGGTCATCAGGAAACCGGCTGGACCGGAGCCTGGAACCTGCTCCGGAGTCCCAGCTGTAGTTTATGAGACATGAACATGTTAATGAAGCGTTCATTTAGAAAAAAAAAGGCTGCGGTTCATTCGTCGGTGTGTTCCCATTCAAAAACATTCCTTTAAAGACTTCAATGTGGTCGTAACAAAGAGTCGAGGTTCAGCCTGGATTCCAGCGGCAGCCATGTTTGTTTTTATGGATAACAAAGCATCGACCGGTGTCACACAGCACAGCATCTACAGCCTCTGATCGCTGGGACGCCTGTCTCTAAATGTGCTTTTATAATGATATGCATACAGTGTAACAAGAGCAGATACACAGGACTACACAACATTTATGATGCAACTTATTGGCACGTCATATTTTACGCTAAGTTGTGTCTGCATGCAAAATTCAGTCTCCTGCGTGTCGTTAGCATTCATGTATTTTTTGAGCATCAATTTACCCAATCGGACAATCAAGACTTCGCATCCTGATCATAACAAGTCGATAGATTTAAAAATGTAAGTAGTTGCAACCCGAAATTCAACAAAACAGAGATGGACATCCATTAAAACAGTTTATGTTGCTACATTATGCTGCAATTTGCAGTAAAAATGCAAAACTGTGACTCTACTTTTAAACTGGCTCAGAACATTATACAGTTTTACCACTTTCTCTCCATTTACCGCCATTTTGTTTGTTGTTTTTGTTGTAAATTGTTTGCCTGTGACAGCCTTTACTCTAGTCAGAGATCATAAAGTAAATCCAAACAAGATCGACAGGCAGCAGCCGGATCCACGGTTAATTATTAGAAGCGTTAAAGGTGATATTGGTAAGAAAAGTAGATTTTTGAGTCTCATTCCCACTTGTGATTTTGGATAGCATGCCACCGCTCTGCAAGCAAAAGAGGGGTGACATGATCCAACAGCATCGACATCTACCCAAATATCGGGATAGATGACATCCCCATCACTCCAAGCTGACACCGCAAATCTGTGGCGTTGTCTTGCAGACGTTTTTGGTTACTGTTTTTCGTCGAGTTAGCTGCTAACGGCTGCTAGCTGCCCTTTAATTATCCCCGGTGGTGGGTCGCATGGATAACATGTCATCAACATGTTACACTCGTGTCTCGATTGAGCTGTGTCACAACAGAGGCGTACCTTGTTATTTAAACGACGAGGCTGAATAATGCCGCAACAGTCCCATCCAATCAAACGTGACGTCGAAATCACAACTTCAATCTGCCAAACGATCATAACGTCTGTTCCCTGTAGATGAACCTGCACTTCCTTTTTAATAAAATGGAAAA
>NC_140204.1:3743180-3916041 GCF_965226575.1 Pagrus pagrus | reverse complement strand
TGTGTCTCGCCCTCCCCCACTTTCTTTCTCTTCTCATGGTGACCCCGTGTCAGACTCCCCTCGCCCATGAAGCAACCCCCCACTTCACTTTCTCTTTTATTTCACTTCTGCCTTCACAGTTTTTTAAAGTTTGATATTTTTTTTTGGGTTTTTCTTTCCGTCCTCACGTTATCAACACGTTCACTGTTCTTCATCTGCCTCTCATCCTTTCCTCTGTCTTTCGTTCTCCCTCTCGCTCGCTGTCTTTCTGTGTGATTTCATGCTCCAGCTGCTCTATTATCAGTCTGTCTGAGGTTGTGTTAACATCAACAATACTGCTACACATACACTGATGGACAGATAGATGGACGGACAGACAGATAGTCAGATGGGTGGATCCTTGTTGAAACTCTGCGTTTCATTCTTCTTTCGTATTTGTTCTCGTGTTTTATCTGTTGGTTTGTTTGCTGCAGTTGTAAAATGTTTAGAAGTTTAAAATATACTTGAGTTTGAACAGAAACACAAGTTTGAGAAGTTTCAAGTAAAATTTTGTTGGAATCTTTTTAAAACATAAAATCTCTGTTTAAACTTTTAAAATTGTTTTTGCTCTGTAGTTTTAATATGTTTTAAATGGAGTTGAGGACTTTAAAGTTTAGAAGTTTAAACAGCTTCAAGATGAATTAAAACATATATTTTCAGGTAAAGCTAATAAACATCAATTAAGAAGTATCTTAATGAGGAGCCCTGAGGAACACCGTTTTTAACGAGCCACAGATTAAACGCACAACAATTTCTCCCAAAACTTACCTTTCTGAAATTTTTCCATTATTTATTTCAAACAGCTGTTTAAGCTCAACTTCACACAGGATGTAGCAGCTGTAATTTGCACTTAAAAAAAAGTGAGGAGAACTAAATTCTCCTAATCAGAATCCCTGAGGAACACCGGACTTTAATGTGTTAAAGTTGCGTTTAAGCTCATTTTGACACATGATAGAACAGTTTCATGTTGAATTTAACCGGAAATCTTGAGGAAATATCTAATCATAGCTATTTATCTGAAAGGTTAACTTCTTTAGCTGTTGTTGATTTAAAAAATCTGGCACCCATAAAGCACAACGACGCCTTTAGACCTTAGTCCTGGGCTGTTTTCATGACTGTCAAGCCTTTTAAAACTTTATTTTCTTGTCAATATTGTCAACATGTAGCTGAAGGACATTCTTTAGCATTTATCTTAGCACATGTAGAAAATATAACAATTCCTTAAATGTGTTAAATATTCTTTCATTAACAAACGGACTTTGACGCGTTTCAGAGATGACTTATGTTGTTCCTGGATAAAAAGATCAACGTCTTTCCAATTTCATATTTTCTGGATGAGCTCGCTTCTTCCTTTGTTCTCACAAGTGATTCTCAAACTGTGGCTCATGACTCTAAAATAGACCACCATCTATTTTCTGGAGGGTCCTCAAGTGACGGGACTATTTTCTTTAGCCTCAGTCTTAAATCACGACAGACCTGATATAGTCTCTCCAAACCCAACAGGATCTTTTCATCACAAATGTTTGAGTTCATTTTTTTTTTAAACTTACTTTGACTTTATTTTAGCTTGTTGCTAAATACCGCCCAACACAAACAAGGCAAACATTAGCTGCCTCCTGCAAGAGAAACATCCAGATATCCAATAAAGAACTCCCTTTGGAAATTCATTGTTTTTACATGCTACAAACTGAAGGAGGTGACTGAAGTAAATCAAGAAAACAGAGCTCAGCTATTTTTTAATCAATGTTGCTCGAGTTTCATTTCATCGTTCTGGAGTCGATGGTGTGATGATGTTATCTCGACACCAGTTACCTTTGACCTTTTAGGGAGAAAGTGGAATAAGATTTATGATGGAAGTCTTTCTTTCTTTCTTTCTTTCTTTCTCGCCCTCTCCTCCAGTTTCTCCACAGTAGATGGACAGGGGTAATGTCTTCTTCTTCTTTCTGTCCTCCTCCCTCGTTCATTAATCACTCCCTCCCACTGCTCGTCTTTCTCTCCGTCCTCTCAGATGTTCCTCTCTCCTGTCAGACGTCTCTGTCTTCTTCTTCTCGTCTCTTTTCTTCTTCTCTGCGAGACGATTTGATTCACCCGTGAACCCCCTGGTCTCCCTCCTCCTGCCTCGACTTCTCTTTCATACTTTCTGCACTTGTTTTGCCTCCTCGTCTCATCTCATCTCTCTTTCTTTCCATCCGTCTTCTCTCACCTTATCTTTCCCCCCTCGCTGAATCTCTTCATCCCCTCGTGTGTGAGAGACAAATCTTTCCACTGTTGTTGTTTGGATTCTTTCAGGATTTGTCAAATCTCAGCCATGTTTGTAGTTTTTGGAGCAGAGGGGCCCTTTTTTTTTTTTTTTTTTTTTGCTAATGTGCCTGTGTGTGTGTGCGTGCACTAACACAACTTTATGCTTGTGTGTTTATCTAGTTGAAAGAGATTCCAGCTTGTATTTGTGTGATTGTTTTTTGTGCATTCAGACATCTGTCCAGAAGTTGTCTGTGTGAGATGGTGTGTGTGTGTGTGTGTGTGAGATGATGTGTGTTTGTGCATGTGTGTGTGTGTGTGTGTGTGTGTGTGTGTGTGAACGGCTCTTTTAACTCAAACACACAGAGCTTAAAAGCAGCATTTCCTGCCTCGGAGGATGAAAGCTGCATGATTATTTGTTCTGTGTGTGTGTGTGTGTGTGTGTGTGTGTGTGTGTGTGTGTGTGTCTGCGTGTGTGTCTGCGTGTGTGTGTGTGTGTGTGTGTGTGTGTGTGTGTGTGTGTGTGAGACCCACTTGAGGCCAACAAATACCACAGGCCTCGCTGTTCGTGTGAACCCTTTCTTGATCTCGTCTTTTGTGTGGATGTGTGTGTGTGTGTGTGAGAGAGGAAAAAGTGAGGGAGAACATGTGCGCCTGGATGTATGCACCTGTGTGTGTGTGTGTGTGTGTGTGTTTTCCTAATGGGACGATTGTAGTTTAGTTATACATGGTTGTGTGTGTGTGTGTGTGTGTGTGTGTGTGTGTGTGTTGCTTTGTTTGGGGTGACCTATAAAAGCCACCACCACATTCCTCCACGCTCTCCTCGCCCTCCTTTAGCTTCATGCTATAGATCACAAACGGCAGCTCCAGACATCTCCACGCATTATATTGATAATTTAACATTTAGTTTAACATTTAGAGGTTTTGGTCGCGAGGAGGAGGAAGTGACGTGTGACGGCGGCCTGTGGATTGTCCTCCAAGGTCACTCAGCACGGCACTGAATGTACCAAAACACGGAGTGTAAAGGAAACTGTTTGTGTTCAAACATCCTGTTGATTTAATGATGAGGTTTCTCTCTTTCTGCTGTGATCTCAGATTGTTTTAGTGTATTTAACAAAAAATACACCTGCAGAAGCTTCTGACAGCTTCGTGCTGTAGATGAGTTTATCTTCATATGAAACTTGAGTGTAAGAATGAGTGAAATGCCAAAAGTTATTTGTAACGAAGGTGCTTTTCCTTTGTGTTTGTTGTGTTTCAGCCGTGCTGTGTGCTGCTGTTATTGTAAAATGTGGATGCTTTTCAGCACCTACTCAGAGTGAACGATCTCCAAAATGGCCACAGTAATCGAGTATTCTACCGATTATTCTGGCGAATAGTATTAAATCAAGTCATCAGACAGGAAATATTGCACACTAAAGAAAATTAAATGACTTTTGCTTCATTTAAAAGCAGCAACAGTTATATATAAGAGAGCATATAGAAAATAATAACATGAATGAAGCTCAGGCTTTAACAAACTGACTGCAGCATTGTATTTTCTGTGGTTTTGTTATTTTCTTCCATTTACAGTCACAAGTCAACATGATAAAGGCTCGGAGAGTCTGGAAGTTGTTGGTTTAAAGTGCCTGAATTTGACTGTTAAAGCTTCTGATCCTTCAGTAAGTCACCGAGTGTCTCGCTCAGCATCTGTCTGTGTTTAGTGTCCACAGTCTGAAAGTTTGAGTCATGATGATCTGAGGCTGCTTTATAACTTACAGAAAATCTGCTTCACTGTTCTGGAATTATTGTAATATTCCAGCTCACACTGTGACATCATCATCATCATCATCATCATCATCATCATATCAAAAGTAAAAGTACTTGTTAAACAGACGTCCCATGTGAGTGAGTTAGATTATTAGATTGTTGTTATGAATCCATTAACATTTTACTGTCATACTGTAGTTTGTCAAGCCAGCAGTTATACAATGTAACTAAGTACAATTTACTCAAGTACTTGTACTTTACTTGAGTATTTCCATGTTCTGCAACTTTATACTTCCACTGCAAAACATTTTGGAGACAAATATTGTACTTTATACTCCACTACATTTATTTGATTACCTTGGTTACTAATTACTTTGCAGATTACATGTGGCAACAGATCCAAAATGGCACATTTTTAAATTACAGTCTGATATTATCTGATATGACAATTGCTGTAACCACATTGTAGTATAACTACATGTAAATATATGTATAATGTAGTTTTCTTGTACTTTTGACACTTCAGTACATTTAATTTCAGATACTGAAAGACTTTTACTCGAGTACTGTTCCTATGTGTGACTTTCATTTTTAAAAAAGTAATATTTTAACACGATATTGTTACTTTTTAAGAGTCAAGAGTACATACTTCCCTCTGAAATGCAGTGCAGTAGAGGTATATAGGAGGAAATAATTGAGTAAATGTACTTAGTTTCTAAAGTTTTCTTTCCAGAAGCCACAAAGTGCTTCACATTAATTAAAGTCCTCCCCTGATGATGTCACAATGGGGAGTTTGTGATGACTCCAGAGCAACCCAAATACCAACCTCGCAACAATTACCACAAGAAATACAGCGCTGACGGCTTCATTTGCATAGCCATTTTACAGCAAACTGTAAAATAAAAAGAACAAAACAGGAAAATTATCAGTCAGCTATAATTAATAGAAGACTAATGCTGACTCCATTAAAGTCCAGAGCTGGTTAAGGCTGACTCGGCACAATGCGGAGAGCACATTGGACTCCCTGAAAACAGATTAACTAGACGACGACAGCATAACGAGGGCAATAACACGCCGCTTTATTAAAAAACAAAGTTTGGTTTGTGTGTCTGTGATGTTACCGGGCACAGTCACGTTCTTTTTTACAGGCCGTCTGCTTCCAGGAAAGGGAATGACTGTCACAGACGCGGAGAGGCGATGTGTCACACCGGGCCTCATGTTTACTGGAAACACACGGTGAACTCATGAGCTGAAGCTTCTTACTAATCACTGCCGAGCCTGAGAGTCAGATGTAAAGACGGAGAAACAGAGACAGACGAGTTTATTCATCTGTGGATGCAGTTAAAGGGAGAGAGAGAGAGAGAGAGACGGGACAAAAGACAAGAAACTGTAGCTCCTTTTCTGCAGCAAGCATGAAGACAGATGTATTATTATTTTGGCTTGTGATTGAGCTAAATGCTAACATCAGCATGCTACCATTTAACTTATTAACCACAGACGGTACAAATAGTGGACAAAACTTCTGGGTCTAAAAAGTGAAGTCAAGGTGGCGACTTCAAAACAGAGCCTGATTGTATGTAAGCTTATGAGAAAATGACCCTACTTCTCACTTGATTTATGACCTCAGTGAACAGTTTCCTGATGAGTTTATGGTCTCAAGCTTTAGTTTCAAGTCTTCTTCAACACAGCTTGATGTTTATTCAGGAAATTATGGTCCCATTTAGAGTAAAATAGACGATAAAGCAGGGTATGATTTAGGGCGGGGCTACCTTGTGATTGACAAGTTGCTACCACGGCCTCAAAACTGATCAGGATATCCTCCCCAGCTAAAACCAAGATGGCGACAGTCGTAATGCTAAACTCGAGGCTTCACAACGGTGGTCCGAAAACCAGTTGGTGACGTCACAGTGGGTCATAATTCCTGCTGCCACTAGAGGGCGCTGCCACCTGAACGTAAACGTGTAGTTTTTAGGCTTAATCTACTCGTCCGGTTCTGTTTTTGCCAGTTTCTGACGAGTTACTTAAAAAATGAAAATAATGAATCATGTTTATTTTTGTGACTCTCGCAGCCTCAGTAGGAGGCGTAAACGATTTCTGAATGAAACTGAAAATATCAGTGGAGTTTGTCTCCGGTGCGTTGGTGTCCAGATGTGTCAGACTTCCTCTTTCGTGAATCATCTTTACATCGTTCATCAACACTTTTATTGTTACTTAACACGGAACAACAGAAAAAACCTGGATCTGGTGTCTAAATGCATCATTACATCAGCCGTCTGAAACCAGGAGAGAAACGGTTTAACTGCCAGTGTTTGTATGTAAAGTGGCCTCTTCGTTTCCTCCTGTTTCAGAGCTCACACCACCATGCTCCAGCACACCTTGTGTCCTTTAATGCAAAATGACAACGCTCCTGGTTTGGAGACCTGCTGAAATCCCCTGATGGCAGAATCTGTGTCATTTTGTATTAAATAGATTGTGTTTTGGAGCATAATGTTCTAGGGTGGCCCCTGAAAATGAGGCATTGCATCACTCGCAGCTAATATATCCACTGCAGCAGCAGCACAGTGAACATGAGCAGGTTTCATCTGACTCGTGTTGGACTCCACTTTCCTTTCTGTTTATCTGAGGACATTAAACTGTAGGTGGATCATGAAAACTGCCTGCATTTTATTTGTCTTTGGGTTTTGATTTAAAAATTAGGAACAAAAACATTTAGCAGAGGTTCAAAATGACACTTTTCTGCTGCTGTGGTTCTTATTTTGTGTAATGTTGTCAGGATTTCTTGTAGTTTCTTGGAAAGGAATGTTATTTGGTTCTAAAAATCCACTTTCAATAATATTGTTTGGTTACAGTTACTTGAGACGATGCAAGAGAGGACTACAAAATGTGAAGGATGTTCCAGTTAAATCCTCGTAACCTTTGAATCTCTTGCCTGCATTGTGTATATTTTAGTGATTTTGAACCATTAGAAGAATGCCGGATTAGCTTTTAGAGGCTCCTGTTTGCAGTGTATCGATTGATGTACTGACAACTATCACTGGATGACTGTGACGCTGAACGAAACTTAAAAATGTGATAATTATTAGGCAAGTTCTGCAGCAAATTTACATCAAGAGGCTGTTAGACTTTCTCGTCGACCGTCATTTGGATCGACAGGGTTGGAGAATAAATCCATCCTATTAAAATTAAAAATGCTTTAATAGTTTCTGAAGTTAAAACCGAGTAATTTTCCTTATGTTTATGACCAAACTACAGGGGATTTTTCAAGACATTTTGTCTGAATTTTTAGGAAATTAAACTTTAAAAATATAAAAAAGTTGACATATTTTTTTGTTTTTGTTTGACAGAAATGCATCTAAATTCTGGTCAAAACCTCAAAATGTCACTGAACAGAATTTTGGGGACTGTTTTGCATAAAGAAATGTAGAAGACAGTAAGATTATTTATTTTAATGTGACGTTCCAGCCATGAAATATCTGGTCGTCCTCAGTTTTAGTCCATGTCTTAATAAAAGCATCATACAATGTGGGAAAAGTCGGGTTACATTAATCTCCCGACTATAAGAAAAACAGGCATTTTCCTGTTTATATATCCACCAGACTCCATAGAAACGTACCATCTAAATAAAGTAACAGCTAAAACCTTCTTTGATAAAGGTTATTTTAAAATCTCAAGTGCCGTCAGTCGGCTCTGACCTTTATCGACCTCTGATGAGGACCAGACGACAGTTACTGTAATCACCCCTCCGGCTACGGTGGCCTGCAGATGACACAAACAATACAATCACATTTCCTCAACGGAGGGAGAAGTAATCTGGCTAATTAGAGCAGAGATCCAGGAGAAACGTCCAGCGAGGAGGCAATATATCACCGTGCTAACTACTGGAACAATAAAACTGCTTTGTCATTTGCTTTTTTTGGCATGAGAACAGGCGCTTTTCATCCCTCGTACGTTGAACATTCAGCCGTGTTGTTAGTGAGCGGCCGCGGGGGGGAAGTTCAGAACTGAAAGTAAAGCCACAAACAGCAGCTGGTGGAGCAATTATTGACCCGCTCTTATTGATCTTCAGCAGAGACATCGTGGTCATATTGGTTCAGTTTGAGGAAGAATGTACGACCCTCTACCTCCTCATCGGCGTCCTCTTTACTGCTTCACACAACCTGTTTGATTTTTAATCCAATCTGATCCAAACAAGCAGCTTTAATGGTGTCAGACTTTATAAGGCTGTCGATGGTATTTGATTACACACAAACAGTATCACTTTATAAGGCTGTTAAGTCTGTTATCAGTTAGTCAATAGGAAGATGGAGGAGGAGGAGGAGGGTGGTGCTTTGTTATTAGTGGTGTTGTTGGGACATGTTAACATTTCAAAGTGCAACTTCACCTCCGTCTGTCTTTATTTGTAACTAAATTACAGAATGTTCATCTTTTTTTTTTCCTGGATCGTCTTTTCATGACTTTTGATTTTCTTTGTTTGGAAATGTCCACAGTTTAGGGGCTTTGCAAGGTGTAAACAAGAAGTATAAATTGGATTCCTAGAGTTACGCCGCCTTTATTTTTTAACATTTTGGCAAGTTAGCAACATTAAAAGTGTGCCGAATGAACTATTAGACGTTCCTGTTTGCATTGTGCTCATGGATGTACAGACTTCTATCACCAGATTACTTTGATATTGAAAAAACTTAAAAACGTGATAATTCTAAGGCAAGTTCTGTAGTTGGGAGGAGCATCTTTTCCATGTTTTTCTATGATTTGTAAGCAGATTTAAGTATGTTTCTTTAAGATGGTATTACATCCTCTGAAAGTGTAAGTCCAAGTGAAGCTTAATATATGTGTATCATGCCTGTGTGTTCAGATTTGATAGAGTTTTGACTCCGAGAAGGAGGACAATGTTGATCTTGGTCTTGTTGTTGTTCTTCTTCTGTCTCCTCTTCGTCTCTGCAGATTGCAAACTACCCTTAATCGTACATACTGCCACCTACTGTATTGAAGTGTGTAGATGCTGCGTTTGTGAAGTCAATGAAAGGAAGTGGGCATTATTGTATAATTTCTGTGATCGGCCAACAGCTACTGTAGATGCACTCTGTAACTTCAACACTTTATGACAAAACGCTGTAAATTTAATCTCATAAAATAAAACTCTCAACCTTTTCCTGTCACAGTGGAGCTCATAAATAATTCAAATGTTCAGTTTAGCAGATAAGCCGTCTTCTTTCTCTGATTATCAACAGAAACTCTGACTTCTTCTCCTCGTTTTGAAAGACGTCCAACTCTGAAACTCTCTACTTAAAGTCACTTTGTCGCCATAAAGCAGTTTAATGTTTCTGACTCCGCATCAGCTGTTATAAAGGGGGAAAAAGGGGAATTAAAATGGTTTAAACGGGCGTGTTAAAACACGGCGGCAGCCTGAGAACGAGGCCAGTCAGCCGTTAATAAAGTTGATATGTTAGTTCATCACTGTAAAACTTTACAACTCTTTGAATGTTTATCATTTTTTATAATAACCAGCTCTGTGTGTGAGTGTGAGTGTGTGTGTGTGTGTTTTATTACATTACTGTTATCACTTTTATAATGGCCAGCCCTGTGTGTGTGTGTGTGTGTGTGTGTCTGTGTTTCCTTACATGGACAAGCCGACCTACCACGAGGGTGTAATAGAATAAAAGCTAATCTGTGTGTGTGTGTGTGTAAATCTGCAATAATAATATATTCTGGGAGATTCAATGTGTGTGTTTATGAAAGGAAAGAAGCTGTGTGTGTGTGTGTGTGTGTGTGTATCTGAGTGTGTGTCCACTGTGACCCAGTGTAAACTAATATTGATTCAGCTGTTGGTGTTATACACTAGTCATAAAACTGGACTTATTGTAGGATCCGGGCTTACCTTCTGACTCTGTGTGTGTGTGTGTGTGTTTGAGAGAGAACGAGTGTGTGTGTGTGTGTGTGTGTGTGTGTGTGTGTGTGTGTTGTACCAAGATTGTCCTCCATGTTTGTAGTAGTGCTCCTGTATGTGTGGGTATTAGCTCGGATTTAGACCATGTGCGGTTGACTGTACGTGTCAAACTGGGTTTTCTTCCCACCGAACGTTTCACGATAAAAAAAAATACAGTTAAACTTCTTTATTCTGCTGTCGAACGACCGAACGAGGCATTACCGCCCCCTTGTGGTGAGAAGTGTGGTTCCTCCGCTGTCTGTTTCAAGGGTTGAGTTTAGTTTCACACCTGTAGTGGTTCGTCTGGTCCGGCTGAGAGGAACAGTGATACATTGTTGCTTTAAACTACCAGTGTTGTTTCTCACCTGGTTGGCCCTCTTGAGTTTAGAGGGAAGGGAACCAGTTGACCGGCTGCAGCTAATACTGTAGGTGATTCTGTCTTGTTTGCAAGTCATTCTCTGAACTAAAGTTCGAGCTTAAAAGTTATTTTTTAAATATTATTTTGTTATTTAATTGTATGTGTTGCTGCAAAGAAAGTATTAAAGACTGAGAGCATATCAACCTCTCAGTCCATCATTTATTCATACAATTCATACCACTAATCAACATAAAATACAGTAAAACAACAATAATATCGCCTATTGCGACATTTTGGCAGAACAATAATGTGATATCACATTTTGGATATCACCCAAGCCGACTGTAAACACACCAACCTGTCTACTCTACCTGACGAGCCCAGAGACACTGCAGCTGCGACAGCCGAATATGTTGGTGTGTTTACTGGGGAAACTACAGCTCACAATCTGCTGTGTCAGCAAACCGACTGACAGAAAAACACCAGATATAACCACTGAACTTAGTCAGGAAACAACATGCTAGCTAGCTAATTATTGTCTCCTTTGTGGTGTGGTTAAACAGTAAAGTTTGAAGTCTCTGACAGATTTGTTAAAGATATTTTTTGAGGCACCGATCAGTTAAACTTCATGGATGTATTAATCACAGAGTACCAGAAACCCAGTGGGATCTGTAGTAAGTTACACAATAAGTTCACCTCTTCAGCTTGGCTTTCTGAGCTGCATGACAAAACTGTTTTATTATTATAAATTATTATTTGGGTCTAAAGCCCTCAAAGAAAAGCAAAGAACTACTTCAACATGTAGCTCCTCAGGTCATGCGCCCGATCGCCTGCCTTGCACTGTTGACGCTGTGTTGCAGAGTAATCGGTAACTAATTAAAACATTAAGTAACATAAAATGAGTAGTATCTCAAAGTTACACACGGGATAATTAATGTTGCAGACAGCGAGCTGCATTTGCTATTTGACACAGAAAACTTGACAAATCCTGTGAAAGATAAACTGGATTTTTTATTTTTAAAATATATTTATTCACAGTCGAGAGCGATTTTTCCCTAAAGCTCCATTTTTTATTTTTTTTTAAGAGTGTAAAGAAAGCGAGCCGGTTCGTCTTTTGGTGTCCTTGTGTGTTTGTTTGTGCCGGAGATAAAGATCCAGAGAGAGTGTGTGTGTGCGTGCATCTACATGTGTGTCTTTGTATGTGTGATGTATGGGGACGGTGAGTAATACTGCATGTGTCATTCTGAGTCCCCAGAGTTTTCTTCTTCTCTTCTTCCTCTCTCTCTCTCTCGCTCGCTCTCTCCTCATGTCCTTCCTCACCCGCTCTCTCCCATCTGTCTTCCCTCTCTCTCTCCCTCTTTCTTTATTTCTTCATCTCTCTGTTTTTTTGTTTTTTTTCCTGTGACATTCCTGTCCGGCGCTGAGGGTGTCATCCTAGTTTTCTGCTGACTCGGTGCTTCACAGACACACAAACACACACACACCGACACACACACACACACACAGACACACACACACACTCCAGCTGTTGAGAGCGGGGGCGTTTATTGGATTGTCTGTGTCCTCTATTTGGATAAGGAGAAAGGAAAGAGGGAGCGTAAAGGAAGAAGGAGGGAACAAAGGAGGACGAGGAGCGACGAGAGGGGTGAGAGACGGAGAGAGAAAACAGAGGGCAGAGAAGAAGAATCAAAGGACGGAGGTGTTCAGGAACAGAGAAGAAGAAGATGATCATAATACTTACATTAAGAAAATCAATATAATCAATATATTAATATTGATATAATGTTCGTCATGATTAGTGTCAGTATTTTTGTCATCCACATGCTTTTATTTTGTAATTTAATGTTCAGTTTAAATGTATAATTTATTTATTCAGTGCATTTTTTCTCACATATGACACTTTAAAATCATAAACAAAATATAGGTAATTAAACTTTAGTTAATAGTTATTTAAATGATGATAAACAATGAAATGCTTTATAAACCATTTATTTATTGTTTGTTAATAACCTTTACATAAAGTTTAATTAACTAAGAAGTTACCATTTATTATTGATGTTTATTAGAATGTGTAACCTTATTAATATTTATTTATTTAAAACTGAGTTGATTAATCGGTCGTGGTCACATCCGTGTGGTACTTTTCTAATTATTGCTGCCAGACTTGTGTGAATAACACAGTTTCAGAGAGATAATTTCAGTTAAGTGTTTCAGAGAGAATCTGTCTCTGCAGCCATAACACTGATGAAATACACGCCTACATTTTGTCATTTATGTGTGTTGTTAATTCTCAGTGTTTTACAGTTTAATGACAGCTGAGGATGGAAGGACACGATCTGCATCCAAACACACGTAGCCTTCACGGATGTTCAAGGGTTTTCATTTCCAAGCGGCAGCTGTTGAAAGAAGCGATACTGATCATGATAAAATGGATAAAAGATAATTATTTTCCTGATATTTTTACACATCGTACAAAACTACAGCTCCCATGAGGCTTTGAGAGCACGTTCACAGCTACTGTAAGACTCTGGATGTGTTGGAATAGTTAAAACATCGTAAGACTGGATGAAATCAACACTTTCCACACAAATCATCTAGCAATTAATCAAACTGATGTTCATCCAGTTATTAATTATTCCACTGTTGGCGCCTCTCGAAGCTCATTAGCTAAAACGTTGAGTCTTGTTTTGTTGATCCGAACAAAAAAGTGTCAAAACAACATTTTGGTTTCGCGGCGGTTTCATTGTTCAGGGACACACTGACCTCCAGGTGTCAATCTTCTCAGACAAAAAAAAAGAAAATAGGTGTGTTCCCCAAAAATGACAAACCATATCACATATCTTGTGACAACACGTTTATTTTGGTTTTCCTGTGATGACACCCGAAAAAAAAGATGTGTTGAATCAACTTAAATTAATTAAGTGAAAATTAAAGTATTTCTTTGTTACCGATTCAGCACTTGTGATCATCTCAACCTCTTTAGGTCAGATGAACTTCTCTGTTTTAACTTTACAAGGCAACTTAAAATCACCACTTTCCCCAACTTAATTATTTAAAATTCTGCTTTTACTCAACATATTTTAGTTTGAAAAACGTAAATAAAATACTCATTAAATGAATCGATTAAAGACTCAAACTTAGAGTTTTACAGTAATTTCACTTCACATGGTGCAACAAATCTGTATAAAACAGATGAGGATGCATCACAAAGATCCTTCTATTAACGGCATTTTAAGAATATTTGCTTTATAAAAGAACAAATATTGCTTTAGGTGGCCTTCAGCTTAACCACACGAGGTACGAGGCTACAGCACTGCTTTATATTTCCTCTGATAAATATACTTCACACACACTTTAGTGTACAAACATAATTTCTGGGCGCAAGCGTTCTTTGTAACGGATCTGAATATAAGTTGGACGTCTTTTAATTCAAAAGCAGAAGGCGATCTGAACCGTTGGCGGCGGTTTGTGTTCCTTTAAGCGAGGCTAAAGATGGACGGCAGAGACCTGAGACAGCAAAGAGAGGGAGAGAGAGAAAGACGGGTGGAGAGATGAAGAGAGGCGAAGATAAAAGATGGTATAGGTAGGAAGAGAGAGAGGGAGAGAGAGAGCAGATGCTCTGAAAGAACAATGGAGGAAGAGAGAGACATAAATGATGGTCGGTGAAAGAGTGAGAGAGTAAAATGAAGGGAGAGGGAGAGATGAAAGATGACAGGCGTGGGAGGCAGCGGGCGAGCGAGGGAGACAGACATGGAGAGACTGAGAAAGAGAGAGAGAGAGAGAGAGAGACGGGGGGGAAAGAGAGATAAAAGATGTTAGGTGGAGGAAAGAGCAGCCGAGGAGAGAGAGAGAGAGAGAGAGAGAGAGGGGTGTGAAAGAGAGAGAGAGAGAGAGAGTAAGTGTGTGTGTGAAAAGAGAGAGAGATGACAGGACGATGAAGAAGAAGAGGAGGAGGAGGAGGAGGAGAAGAGGTGAGCGTCCTTGCACTGTCAGGGGCGATCGATGGCACATCATTTACATTACACTGACTTAACTGCAGAGAGGGAGAGAGAGAGAGAGGGAGGTGGGGGAGGTGGAGGGGGGGAGGAAGAGATTGATAGAGAGAGAGGGAGGGAGGAAAGGACAGGTAAAAGAAGAAGAAGAAGAAGAAGAAGAAGAAGAAGAGGGAGGGATGGACGGAGGTGAGGGATGGAGAGTCGGAGGGGCAGAAAATTAACTACAGTTGAGAAGAGATGGAGGGATGAAGGGTGGAGGAGAGAAAAAGGGGGATGGAATTGATCTGGTTGGGGTTTTTTCTTCTTCTTCTTCTTCTTCTTCTTCTTAATTCTGGTCTCTCACCTCCCACACTCCTTCACTCCTCCTCCCCCTCCCTCCCGCGTTTATGTGTCACACGTCTGTCCTCATTACTTTCATCCCTCCTTCTCCTGCCGTCTCCTTCTCTTCATCTGTCAGACGTGTTTCTCCTCTGAGGGAAAGATCAACGCTGTGAGCCAATCTGCTGCTCGCTAACTGGTTAGCAGTGCTCCTAGCCTGTTTACACTGCAATGAGAATAGCCCCAATACGTTTGGGCTAAATGCAAAGCCCAGCATGCTAATGCTGATGTACACCAACTCCACCATGTTAGCACGCCACGCTAGTCATTAACTCTTTATCTATTTAATGTTATTGTTAACATGTTGGCATTTAGAACAATGTTTGGGCCTACCATCTTAGTTTAGCATGTTAGCATGATAGCACCTTCTCTCTTCATCTGTCTTAGCTATACGTTTCTTCTCTGAGTAAAGATCAACAGTGTGAGCCAATCTGCTGTTTGCTAACTGGTTAGAGATGCTACTAGACTGTTGAGACCCAAAGGGCTAAATGCAAACAACAAAGTGCTAGCTTGATTATGGATCCCACTGCTTTTCTTGTGAGACCGACCCTAGTACAACGACTAGTACACCATGCGGAGAAGTCGAGAGAAATGGCAGAGCTCAACTGAAATAATAATTAGCTAGCTAGCGTGCTATTTCCTAACTGCATGTTCAGTGGTTGTCTGGTGTTGATGGGTTGTGTCTGTGTTTTTCTTGCGGTTGGTTTGTAAAACACACACAAAGCGGTGGAGCTGACACAGATACAACTGTGATCTGTAGTTTCCCCTGTAAACACACCGACCTCTTCGGGCGTCACGGCTGCAGTGTCTCTGCGCTTGTTAGCAGACCAGGGGTGTTGTGGCTGAGCTAGCAACCATACCCAAGTTGTTTATTAACGTTAACATTGCCGATCAAAGCCCCTCAGATCTCATTATCTGTCAATATACTGTAGCTAGCGGAGGGTCTGTGTTCGTCTCTCTGTTGAAACCTTTGCACGATAGCCTCAGACTGGGGGAAGTGCTGCAACAACTGATTATTTTCATTACTAATTAATCTGCTGATTATGTTCTAGATTAGCTGATGAATTGTTTTGTCTAAAAAAAAATGTCAGAAATTGTGAAGAAAAAAAAGCGTCCATCCGGGCGTCTCACGGTCCAAGGTGATGTCTTTAGAGGTCTTGTTTTATCAGTCCATCTCTAATCTATCTATCTTCTCTAATCATCCCTCTCTCTGTTCATCTCGCCTCCCTCCCTCCCCCCCTCCGTCCCTCCCTCATACCATATGTGACATTCCTTCTCAATGTGGCGCATTGAAAACTTCCTGTTGTTATAGTTTGTTATGGAGCACTTCAAAGAGACGGAGGGGGGAGGGGAGGCGGGGGGGAGTCGGACGGATGGAGGGAGAGAGGGAGACAGAACATGGAGTCTGTTATAGTTTTACCTCTTAAATGTTAACATGTGAGAGCACCGTGTATGCCTGTATGAATTATCCCTGTGTGTGTGTGTGTGTGTGTGTGTGTGTCCACATGCCTAGGAAGTAAGGTAATGACGCTTAAAGCCATCACACACTCGCACACACACACACACACTCACACAGACATGCAGACACACGTTAGCCCATCGACCTGTATAACTTGTCTCGTCAGCGATTGTGTGTCGCTCCCTCGGTGTGTGTGTGTGTGTGTGTGTGTGTGTGTGTGTGTGTGTGTGTGTGTGTGTGTGTGTGTGTGTGTGTGTGTGTGTGTGTGTGTGTGTGTGTGTGTGTGTGTGTGTGTGAGAGTGTGTGCTGTGTTTAATATTTAATAGGTGCTGGTTAAAAATGCAGGAGTGTTTTTGTCTCTTGTCCCGTTGCACACCTGTTCCTCTGGAGAGAGAGAGAGTAGCTGATGGATGGATAGAAATATAGAGTAGATGAATCGGGGGATGGACAGTTGGATACAGTAGCTGGATGCATGAATGGATAGATTGATAGATATGCACATGAATGAAGCAGGTGATTGAAGGATGGATGGATGAGTGATACGAGATAATCGATCGATGAAAGGATTGATTGTTATGGACAGATGACAGATATGATGGGTGGATGACTGAAGGGTGATAAGTGATAGAAAGATGGACAGATTGGTGGATAACAGATGGAGAAATAGATGAATGAAAACAAGGAAGGATGGATTGAAAGATGGATGAATGGTTGGATGGATGGATGAAAAGGTAGGGTAGATGGATTTATAGATGAACAGTTGGATGAAAGAATAAATAGATGGATGGACAGGTAAGTCGATGGATGGATGGATGGATGGATGGATGGATCGATCAAAAGACTGGTGGATGTTGGATGAAAAAATGGATAGATGGATGGGTAGAAAGATGATAATGGATTGGTTGAATGAAAGAATGGATGGATGATGGAGGTGAGGATTGGATGGATGGACAGATTGACTGAAAGACTAATGGTTGGATGAAAGAATGGATTGGCAGATGGCTAGAGGGTTGGACAGGTAGATAGTTGGATGGATGGCAGGATGGATGGATGGATAGGCCGGTTAGATGGACTGATTGAAAGACTGGTGGATGTTGGATGAAAAAATGGAAAGATGGATGGACGGACTGATTGATTAAAAGACTGATGGTTGGATGATAGCATGGATTGACAGATGGCTAGAGGGTTGGATAGGTAGATAGATGGATGGACGGCCGGATGGATGGATAAATGGATTGATTGAAAGACTGGTGGATGTTGGATGAAAAAATGGATAGATGGATGGAAAGATGAATGGATGAATGGAAAGATAGAAAGATGATAGATTGATGGATATAAAGACAGATGATGGATGGATGGATGGATGGATGGATGGATGGACGGACAGGTCAATAGATGGATGGAGACAGAGACAGATCACACAGAGCAGATGAAATACGATAAAATCAGAATACAGGATGAAAGACAGGAAGTGGAATGATGGCGAGGAACGACAATAAGCAGAGAAAGAGACGAGATAAATGTAGGGAAGAAGAAGAAGCAAGGGATGAGAGGAGGAGAGAGGTGTCATCAGTTAATCAATGTAGTTTTCCTGTTTCCCTCCACTCTGTGTTTTAAGGTGATTTTTTCTTCCTTATTATTCTCGCTCTACTTCCCTTATCAATCAATACTTATTATTGGCCACCTCGCTCTGCCTCCGTCCACTTCTGCTCATCCCTCGCTCTTTTTCTCTTCCTCTGTGTCTTCTCCCCACTGTCAAAGAGAGAGAGAGAGGACACACACACACACACACACACACACACACACAATGAAGTCATTCATCTGTCCAATCAAAGAGGCGGAAGCCCGGAGGAAAGTAAACATCCATCTCTCTCTCTCTTTCTGTCTGTCTCTCGTTCACTCCGTGAGTCCGTGAGCGTCCATGATTATGATGCCCCAGTGTGTGTGTGTGTGTGTGTGTGTGTGTGTGTGTGTGGACAGACATATATCCCATCTCTCTGGTGTCTCTTTAAAAAGAATAGATTGTTCTTTTGCTACAAACAAAGAATAGAGAGAAGAGAGAAAGAGGAAGAGGGGATGTATGTACGACAGGATTTATGATGCGGGAGAGACGGAGAGACAGAAAACAGACAGAGACGGGGAGGAGGTGAGTCTGAGAGAGAGAGGAGGGTGGAGAGGGAGAGAAACTGAGAGGAAGAGGAAGAGAGGGAGGGAAACGCAGAGAAATTATGAAAAAGAAAGAAAAATAAAAAGGAGGAGAGGGAAATAAAGACAGGCAGATGGAAAGAGAAAGAAAGACGGAAAAAAAGAAAGATGGAAAGAGAAACAGAAAGAAAGATAGAGGAAGAAGGGAGAAGCGAGTAATCGATGGAGAGGTTGTGACATCATCATCTGACCTGAAGTTGGGGGAGGGCAGAAGATGAAAGAGGGAGTAAAGAGGGGGAGACGGGGGAGATGGATGGAGAGATGGGGAGATTAATGGAGCGACAGATAAAAAAGAGAAGTGACACTGAAGCAGAGACGGAGGGGCGAGTTCCCGAGGAAACACACCTCGTACACAAGTTTTACACAAGCGAAGACGCCAGAATCAAACCCACAACAGAGACACAACAGTTGCTAACGATGTGTGAGGACGCCGTCAGTCAGTAATTACAAACATCCATTAATCAGTGATCACACACACACACACACACACACACACACACACACACACACACACACACAGGTATTTCAGAATGAAACAATCGTGTCAGTGTCGTTTTTCACTTTTTTCTATATTTTTCTTGATTTCTGGTCTCATCTCATCTCGTCTTAAAATTGTCTGAGTGTTTTCCTCTGTAACCTGCCCGTCAGCGGTGGCCTCACGCACCTCACGGTTATTTCTGGTACAAGATATTTATTTGAGTCATATATGACGTATGTTTTATACTTGATTTATTTATGTTGACCAGATGTGACATATTGAGGCTGAGTGTGTGTTGTCGTATATTATTTTATTCTGTTTGTCTTCACTTTGTCATTGAGACGTTTGCAGGTCTTTGTGTGGTTGGTGTTTGAGTGCACGTTGTTATTTAAGATTATCTAAAGAAAATCTTTTATTTAGAAAAATAAATAGAATAGTAAAAAATAGAAATACATATCAGAAGTAAAAAGAGGGAGGGAGATATTGCAAAAAGAAGAATGTGCTGAGTAAAACAAACACATTTAAAAAAAGAAAACGTGTAGAAAAAACACAAATCAGATCAAAGTTGAGTAAAATAAAAGTGAAAGTATAGTAAATTAAATATATCTAAAATGACAAAGATACATCACAGAAGAAAAAAAACTTTAGAAAAGTTAATAAATCTTAAAACGTAAGAATGAAAACAAGATGATTCAGACATGCAAATATAGAATATATTAAAACTAGAGCCCGACTGATAAATATGCTTGTGTTAATTGATTAAACTCCAGTGAATGAGCTGTTTCAGTGCACTGGTGTCATTTTTATTTTTTTTTCCTCAGGTACAAACGTATCTTTGTCACAACTGTTTGAAGTTGAAGGATAATTAAAAAAAAACACGTTTCTAAACATATTCTGTGACTACAGCCTCTACATCAACATCAGACGAGTTTAAATCCCAAAACATCCTGCATCAGTCGCTCTCTAATCAAAACCACAAACATCATTCAGGTGATCGGAGGGAGAAAACAGAAACGAGGCAGAATGAAGAAGAAGAAACCAGATATGAGAACAAAGACGAACATGAATCTCCAGATGATGAAAGATTGAAACAGAAAACCGATAAATGAGAGAAACGGAAAAATAAGAACAGAAAGAGGACGAGGAGGAGCGACGGATCAGGACTGTGATGGAGAGATAAAAGAAAAGATGAAAGATTTTAGTTAAAGAGGGTTGACCCCCTCGATCTGCCCCACGTATTGACCGCACCAGGCTTTGATAAACTACACTGTGTGTGTGTGTGTGTGTGTGTGTGTGTGTGTGTGTGTGTGTGTGTGTGTGTGTGACCTCTGCACGTTCCGAGCTAAATCAATCTGTCAAACGTGTTAGCGCGTCTGTGCTTATTCACCGCCATGCCTGTTGGTGCGTGTGTGTGTGTGTGTGTGTGTGTGTGTGTGACCGACCCTGACCGGCCATCAGAGCCAATGACGGAGTATTGATCAAGGCTCCGTCACCATAGAAACGGCCATTTGGGAGGACAGGCGAGGGTGCGCGTGTGTCAAAGTGGGAAGACTTACTTCAAGGTGGCTCATCAGATCATCTGGTGTGTGTGTGTGTGTGTGTGTGTGTGTGAAATGTCAGCTCCGTGTTTTCCATTCGTGGCATGTTTACGTGTTCTCGGCCAATTAAAAAGGTCATCAAAAAAACACAAAAGTACATCGGCAGCAAACATTTCCAACGTGCCGCGTCTCATTTAAATCAACACCACTGAATCAGTTCCTCTTTAATTATGAGATATTATTATAATTACTGTCAACAAGCGGCAGCAGACTGTCTGCCTCTGGCTGCCTCCCCTCTGTACGAGTGAACCGCTGTGTCGGACGGATTGATTTACGGCACTAAACGGGGAAAAACGGCGCTGTCCGTACCGATGTTTGTTTTCCCGAGCTGAGTCACGACTTTATCTGAAGCTGAACTCAACCAACACTCAGAGGAGGTTAAGCAGCTAATGTGTTTTTACTCTGACAAAGACCTGAACCGTCACTGGGACGTTATTACAAACATGTTTTGATGAAGCTATCCTTAAATCTAGTTGTTAAAATCACGTTACGACCAGACGGAGAGCTTTGAACTGTCTCTGTGGACGTTTTGAGTACGATCAGATCTGCATATTTGTATCAATGCGAAGCTGAGACAGCGTCTGATCCGTTTGGACGAAACAACAGCTTCCAGAAGACCCTCAGCCGACTCTCGGCGAAGGCATTTTGTCCACAGATTGGTCTCATTGTGAAAAAGATGTAGTGGAATACACTAGAAATGCAATTTACGTCACTTACATTAACCATGAAGGGTTGACCGGGTCAAGGAACGAGACAGAAAAGGAAAATGAAAGGAAGTAAATGATCTGATTGGCTGGTGACGAGAAGTGACAGAAAACAGAGACACAAGTTGCTTTTTCTGTAGTAAAGACTCGCTCACAGTGTAAATGTGTGCAGGTAAGGATGTCGAGGGGGTCAAAGGTCATTGTCTTTGCTGTCTTGTGATGATTTCTTATAAGAGCGCAGTGTCAGGTGAAGAAACGAGAGCCAGAGGAGCCAACGCACTCGTTTCTATTTAAGGGTTTGAATGCAGTCAAGGTTAAGGGTTAACAAATGAATGTAGGTCAGTGGACTGGCAGCGAGAGAGTGTGTGTGTGTGTGTGTGTTTGTAGCCAGGCTTGTGTATCTATATGCAAGTGTGTGTACGTGTGTGTGTGTGTGTGTGTGTACTTGTATACGTGTGTCGAGTGTGTGTGTGATGTGTGTGACCTGCTCTTTGTTCCTGTGCTCGGTGCAGTAAGGAGAGTGGACCGTTGACGAGGATTAATGCCCAACATATGGCAACCCTACGGGACACACACACAACAAACACACACACACACACACACACACACACACACACACACACACACAACACACACTGCAGTCATTACTCTGAACAAAGAACTGTAAGGCTAATGAGAAGGCAATATCATGTGTCCTTTACACACACACTCACCCACACACACATGGCATGGATTCACGTGGATACACACCTTAATGTTGCTTATACATGGATGGATGCAGATGAACACACACACACACACACACACACACACACACACCTGGTACTGTAACATGTATCCATTGTGTGTGTGTGTGTGTGTGTGTGTGTGTGTGTGTGTGTGTGTGTGTGTGTGTGTGTGTGTGTGTGTGTGTGTGAGAGAGAGAGAGTTGAAAGGTAGCAGGAGGCTTGTTGATGGAAAGGCTTTAAGGTTTGAATGCAAACACCTGTGTGTGTGTGTGTGTGTGTGTGTGTGTGTGTGTGTGTGTGTGTGTGTGTGTGTGTGTTAGCAGAAAGACAAGAGAGAGAATAGTGTGTGTGACGCACAGGTGTGTGTGTGTGTGTGTTTGTGATTGAAGGAGAAAGCGAGGGAGAGGTTAAGCAGAGTTCAGAGGAAAAGTGAAGGTTCATGTTTTCATTTCTTCATGCTCCTCTGACTCTCTCTCTTTCCCCCCTCGCTCGCTCGCTCAGAGTGTGTGTGTGTGTGTGTGTGTGTGTTTTCTCACATACAGGATCACACCCCAAAACAATTTCAGACGTTTTCTCTCCACATGTTCTCACACACTTGTCTCTCTCCCCTCTGCCTATCACTCCCAGTGGGATCTGACCGATACGCCGACATGTTACTGAAAAGCCCAACAGCAGCGCCTCAGTTAGCCTCCACACGAAGATGAGGCTAACTGACGAGTAGGCTAACACTATCCGGGTCGGCTAATGAGTCGGTTGCCGAGTTAAAATCCAATAAAGGGCATTTTTTTACCCTTCAATTTAAGGTAGGGTATGTAGTGTAGCTTGGCTAGCTTACAACGGGGTACTCCCTATCCATGTAAGTTCAAATGAAAGCTGTTTTTAGCAGATACATTTGGCTCTAGCTAGCTGGTTAATTAGCGTTAACTTGTAACGTGAGCAGGGTTTCATCCATTAAACCCGATAAAAAGGTTTTAGTTAGCCCACACACTTGATGGCTACACGATATCAATGCTAATGATCCATAAAAGTCATGGAAACAAAGACAAAGTATTCTTTTATTGTGGTACAGCTAGTTAGCTTTCATAGTATGGTACACTATTATAGAAAAAAAAGTATGATTAGACTCATTTTTTAATCTTTGTTTGCTTAATTTTGCTAATAACTAACACAACAGTAGTTTTCAAAGTACGAGTTTCACTTTTACAAAAGAAAACGTTGACGCATGAGTGAGCTAACACTATCCCAGGAATGCTAACTAGGTAATTAGTCGCTGAAGTAAAATCCAATATTAAAAAAAGTCAATTTCTACTGTCATGATGTTAGGTACGTAATGTAGGTTGGCTAGCTACTCCTTAGCATCGGAAGTAATGCTCTGTTTACGACTGTATGCAGTTAGCTAGGTAGCTGGTCATGCTAACGTTAGAGAGGACAAATCCACAGTTAAATCAGTCTCACAGTTTTCATCTTGTGTTTTTGGAAGCCCTAAATATTTAGCTGTTTTAATATTCCTCTGTTTCGTGTCCCGCTCTGTATTCAGAGTGGGTTTTCTTCTTATCTACTCTTTTCTATTCTATTTCCATCCGCCGGCTCTGTGCTGGTGTCTTGTACAGGTTTTAGTTTTTGGTCCTCTCTCCTTTCTTTCCCTCTCTCTCTCTCTCTCTCTAGGTGTAAATGACTTTGGACGGCCATCTGTTACTTAGCCACCCTGCAGAGAGTTGGCCTGCATGCGCACCTCCTGTGTGTGTGTGTGTGTGTGTGTGTGTGTGCGTGCCTTCCTTTATGTTTAGTTGCACGTGTGCGGTTACTGTATTCTTGTGTTTGTGGAGTGTTTATTTATGCCTACGTGCACATGCATAATACAGTAGGTTATGTTGGAGTGTGTGACAGAAATAAAGAGGCAGAGCTGCTCGTGTTGTAGATGTGTACTCGGGCTCACTTGCACATGTAGAACATGTCTTCCTGTGCTCGTGTGTGGATGTGCGACATTGTTTTACATCAGTGTTAGCATATTTAGCCCCCGTTGACACTAATCTCTCCTTTTTTTCCCTCTGTTCAAACTGATTTTTTGGCAATTTAGACCTAAAAATCTACAAATTCATATTAAGTTATAAGTTCCTGGTACTGTTTCTTCACAATAAAAGTCGTCCAGCTGCAAAGACATGACACACAAAGGCGCATCATGCCCGAGGTCATGAGTCAAAGTCATTCCAACAACCAGACGCCGAAAGGAAAAGTCTCTAAATTATTTTAGTTAATCAGATTTTTGTATTTTATTGAATGAATTAGCTGTTCAATTACATTTTCACAGTAAGTCCTCATATCTTTCTGACAATTAGTTCCAAATAACATGATTATTTTGTGGAAGCTGAATTACACAGACCCGTAAAATAAAGCGTTGCGGTTTAATTTTCCAACGTTAAGGTTTTAATCCTGTTTCAAAACGCTCTCCACACTGCCAGGAATGAAATTCAGGATGAGAAATGCTTTAGTTATTGATTTAATTGACCTAAAAGTAGTCAAATGTAACTATTAATAACAAACATATGTACAATTTCAAACATCAAATGTAAAATCTTCCAGATTTCAAAGCGTCCTGGTTGATTGAGGTCTTTTATTGTGAAGGAGAGCACTAAAAGTAATTATTAAAAACGTTTGATTTGAGTTATCTGCTGTTGAATCGAGATCAAAGTTGTGACATTAAATGTGATGAAACAACATCCCAACAAATTTATCACAAATCAAACATTTCCATTTCTTGCATCAGGACTCTTCTTCTGTGGTTTTCATGTCGGAGCTGAACGACTTGATAAAGACTGAGCTCTTTCCGTCTTTCCTGACGTGACAACTCTGACTGTTTCTGCTGGTTTTTAGTACTCGGAGGTGTGAAAATGTCACAGAGAAAAAGATCATTTCCCCCGGAGACGCCGACTGTAAGAGCGACCAATCAGATTCAGTGTAACGTTGCTGTTCTCCGGGATGGCGGCCGCTGGAAGCGCCGTGTGTTGTCAGGTTGTGATTTGATTACGTCTGAGCGACCTGCTGGAGCATCCAGCTGTCGGCTGCTGAACTGAAGCTCCAACACTACAGCAAACACTCCTAACTTTATGATTAAAGTTTCATCAATTTCGAGAAGAGCGGCATTATAAATAAGGCAGAGTATAATAAAAACCAGTTACTTGATTAATAAAGTGACAAAACAGTGGATCTGTCACGATCCTTATGGTGTTTTATCTTTTATAAGGTCAGAATATAATAAAATATTTATTATTTACTTGTTAAGAAAACTCTTCGAAAATGGCCGGTTTTATATTTTTTCTATCATGAAAGTAATATTTTGGGATTAGTTGGCAGTCTCATGCATTTGTCGTTGTTTGACACTTTTTTGTAAAAGTAAATAAAAAATAAATTATATATGAATAAAGTATCTGATAATAAATGTACTTGAGTATCAAAAGTAAGCTGTAAAGTAAAATTATACATATATTTACCTTAGTTTACTTTTGTAAACTATAAGACGAGTATATATCGGCCTCCCGATCAATTAATTGCCATAAAATAAATTAATTTTAAAAAAGCACTCTCTAAAGTAACGAGTAACTAAAGTAATCAAATAAATGTAATGGAGTAAAAGTGCAAAATTTGCCTGGAGTAGAAGTTTAAAGTAGCAGAAAATGTAATTACTCAAGTTAAGTACAAATAAATGTAATTAGTTACATAATGACCACTCTAGACAGTAAATAAACATTACTTAACATAAAATATGTATAATGGATATTAACAGATGTATAATAAATACATAAAAGCTTTTATTGTGAAAAATGTCCTTAGGGGAAGCTTCTTGTTCTAAAAAATAGGAAAATATAAATATATATCTTTTTTTAAATTTAGTAATTCAAAACTGAAACTCTTTCATTCATAAACAAGTGAAAACATCAGATTGCTTCCTGAATGGTGTCACAGCTGTGAGTCAGCGTGTCGGTCTGCTGTTGTGTGATTGTGGTCATGTAGACAGGAGAGGGATGAGATGAGGGATAAAGCTGCGTAACCGCCAAAAACGCCAACATGAACAATCACGATCGCTCCGTACTGTGGATGTGATTCTGTGTCGTACTAATTAATCTCTGTCTCTCCCCCTGCAGCTCTCGTCCGGGCCGTCCTCCGAAGCGTTGTTCTGGTGCAGGGATCCAGGAAAGCCCCAGGCTGCTGCACCCGGGCCTCCCCGGCCTGCTGTCCCCCAACCTGCTGTCACACACCGGTGAGAGACTTCCTCCATCTTTCTGGTTCTCAGTCTGCAACTCCTCGTTTTCAGTTGCTACATGGGCTTATTTGGTTTATTTAACTCGGGCAACACATAAAAACATAACGTATCTCAAAATTGAACAAATCAATGGGTTTGAAAAAGTCTAGTTATGAAGTAGCACCTCTAATTCACCCAAAAATGAACATTTAATCATTAACTCACCCTGATGTTGATGGAAAGTCGGGTGAAGTCTCGTAGTCCACAAAACATTTCTGGAGCTTCACAGCAAAACAGCGTTGCAGTGTTCTCCTGAACAGCTGAAGTAGACGGAGACTCGTTTTAACGTGAAGAACAACCAAAAGGAAAACATGACATGGATCTATTTAGCTCGCCCAGAGACCCAAGTCACCAAAAGCCCAGATTTCCTCAATTGATTTGAAAAGATGTTATTACATGCGTTTAGCTTAGCAGCTACAGTGAGGATTTAACCTTTAAAGGGCGTAAATAAAGTTTTTATAAATTAATTTGGGATCTCCAAGGACCCATCCTCCTCCTCTGCCCCAGATTGGTTGCCTTCATTGGTCTCTATGTTTGACTTCCTACTGAAGCTCCGGTAATGTCTGTTTTTCTTGCGGTTCTGATACGGTGGTTTATGAGCTGTACTGTAGTTTGCCCAGTAAACACACCGACCCGTTCAGCCTTTCCCCAGGTAAACAGCTGCTCCTCTTGGGTTCACGTAACGGCACAGAGCCGCTCTGAGTGTGTCCTGGCCCGTTAGCAGATAACGCAGCTGCGACCGCTGAAGAGGTCGGTTTGTTTACAGGGAAAACTCCAGCTCAGAATCTGCAATCAGCTCCGTCGCTGGCTGAACGTTTTACCAAAGAATCACAAGAAAAGCCACAAAACGGTACGTTAACTAACGGTACATCAAGAAAATCTCTTCCAGAATTTTGTGTATTCTCAACTGGACGAAGGCGTCTTTTAGTGTAACTTGCTTTCTCCTGTTGGAAAGCGTGATGATTGTGTTAACAGAGTAGCAGGACCACGAAGCCTTCTGAAAATGATAGACACAAGCCAATCAGAGGCAGAGTAGGGCGGGTCTTAAGTCATTCCTATTACCTTCATCTTCCTCTGAATCTCAAACGTATCCCCCTTTTCTTATCCTCCTTTTCCTACTTTTATCTTCCCTTGTTTCTTCCACATAAATCCTCCATCTCAGTCTTTTTCTCTCCTTTCCCTCCATCCACACCTTCTCTCTTTGATCCATAAGTGAAAGAAATAGAAGATAAAAAAGGGATTTTTTCGGCACAGAAAGTGAAAATGGGCAGAAAGAGAAAGCTGTGAGAGCGAAAGAGAGAGAGAGAGGGGGGGAAAATGGAGAGAAGGAAGGAGGAATGTCGCCAGAGGAGATGATGAAACCTAAAAACGACTGCCAAAGAAGAAGGGAGGGAGAGATGGAGCAAAAAAAAAAGATGGCGGGAAGAAAAGAAACGACAGATTGTTTTCGGAGTTGACGGCAAAAGAGTGGATGAAGGGAAGATATCTAGAAGTCTGATAGAGATCGAGGGATCTGGATTAAAGAAAATAAACGAGTGGACGGATGAGGGGAAAGAGAGGAGAGATGTCGTATGGGGAAGAAGAAGAGGAGGAGGAAAAAGACCTGCAGAGAAAGAGAAAGAGAGGCTGAACGAGTGCAGACTGCATGGTGGTGTGATGAATGACACGTCTCTGGGGTCCCACTCCTCCATCTGTCCATCCCTCCCTCCTCCCTCCCTTCATATCTCCCTCTTTTCTTCCCTCCTTCTTTCTCAACTCATCTCTCTGTCACCCCCACTTCAGCTTCTCCCTTCGTTTTTATTCCCTCTCCTCCCTTTCTCACCTTTTTCTCTCCTTTATTTCTTTCTTCTCCTGACTTCTGTCCTTCCTCCTTTCCTGTCTCCCCTCTCTCTCCTTTATTTTCCTCCCATCTGTCATCTCTTAATTCACTTCTTCCTTCTCTTTTTTCCCTCCCGTCCTTCCTCCCCTCGTTCTCTTGTTTATCTCTTTTCCTTCCTTTCGTTGGACTCTCCCTAATTTTCCTTCCTCTTTTCTTCTTCCCGTCCTTCATCACTCTGCCATTCCTACTTTAGTTTTTCCTTCCTTTCCTCTCTCTCCCTTTTATCATCTTTCCTCTACGTCTCTGCCTCATCCCTTTATTTCCTTTCCTTCTCTCCTTTTCTACTTCCTTGCTCTTATTCCCATCTACTCTCCTTCACTTCTTCATCCCTCTTTCCTTGCTTTCGTCTTTTATCTGTTTTTTTCTGCTCTGGCACTCCTTCATCTTTACTTACCTCCGTCCTGCCACCCTTTTCCTCCTCTTTTCTTTTTTCTCTCCTTCCTCCCTTCTGTTTCCCCTCCTCTCTCTGACTTCACACCTGCCATCTTGCTCTCTCTCTCCTCCTCCAACTCTTCTCCCTCCCTTCTTTTCCTTCACCTTTTCTCTGTTATGGTACTCTCTCGTTTCATACCTCCGTCCTGCCAGCCTTTCCTTCCTCCTCACCTTTTCTTCCCTCCTTCCCTCTCTCTAATTTTTAAATTCACACCTGTCACCTTGCTCTCTCTTCTTCCTCCCTTCATTTCCTTTCACTTTCTTCTTCTATGAAACTCCCTGGATTACCTCCATCCTTCCTTCGTACCCTTTTCCCCTCCTTCATTCCTGACTCCTGTTTTCTCCTCCTCTCCTTCTACTGTTTCTTCTTATTCCTTGCCTCCTGCGATCCTTCCTCCATCCTCTTTCTTTCCTTCCTTCTTTCTCTCATTTCTAAAATCTCACCGTCCATAGGCCCTCCACTCCTTCCTCCTCTTTTTCCTTCCAACTTTCTCTGTTCTGACACTCTTTCCCTTCTTACGTTCGTCCTGCCAACCTTTCCTTTGTTCTTCCATTTTTCTCTCCTTCCTTGTTTTCCCTCCTTCCCCCTCTCACACCTGCCGTCTTGCTCTCTCTCCTTCAAACGTTTCTTCTTCTCGCCTCCTTTCGTCTCCTTCGATCCGAACTTTGCATCCTTTCATTTCTCACTTGTCACCTCGCTCCCTCTTCCAACTTCCTCGCCTCGTTCATTTTCATCCCTCCTTTCTTTCCTCCTTCCTCTTAGTCTCCATCTCAACCTTCACTTCTCCTTCTCACCTCCCTCCTTCCTCCAAATCTCTCTATTTCTTTTAGCCAATTTCCTTCTTCCTCTCCATCTTTCCCTCCTTCCATCCTTCACTCCGTCCCCTTGACAGTGACTGTTGGCCTCCTTCTCTCTCTCTCTCTCCAGGATAAATAAAACATGGTTGTGTTTAGTGACATATGGACACAGCTCACTGTGGCATACTAATGACACACACACACACACACACACACACACACACACACTCTTCTGCGCACACACACACACACATACCTGATGTGCGTGTGTGCGCAGAAGTGTGTGTTTGTCGAACATTAGTGGAACCCAGAGAAAACATTTGCTCACTTATGATCGCTCATTAGCTCACACACACACACACACACACAGCACATATATACAACACACACACACACACACACACACACTTGGCAATAGCCGCTTGTCGCATTCCGCCTCAGTCACACACACACACACACACACACACACACACACACACACACACACACACACACTCACGCACACACACTCACGCACACACGCAGAGTTGGTCGTCTTAGCGGCCCTGCGTCCATGGAGACGCCACGTTGCCGGGGGAGACGGGCTGTTGTTTACGACCTCGCGGGCGCCACGGCGATGGGGGGCATCGGCCAATCACAGATGGACATTTATCACACTGTTAGAAAACACAGAGTGAGAGGAGGAGAGAGAGAGAGAGAGAGTTTGGAGGAAATGGTGAGAAGAGAGCAGAAAGATGAGGAAGATGAGAGGAGGAGGAGGAGGAGGAGGAGGAGATGACTACAGGAGGAGGAGATAGTACTAGTAAGAGGAAGTAGAAGTACTGAAAAAAGAGAGTAGAGAACGTTGGAAAGACAGGTTGATAGAGGAGGAAAACACTTAAAGGAACAGTTCACCCAAAAATGTAAAAATACAGTCACATCTTCTCACCCCCATGCTTTGTTGTCTTTACGTTTGAAAACAAGTCTCCAGCTACTTCAGCTGTTTAGGAGAACGCTGAACCATCAACATAATGAGAGGAAGTAAGTGCCGTCCTCTCTCGTAATACCACTTCGTACCTCATGAGGCAACAGTGAGTGACTGTAGCGTCCAGTCTGCCGTCAGGCCAACATGAGGGGGGGAAGACGTAGAAGAGAAATCACGTTCGTCAGCAAAGAACGAAGCGAAAATAAAGAAAGATCTTGGCGAGTAGAAGAAACACAAGGATGTACGATGCAAGGAGAAGAGAGGAGGAAGTGAAGACAGAAAGGAGATAAAACATGAAGAAGGAAGGGGTGAAAGGAAAGACGGATGATGGACGAAGGAGCAGAGGAAGGAGGAAAAGTTGAAAAGTGGATGAAACGCGAAAGATTAGAGAACGAGGGAGGAGGCATAAACGACAACAAGAGAGTGATATCAGTTTAATTGGCCTCATCTTCCTCAACAAAGAGGCTGTGATGATAAGCGTGGGAGTGTGTGTGTGTGTGTGTGTGTGTGTGCGTGTGCGTGTGTGTGTGGTAACCTATGCAGCGTGCTGCGGCACTCATTTGACTTGTTAATTCACTTCAAAAACAGCTCAATGGTTCGCCTTGTCTTCTAATACACACACTCACACTTCACATAAACACACACGGCTGCAAACACTTCGGGTACACGGACACACATAAACAAACATACAAACACTTAATACACACTCACAAAGACAGTATTTTTTTGAACGCACACACACCTCTTAGAAAACACGCACACACTTTAAACGGACACACCTGCAGTACGCCAACACATTTTTGGCACGTTTTGCAGCGATAAACATAAACATCAGTCGACACACACACACACACACACACACACTGTGTAGGTTACAGATGAAGTGCTTTCAATCTTGTCATGAAAAGAATACACTCATCTGAGGACTCTTATGTGCACCTGCAGAGAGAGAGGGGGAGGGTGGGAGACAGAGGGGGAGGAGGAGGAGGAGGTTTGAAGAGGACTAAAGTGACATTAAGTCTTTTTCATCTCTCCTCCTCCTCTTCATTTTCTTCCTCCCCCTGCATCACGTTTTCCTGCTTTTCCTCAAAGTAAACACACGCGCCATGATAAGTCGCTGCTAGCGCCCCCTGCACCGCTCGAGTGGTGGAAACCTACTCGAAAAACAACCCAGTAATAAATACTTGTTTCTGTTGTGTGCTGCTGTAATGATACAACAACGTCAACAGAAGATCCGTAGAAAGACGACGTTAGACCGGTGTGATCGACAGCTGAAATGCAGGAGAAACAAACAACAACATAATTCTGGACGATTACAGTTTAATTGAACGTTAACGGCTAAATGTTGAAGTTGTGCCAGGACGAAATCAATGAGGTTATGAACTATAAACACCAGCAGCACCCTTCATTACAATAAAACACTGTGAGCTGCTTGTTTTTAATCAGCCTGTAAGTAATTACTGCTAAGAAAAGAGGATTAATGGTCTGGTGATATGCACCACATTTAAGGTGAAACGTTCACTTTTTCATAAAAGAATAAAGTTGTTTAGTTTGTGTTTTCAGAGATGGAGCCATCGCTATAATGCCTTGTGGCGGCCATTTTGCTTTAAGCTATGACCGATGTATTGTATTTTGCATCATAGCTCCTGAACCAAGCATAATAACACAGATGTTAAGCGATGATTCACTAATTCACCATCAACTAGTCATCTGAAAAGCTTAAGATGTTGCATACGGTATCATCGTAATCCTCATTCCCAACTTGTCAAATACTAGTGCTTTGGTCAGGTCGACCGCCATCCCATAGTGTTATTATTTGACGGGTTGGGAAGGAGACTCAGAAATCAAGTAACTTTTTAAAGTATTAGATCCCCAAATAATGGATCAACAGACCAGAAAAACCAACAATTAATGTCTTTAACTGGGAAGGAAATCCTCAATCATCGACTTAACGGGATAATACAACCCCTAATGACTGACTTTAACAGGAAAGAGAACTCCTTACCAGTGAGTTAGCATTAAAGCCCCAAATGATAATAGACAAGATTTAACAGACAAAAAAGCTGATAATCATTGTCTTTTTCAGTGAACGGATCCACTTACTTACTTATCAAGTTTTACAAAAGTCATACAGACCTCAAACTCATGTTGAAAAACTTATATAAGCTTTAAGCGAGTCTGAGAAGTGCTCCAAACTTCCTGTTGAGCTGTTTTTCAGACATCTTAAAGTCAAAAACAATGACTCTAAAGCCAGTGGCTCTGTCTATTAGAGATGACACAAAATGGCCGCTGTAAAATGGTTCCAAAGGGGCGTCTTGGACTTCCAGTGAAAGCTAAAGATGGGCGACCTAAGTGCCCGAGTGCGGAGAGCTGAAATCTATTTGACTCAGCACAAGTGCAATCGACTGCATTTGTAAATTGGCACTCCGAGTGCTCGCAGGAAGAAAGAAAAAAAACAGCAAAACAAAAAAAGGCCAGAACAGTGTGTTTCTAAATTCAGAACACAAAGAGCAATTTCTCTGTTTTTCCTGTTTGTTTTATTCAAAGTGTCACTCCGTCTCTGAGAGCGCGTTCAGAGCACTTCGTCAGAGATGTAGGTGCAGCGGATTAAATATTTACAACCGTGGCCAAATGGGGTGGGTTTCACGCGAGCTCGGGAAGGGGGGGTTTGGGACTCTCGAAGATCACCCAACAGCCTCCACCAGCAAACTCAAAGCTATTAAAGACCATCCGGACGCACTGTGCAGTGGAAGGACACTGTCAGATCTCATTTAGACTATCGCCTGCCATGTGCTGGATGCTTTTACTGAAAAAGGCCTTACAGTAGCAGCAGACGGTATATGTATTTTATGATGGGTGGAGCGTTAATGACTGAGTCGAACTGATGGACAGAGTGGTGGACGTACAAATACAGGATGTTGTGTTCGAGAAGGACATTTTGTTGGGTTTCCACAGGAAAGAGAGTGAAATGTATCTTCAAGTCGAGAATCTTCAATCTTTAGCATCATGTCGTCTTTCAGGCAAGAGTTGGATTTTCCCAAACGTTTGAAAGCTGAGACGTTTGACCTTTGTTGTATTTTAAAGTTTCCTATTTCCGCCGATAATTAGAAACAAAACATGGCGCGTTAAATGGTTCATGATAAGAGTCTGTAACTGACAACAAGGCCTTTTTATTTTGAGTTTCTGTACTGCAGTTGGTAGATTTTACCTGTCAATCAAAAAGTGTAGTTTGGACTGTGAAAATGGTAGTGTGGGGTTGTTTAACCAATCCAATTTTGTAGGTATTTCACTGGATAAATTAAATGTTTGACCTCCTGGTAGCGCTAGAGGAAAAGTCTCAGGTTCACCAAAATCATTAGGACTCATCTTGTTGGAGCTATGAATATCTGTACCAACTTTCATGGCAATCAATCCAATAGTGTCTGGGATACAAAATGATCCTATTTTGTAGGTGTTTCACTGGTGAAATAAGTGAAATGTTTGACCTCCTGATGGCGCTAGGAGAAATGTTGGAGGATCACCAAAGTTGTTGGGATTCATCCTGTGGGCACTATCAATGTCTCTACCAAATTTCATATCAATCCATTCAGTACATGCTGAGATATATCAACCAAAAGTAAAGTAGTGGACAAACCAACCGACCGACATCCCTAAAGACATGCTGCTAGCATGACTAAAACCATGCTACAACCATTACAAATACCAATCAGATAACGTTAAAAGGCCAACAATACGGTCTTAACATTGCACAAAAAGAATAGAGATTATCCAGTTTAAACATGTGCTAAGAAAAGGTTAAAAAGTCTTTAATTAAAACCAACCTTGACTTTTCTCTCTAACCTGTGGCCTTTTTAATCAGGCAGGTCAATAGCCGCCATCATGTGAGCACTGGTGGGAAAATTCCTCCTGATCTCTGATGAGTTTATTTCTCTGGCGATGTTCGTCACGTTACGCTGACGATTCACTTCTTTCCAGTCATAATCCTGTTTGTCCTGATTTCCTCTCTTCGTTCCTGCTTCGCGTCTTCCCCTCTCTCTCTTTCGTCCTTCGGAAAGCATTAGGATGCACGTGAAGGAAAAAGAGATGGGTAAACAACGTATGGACAACCCACAGGGGACCACTGAAACACACACACATATACACACACTGGAATATATTTATTTTCTCACACACACACGCACACACACACATGCACACACAGGTCCTATATGATGCGTGTGTCTTTGAAGCAGTCCGTCAATCAATCACACACTAATTCCCAAGGTTCCTTGGTCGCCATTAGCGCCGGGGTCGATGCTCGGTAACCGTGGACACAGCGGACAGCCATCGATCTGAGAGAGAAAGAGAGAGAGTGTGTGTGTGTGTGTGTTTGATAGTCATGATGGAGAACAGTATTGTGGCTCTGCCCTCAATATTGATTGTCTTCTGGTTGCATTGAGGCGAAGCGGGCGTTCTGACTCTGTGTCCGAGTGTGTGTGTGTGTGTGTGTGTGTGTAAAATCCATGATTTGTGTGTGAGTGTCCACCCGTGTGTACGTAGGGCTGTTTCCTGTATATGCATCTTAGTGTGTGTGTGTGTGTGTGTGTGTGTGTGTGTGTGTGTGTGTGTGTGTCAAGGTGTTTCTCAGTAATCAATGCGTGACTCCATTTTCCATGTTTATTCCCGCCCTCTTATCTCTCATTTTCGTTTTCTGTTACCGCAAGTTGATTCTTTGAATTTGAAAAACTTTATATGCAAACATATTCACTTGAATTTCCAAAAGTGTAACGAACTTTTGTTCAAACAAATTTGTTTTTATCAGCCTTTAAACTCGGGAAAGATGATATTTGCATCATATCACGATACAACAAATCAAAAATCTATAGTCTCATATCTCACATATTGTCCAGCTCTAGTGGAGGATGACGTGAAAGTGTCCATTTAATGGCGTCTTTAAAGTGACTTTAATGGTAACAGATCACGTGGCTATATGACCGTGTAGTATCGTCATCCTGACCTGTGACTTCACTGTTTTCATTCAGTCCAACCGGCCAAACACGAGCGGGCGCTAACGCAGCATCTGGTTTTCTTGCCGGGTTTAGCTTCTAACGTACGTCAGCTGAGAGGACCGCTAGCATTAGCTATGACTAAATGTCTGTAAACCGCCTCGATACTGGACCCCCTGTCGTCGAGCTGGCGAAATCAGTGAATTAAGTTATACATTTGTGCTTTTGTACAGTAATCAGTGAACTACTCCATGAAATCTGAGCTGGCATTTTATTGGTTGAAATTGGTTTGTACAGGAAGAAATCATGATGCATTGTTTTGGCATATGTTGTTAGTGGTCTGAAGCACGACTCCAGATAGTAGTTTTTATATTTGCTGGATGTGTGAAGAGACGGTCGTTATCTAAAAAATCAGCTGCATTTTAACAAAGAAAACACAATGAATGTATTTACATCCTATTTTATCACTTATTACTTTATCTTTATCAAGTGACTATCAACTGAAATCCACCTGACGATGGATCTGACTCTAAATGTGAACGGATTTCTCTCCAGAATCCAGTGAGTGACTTACAATAAATATATCCGCTCGCTTCACAGACGGTAATGAGGAAAGGCTCTGGAGTAAGAAAGGCAAAGGACAGAAAGAAAGAGGTGCAGTCAAAGAGCCTGAGGCAGAGTGACCAGACGTATTGTCTGCTGTCCTGCTGAGAGAGAGGAGGAGGAAAGAAATGGAGAAACATGATGGAGGAAAGGAGGCCAAAACTGAGGAGAGGAGGAACACGGGACCATAAGGAGCTGCTGCTGCCGCTCCAAAGCACAAATCTGAAAAACACTTCCTCTGATTTTACTGCTGAAACATCTGATAATATCACAAACAAATTAAAATGTATTCATTTTATTTTGATGATGTAAAAATGCTTGTGAAAACAAAAGGTGAAGAGAATGAGTAACAACAAAAGGAGGCTGACCGGGGACACGAAAAGGGAGAAAACAGGGAGGGAAGTAGGATTGATGTGAGAGGAAGAGGAAAGAGATGGAAAGGCAGCAGAACAGAGAGGTCTGGAAATGGAAAAACAGTCGGAAAGAAGAATGAGTGACGTGAAGAAGTGGGATGGATGAAAGCAAAGAGGTCAAATAGAGAAGAGGCTGTATGAGAAAACAAGAGGGAAGGGAGAAGAAATGATGTGTTTTTAATGCTCTAACTCGTAATGCATCAGAATAACTGGTGATATTTGTTAACAGCTGAGAGTCGGTCATCTCAGAGCTGAAGATATCTTGTTTTCAAACTACTTTACCCTTTAAAGTACCCATGAAACAGCTAATGGAGTGCTATTTGCTCCGGCATAGTTGTGTTTCCTGTAAAAGCAGGCGGCAGCCGATGGTCGCCGGCGCTGACTGGCGGCTCCCAGGGAACATGGCCGAACCAGGATGGAAAACAGAGGGAGGCTAGTTTGATCAGTCAGTGAGCTAACGTTACGTTTAGCAGCAGTTAGCGCTTACTCCACAAATCACCTCGGTACTTTTGTTGCCAGTTGTTGAACAGCGACAACCGGACTTTCTGTTCTTTTAACTCCTGACGTAGCCAACGGCAGCAAACATGGATCAGGTTAGTGGTTGAAATAGTTTTCTAAATGAGCAAAATCCAAAATATTTCACATTTTATTAATGGTCAATCAAAAATAGATCGTTAAGGCGAGTATCGATGAAAGAAATGACTTCAAATTTGCATCCCTAGCAGTTACTGTAGCATAAGTCTGTGACGGCCAGTCCAGAGCAGCTCTCCTCTGGTGACGTTCAATAGCAGCGTCATAAAGTAAAGAAAGCGTCTACTGGATTAAAAATGAACACGCTCCTGAGTGCAGGATGAGTCATCAACATTTTTAATGATTTTCCAAGAAGTTGCAAAGTTAAAATAGCATTAAAAATACCTGGTGTAAAGGTGAGACGTGATAAAAACACAAACAGCTTTTGGCTTCATGGAAACTTTAAAAAGGAGATTTTTCTTTTACTGTTGAACTGAAAGTTTTTAACCCTGCACGTCTGTCGTTAATTAAAGAAGTCAAGCTTAACCTCCACACCTCCTCCTTCATCCATCCATCCCTCAATCCTGCTTTAAATTAAATTTCAAACAACGCGACAACTCCTCCTCCTCCTCCTCCTCCTCCTCCTCCTTCTCCCTCTATCTTGTTTTCTTTATAGCTTGCAGACAACTGTACTGTGTGTGTAATGGACATTCCTCCAAGGCCGTCAACCGTGACCGGGGCAAAACCAACTGACCTACACACACACACACACACACCAACACACACACACATATGCACAGATAAGCATGCATACATTCCCTCACACACACACACACACTCATTTATACATGAAAGCTAACTGTACATAGCTCACACGCACACTTTCAAACATAATAGTGCATTTATACAATGAAACACACACACACACACACACACACACACACACACACACACACACACACACACACACACACACACACACACACACACACACACACACACACACACACACACACACACACACACACACACACAGGGTCATCGCTCTCACTCTGCTGGTTGTTGTGTATAGAAGTCAGTTCCAGGTCAGTGCACAGAGCCAGGGATCTTACTCCATACAAAAGAGAGTGTGTGTGTGTGTGTGTGTGTAGCGGTGGGGGCGTGTTCTCTATGTGTGTGTCTGTGTGTGTGTGTGTGTGTGTTTTATTTTCCTGCATGTGTGTATCAGTGAATATACATCAGGCCTGAGGCGTCAGAAACAGCACTCACACCCTGAAACACTTCAACAAAACACTCCGACTGAAAAGAAATTTTGACAGCGACAGCCGAGCGTCGGTATGTGTGTCACAGCTCAACGCAAAGCATCATGGGTAACAAGGCAGCACCTGTGAGGTCTGAGGAAGAGGAGGAGGAAGAGGCAACGAGAGCTGTGGCTGGGTTTTATGACAGCTAATGATTTCAGTACTGGTTGAAAATTATGGACGTCTGTGAGAATGCTTGTCACTAAAGACCTTTGTGACGATGAAGATGATGAAGATGATGTAGGTGACAGTAGTGTGTGTGTGTGTGTGCTTCACAGGCCTGACAGCAGCTGCCATGGCTGAGCTCCAGAAGCTGCAGAAGATGAAAATGATGATGAGTCTCCAGAACGGCAACGAGTCGGACAACGACGACCTACACTCCAACACAGGTAACACACACACACACACACACACACACACACACGCACACGCACACACACCTGTACAAAGTAACTAAGTACTATACGATTTTCCATCTTATTCTTCTGCTTTACTACGTTTAAGTGTTTCAAGTAACATTTCATTTTAAGATTTTACAGAACATTTTATAAAATATGATTTATTACAGATTAAACCACCAAAAGCATATTGAGTAATCAGAATCTGCCTTTTACTTTTGATGCTTTAAAAACATCTTGTCACAACTTTTACTTTAAAGGAAAAGTTCACTCAAAAATGTAAATTCAGTCATTATCTCCTCAGCAACATGCTGATGTTAAGTCAGGTGAAGTTTCGTAGTCCACAAGACATTTCTGGAGCTTCACAGCAAAACAGCGTTGTAGCATTCTGCTAAACACCTGCAGCAGCTGGAGACTTGTTTTAAAACGCACATGGCTCCACACAGCTCGTTTGTCGTAACGCAAGTCTGCGTTGTCCCTGAGATCTCAAATGGATTTGAAAAGACTGTGCACAAAATTAAAAAGTGGTGCAATTGCACATATTTTATGGGTTCAGGCCATGGGCGGGTCAAAATGGCCCGGTGGCGCCCCCTTAAATGCAGCTCCTGGGACTGCAAATGCTGTAGACATGAGTTTCACATATAGACCTACAAAAAAGTATCTTGTTTTCTATTTGATCTTTTTTGAAGCGTCAGCGGAGGATGCATATCTATATGTCATATATATGTTTTTATTTTTTCCTTGTCTTGTAGTCCCATGTGGGACGTGCCACCAACAAACTAGTTCAGCAACTAACTAGCTCTAGTTCTAGTTCAAGTTACTTCATTAGTACCCAGAGGTAGATTTTATTTTGCACATATCACACATCATCCAACTTAGGACAGTGGAAATTAAAAATGGCAAATTAAAAAGTTCTTACATGCCCAGATCATACTAAGATATTGAAGTGAACTAAAATACTTATAGTAAAAAGAAAATAAAACAAAATGAATCAGTAAAAAATGTTTAGGTTGTAAAAACATACATAACGGGTAAAAAGCAGCAAAAGCAGGAAACGTTGAAAAGCGGCTGTGAGAGTCACTTTCTCCAAAGTTTCAATTCTATTTGATGCATTAAAAAAATCTTACTTAATGCAAATTTATATTTGATCTGGAGATAAAATGTAGAAAAAACAAAATCAGACTTGTATGAGCTTGTTTGAACTGAATAAAATATTCCATGCAAGTCTGAACACGGAGACACGTTTAAGGGCGTTTGTTTTCAGAATAATGGGACGTCGGACAAATGGGACATTTTTCAGACTCTTAGTATTTAGAAATAATGAGTCATCGGGACACTAACGTGGCAAAAACAACAGGAAGAAAATACAACAACAATAATGTCAATGATTCGACTCATTGTCAGTGATTTTCCTGGTCTGATCGTCACGCTCGGTCTGAAAGTATGTTTCAGGGAAGAAAAATACCAAAAGTACGAAGTGACATATATAAAACAAAGACTTAACGCACACACACAAACACACACACTTTCCGGCCCACTCCATCTCTGCTGTGTTTGCTTCTCTGAATTATTAAAAAGACAGAAAACAAAAAGCCAAGAGAAAAGAAAAGAGAGAGAGAGCGTGCAGTCCTTCCCTCTGTTTCCAGCCAGACTCCCCTGTTTCTATTTTTCTTTCTCCCATTTCTTCCTTTTCTTCAGCTGACCTGGCAAATGGGCTGATAGAGTTACTCTTCCTCTATTCTCTCGTTTGATTCTCTTTCACCCTGTCGTTTTTTATTTATTCCCTCCCGCTCGTCTTCTTCTTCCTCCGTCTTCTTTTATTTCATTCAGAGTGTTTTCTGTTTTGTTTCCGAAAGCCTCCTTTCTCATTGTCCGACCTTATTTTCTTTGTAAGAGACACTCACACCGGCCTGGGAAACTCCGGTGGACAATAGAGCGGAGGAGCGAGTGTACGAATGAAAAAGAAAATAAAGCGAGGGAGGACGGAGGGGAAAAACAGACTCATAATGAGAGAAAGGGATATTTAGGGCGAGAGGAGAAGGGGGGGAAAGAAAAGATGTTTCAGTGTTTGATGGGTGAAAGTCGATCGCTCAGGCAGTGACAGTCATATCTGAGCTTTTTTCCTTCATAGAAATGAGAAAAACACAGATGAATGAGGAGTTATGGAGAAGGAGAGGGACAGATTTATGTGTCAGTGGAAACCATATCTTTGTTTTTGTCGCCGCGAGAGGACGGAAGGAAGAAGCAGCGAGAAAATGTGGGAAAAGGACGAGATGGAGCGAAGAAGGAAAGAGTAGAGAGGGAATAAAGAGACGGAGGTCGACAATCACAAACATCGGCCTTAAACTGGAACCTCTCACTCGTTCTTACATAGCACGAACCAGTGATTTACAAGAAATATTCTGGGAAAAAAACAACACAACAAACAGTCCAGGAATCAAACAAAATGACACAAACATCAACTGAAATTAAAACGGACAAGTAAAATAAAGGTGTGGAGACCAGAAGGTGTCAGAGGAATAACAAAAATACTTTTTTGTGAAAGATTTCATACTGTCGGGAATCAAACTTCGATATTTTAATAATCAATTAATCATGAAAATAATCAGTCAGCTGCAGCCTGAGGAAAACTCAACAACGTTTGGATGTGTGGGAACTAAAACTAACAGATATGACTTTTTCAAGGCCGACACTGATTATTACAAATCAGGAAGACTGAAAAACGATAATCATTTGCATTAAAACTTAAAAACTAAAACCTAAAAAGGAATTAACCTCAGAACAATTTACTCAAGCACCATTTTCTGCTACTTTCCTCTCCACTACATTTATTTTTTATATTTAGTTACTAGTTACTTTGCAGATTCAGGTTATTCAGTGTTTATAGGTGACTAATTGGCACATTTTTAAATGAGTTTATTTTATCAGCAAACTGACAGAGAAGTCACAGACACTGATGATCTGTCCATGCCCAGTTTAAACTGCTGCGACTATAAACATTGATCCTTATAAACGGGTAAATATCAGTGAATCAAACACATTTAAATCATGTGAGTCCTCAGTGAGCTCAGAGAGGAGCGCTCCATGATGACGCCGAGTATCATATTAAAGTTTCTCATCTAACAATGATCGTTGTCAAAAAAGTGAAACGGTCACTTCCTCTCTTCACACCTCCATCCTGTACTCTCTCTCTCTCTCTCTCTGTGTAGCGCTGCCTCTCTCGCCCTCCACATTTCTCTCTCCGCTCCCTCGTTCCCTCTCTCATCCATCTTCATCTCCCTCCATTAGTTTGAATTAGCAACCGTCTCTCTCTATTATTGCCTACTGAATTCCCTGCGCTCAGTGAGTGTGTGTGTGTGTGTGTGTGTGTGTGTGTGTGTGTGTGTGTGTGTGTGTGTGTGTGTGTGTGTGTGTGTGTGTGTGTGTGTGTGTGTGTGTGTGTGTGTGTGTGTGTGTGTGTGTGTGTGTGTGTGTGAGTGTGACAGCTGGGCCTCATCCCCTCTGCCATTTACACCAGGGAAGAAAAGAAGTATAAACAGATGGGCAGATGTTCTCTCTCTCTCTCTCTCTCTGTAACACACACTCTCTCTCTCACACTCACACACACACACACACACACACACACACACCTCATTTTTTCCTTGGCCTTGTCCTCTCCTCCTCCTCCTCCTCCATCACTTTCCTCTCCTCTCCAACTTGTGCTGGATTCTTTGTATCTTCCTCCATCTTCTCACAAACTCGCTCTTTCTTTCCTCTCGACCCGCTCGAGATTAATTTACTTTTAGTTTTCGAGTTTAATTCAAATGAAGTTGATAAAATATGGATGTTAAGTCTTTCGCTCGCTACAACTTTAGACGCACATCTGTTCTTGACCATATGTCACCAGAAGAAGACTCGGGCTAATATCCAAGACTTCTACATCAAAACACTTCATTATTTTTGTATAATGAAGTATTTTAAAGTATTCATCACTCAGGTTTTAATAACTGTGGCGTGTGATTGTCTGACTCTCCTCTCCTCCGCGTGTCCGTCTCTACCCAGGAGGGAGCGAGTGTTCCTGGGATAAAGAGCGTCTGACCAGCCCTCCTGCCGGACCTCACAGCGGAGGACCAGGAGGAGGTGGTGCAGGCGCACCAGGAGGAGCAGCAGCTGGAGGCGGAGGAGGAGGAGGAGGAGGAGGAGGAGGCGGGAGGGGGCCGGCCATCGGAGCTGTCAATCAACAACAACTCCAGCAGCAACAGCAGCTTCTGGCCAACAGTGAGTGTAATGATAGATGTGCATCCACACAGACACACACTTAGACAAAATACATGGAGAGAGGACACACACACACACACACATTCAGAGTGTGTGTGTGTTTAAAGGGGTGGCAATATTTGTTAATGTACGCCATTTAATCTGTCCCCATCTCCTGTATTAACACTCTGCCGGGATTAATCAGCACACACTCTACTAAATGACTCAATTTATCAACACCGCACGCACACACACACAATGTTACATACACTGCCGCACATATGCACAGACACGCAAACAAACAGAATCATACTCGCTCTTTTATCTTATTGCAGAAGAAATGTCTACACACACACACACACACACACACACACACACACGCACACACGCACGGCGGCGGGAGGCGACAAACACTCACATTGATTATTCTATCACTTCAGTCGTCACAACAACAGCAATCAGTGTTATTGTTTCACTGGAATGAAAGCAGCCGCTGCCATTTGTGTGTGTGTGTGTGTGTGTGTGTGTGTGTGTGTGTGTGTGTGTGTGTGTGTGTTAAACAGCTGAGGCGACTCGAGTGTACATCTTGTGGGAGCGCGGCTTTGAAAACGGGGGCTATTTTAAGGGCTGAGTTCAGAGGTGAAAGGTCACGGTTGTGCTTTTTAGGAGGTTCAGGGCGAGAGGATGAATTAAAGTTAATGGGACGTCCTCGCAGATGTTGCTGGTGACGGGGGAAAGGGAAGGAGGGAGCGCCAACACGGTGAAAGTGGGGAAAAGAAACTAGGAATGAAAAAAGGTAAGAAAGGGAGGAGGAAGAGACCAGAAGAAAGAAAAGAAACATGATTTGCAAGACGGCAGAAAATGAAAAGACAGGAAAGAAAGACAATCAGGAAGAGAGAGAAAATGGAGGGAGTGTGAGAATGAAGGAGAAAACAACAAAAAGACGGGATGAATTAAAGTTAATGGAACGCCCTCACAGATGTTGTTGTTGACGGGAAAAGGAGGGAAAGAAAGAGCAAAAAATGAAGTAGATAGAAAAATGTTGGGAGAGAGAAGCTGGAGTGAGCACTGAAATGGTGAGGTGGAGAGAAAAAGACGATGTCGAAACTATGGATGAAAAAAAGTACAACAAAGAAGAAAAACATTCAGGAAAAGAGAAAATGGAGGGAGTGCAGGAGGAAAAAATTGGAGAAAGAAACTAGTAAATGAAAAAAAGGTAAGAAAGGGAGGAGGAAGAGACTGAAGCAAAAAAGAGGAGCAGATATTGTAAGACAATAAAAAGACAGGAAGGAAAAACACATTCAGAATGAGAGAAGATGGAGGGAGTATGGGAAAAGGGAAAGACGGAGAAAAAAGGGCAAAACAAACAACGAAGAAAGGAAGACATCAAAAGAAAAAAGAAACAGTTATTGTAAGAAAATAAAAAGACAAGAAAGAAAAACTGAGGAAAAAAGGAAAAAAAAGAGGAACGGATGAAAAACACGACCTCCTTTTCTTTCGCCTCGTCATCCTTTAACCCTTCGCCCTCCATGCTCTCTCCTCTTCCTTTCTTTCCCTCCCTCCTCCCTCTGCTTTGTCAACTTTTATTAGCGAGACATTTGACACTCGGATGACACCTCGGCCTCGCTCTTTCCTCAAGGTTAAGTTCAACACGAGTTCACAGACACAATAGCGTCGTCCTCTGTCCTTCTGCTCTCACAGAGGCTTCGCGTCGCAGTTTATCCGACAGGAAGGTTTAAAAACCATGAAACGCATTTTGTTAAAAAGACGAGCGCTTCGGTCGTCGCTACCTGCAGGATGGAGCTCGCTGGCCGATCGGGACGAACATCAGCGGCGCAGAAACATCCTGTCAGTATCAGTACTTCTTTCCAGGGAGTCTCGGGAACATGTGTTGAAAACAAACAACAAAACAATACAACAAGTGACAGATTCAATAGTAGCGACTGTCTGCACAGTCAGGATGACTGATGGTTTGTCATGTGCTGCTGTTTGTTAGCAGCACAAAAGAAAAAATGTGGATGCCAGTGTTTTCATTCTGCGAAGAGTACGTTTTTAAAAAAAGGATGAAAAACGCTTCAGAAAAAACTACAATTATAATCAAAAGACATTCAATAACCAAGAAAAAGCTTTAGAAAGAGTGAAGCAGGAGGGTTGAGAGGATTAGAGCCACTGTATGAAAAAATAATCAGAATTTTTCCACTGACTTTGTTCACAACGCTGACTTTGGTCTCACAATTTTGACGTATTATCACAGTTACATGTTGTTCATCCCCTCCCTCCTCTCTCCTCAGGGCTGGACCTGCCCTTCATGATGATGCCCCACCCTCTGCTGCCCATGGGGCTGCCTCCTGCATCTGTAGCCATGGCGATGTCACAGATGAACCACCTGAACACCATCGCCAACATGGCCGCTGCAGCCCAGCAGATACACACTCACGTACATCGCGCGCCGGTCATCAAGGTAAAACACACACCAGATCATTTACTTGTTAGTTCCTATGCCGTGTCTCCAACATGGCGGTATCTTCTCCGTAACCCACAGCAACCATAGTAAAGACCTCTGATGACTCAGTATGTGTTAGTTACACCTCACTGATTCACTCCTTCTCTCTCTGTTCAGGAGAGAGTGTGCGACAGTCCCTCTCTCTCTCCATCTGTTGACGAGGCCAACACTCCTCTGCAGTCGCAGCCCAGCAGCTCGGCCTCCAGCTCGCCCGAAAGACTCGGTACGTGCACGCCGACGACACAGCGCACACACCGATATGACGAGGATAGAAAACAAATATGTGCTTGATTTTTTGATCGATTTTTAAGCAAAAGTGTCAAATTTTTAATGGTTTCAGTTTCACAAATATGTTAATTTTTTGTTTTGTTACTCATCTTTAACAGCAGATTGAATTGTTTGACTTTGTGACTGCTGGTCTGACTGAACACTTGAAGACATTAAGAAACTGTGGAAGGCATTTTCTCCACTTTTATACATTAATGTAGACGATATTAGAGCCGCACCATGCTCAGTTTTTGGGGCTGATGTCATATGTTAGATATTAGAAAGTAAAAGATGCCAATATAGAGATATATGTTCAGACTTTTATTCACAATTCTGACTTTAGTCTCAAAAGTCTATGAAAATACTTAACATTTTTTCTCAAAAGTGTTTCAAATGACCCAAAGAGAGCTCGACCAGCACTCTGTTTCTGGGGCTGATACTGATATATCCGCCGATATACAGATATTTTTGGCGATGATCCCTCAAATATATGTGGTTTAAGCAAAATGTTTACAATTTCACAACAAACTCTTTTGTCTAAAACGGCGTCTCGCACTGGAACAGTAAACTTCCCTGTGAATATAATAATCATAAATGACCCTCAGCATCTTTTCCTGCATGTTGGACATATATGCCGATACGATATATCAGGTTTTAGTGGATGATGGAAGAACAAAGTTAGTCGTAGCTGGATTTCACAACCTAGAAATGGATCTGATGAAGATAGAAAACAAATACTGTCGATCCTTCTCTGTTACAAATGCCCCCATCACCGGCATCACAAGCCATATCAGGTGATACATCTGATACTGACAGTTTTGTTGTTTTGTTACAGCAGCAGCTAGAAGAGGCGTTATCTTCAGGAGCTGTCTGTGAATTCATGAAGGCTCAGAAATCACTGATTCACTAGTCGCTACATTTTGAGAAAAAAATCACATTTTTGCTAAATATCGCCCACAAAAACGATCAAATATAACATCGATAAACTCACTTTACATGTAAATATATCAAGATTAGATGCTCGTATAAATGTTTACATGCGCACACACATTGTTTGATCCTGTACAAACACACACACACGACCACAACCGCCCCACGTTCACGCACCGACACACTCGCTCACTGTGCTTTCCCTTTCAACAGGATTGGTGTCAGTCGATGCAGACGTTGCGTTGCCCAACCCGGCTGCACCCATCAAGAAAATAACAAAGGACAAAGGTTGGACCACACACACACACACACACTCTCACAGAAAGGTATTCTCATAATGAACACGAACACTTTTGACTATTTACTGGTCGACAACAGAAGAGACGCTCTCACACACACTTTTAGAAGTGAGGACAATCCATTACCCGTCTTAATCTAAACCTCCACCCATTCCTCTCTGACAACTGACAAATTGGTCGTCACTTAGGAGGGCTTTCCTCATCTACTGTATTTATACACACACACACACACGGACTGAAAACGACTGCACGACACACAAACATAGAAACAGAAGCGTCAGGATGTTCTGCCCCCCCTATTGATCACCTGTCTCTGAGCTATCAATCAGAGGAGCGAGGGCAGGGTGAGATAGATAGATGGAGGGAGGGGGGGGAGGCTAAGTGAAGGAGGCATGGCTAAAAGGGGTCACCGGGTCACACACTAAAAGCATGTGGGGCCTCTCCTTCCTCCGTCGCACTCTGTGTTTTCCGTTCTTACAACACGTTGTGTTTTCATCTCGTCGGGCCTCTCCCCGCTCATGCTGCTCTGCAGACATCAGCAGCGGCAGAGAGGACGCTGCCTTTAAAATCAATACAAAAAAAAAATCTGTTGCTGCGTCTCTGAGGAGCGCGGATCCTAAAGAATAGAGGAAGAAATCGAGCTTCTCTGACCGGACGCCAGAGTCAAAGTGTCCAAATGTCAACGACTTCCACTTGAATTCAGAAAACACGTCTCGTAACCTGTCACACGACACTGGCAACAGCCTGAAGCAGGAGGTCACTGCAAAGACAGAAACGCTGCTTATTGACGTGTATGCTAGAGAGATATTTTCCACCTTTACTGGAGAGTGAGGTGAAGAGTCAGACAGGAAAACAAAGGAGGCAGAGGGGTGAGATATGTAACCCAGCTGGATTCAAAGCAGACAGACTGCAGCTACGTAGCATTCGGCTACTAAGCGACGACGTTAGTGATATTTTGTGATTTGCAAGTCAATGATAGTTGTCACTTGTGGATGGTGACACATTTCAGCTTCAGTTGTCTGCATGCAGGGTCATTTATTCTCGATAGATGCGATATTATAATGATTACTTGGACAACGATGTAATCTCTCTTGTTATCACAAAGTCCGTCACGATATGATCCAATTCAGAGGCTCCTGATCGATATTACACAACATCATCTGCCCGTTTAACAGTCAGGTACAGAAGATCTGCTGATTTCTCTTTGAGTCTGTGTGTTTTGGACAGAAGAAGCACTCTGTTAGCTGCAGCGTCAGTCTGGAGTTGTGCAGGTTAATATCTGCCTCTCTGACATTCAGGTATTACAGTCGTGTTGATAACCAGAAAGCGTTGAGAAGTGTTTACTGCCCGTCTCCGGGGAAAATACCAGACAACAAAATGTTCTCTGCGGCCTCCGTCCATCTGGAAGGTATACTGGAGCAATTACTGCAGCAGAATCACATAATAAACTAAACCTGTGTTTGTGATAGAGAACGACCTTCCTGTGTCTCATATCCTCGGCCTGTGTTTTCACTGTCGTTTCCTGTTGTGCTGTAATCACACTCAAATCCACGGTTTATTAAATATTTGAGGTTTTCTGGTGATGGCGGTGAATTCCACTGATAAATTCAACATGTCAAGTCACAAACGCCCTAAAACTTCTGCCTTGTGACCGTTTGCTTCAGAGAAAACTGCACTGACGTTACTGTACAATTCGGAAACGTTGCCACGTGTCCCTTTTTGCTCCTTTTTCAAAATAAGAGCACTAGATTGAGCTTTAGTGAAACATTGCTGTGACACCAAAACAAGTGTTCACCCTTCCTGTTTTCTGTCTTCTCCTCCCTCCCTCCATGTTTGTAATCCTCTCCTCTTCTTTCCTTTTTAATCCTTTTAAAATGCTCCCTCTGTCCTCCTCCTCCTCCTCCATTTTTATTTCAGTTTTTCCTCATATTCTCTACATCGTCTTCTGCCGTTTGTCCTTTACTGAGCTCACCTTTCATCCCACGTATCCACTGCTCCTTCTCCTCCTCCCCTTGTTCTCCTTTCCCCCTTTATTTTAAAAGCTTTGTCAACTCGTAAAGGGAAAGCGAGGAAAGGAAAAGAAGGAAAACAGGAAATACAATGAAGGTGTCAAGAGGCAAAATTATGATTTTTGACCTAAAGAAAAAGAAGGAATCTTTCTTCTTCAAATTGAGGAATGAATCGTGGAAATCAGGAAGAGAAAGATAGTCAAATCAAAAGAGACTGAGCGGCAGAGAGAGGAGGAAGTTGGGAAGAAGATGAAGATGAGGGAAAAACAAGTGCAGGAAAGGTGATGAAGAGCGATACGAGAGAGAACGAGAGTGAAGGGATGTATGGATGAAGTGGCAGATAGGAGAGTGTGTGTGTGTGTGTGTGTGCGTGTGTGTGTGTGTGTGTGTGTGTGTGTGTGTGTGTGTGTGTGTGTGTGTGTGAGAGAGTTAGAGTGCATCTTAATCAGCGTTAATTTCACAGCAGAGTTAACCCAGTTGTCAGTGTGTTAGGCATTAAGGGCTGATCAGACACTGTGACGCACTCGCAATGAACACACACACACACACACACACACACACACACGCACAAATCAAGGATGTCTTTAATCCCTGCCAATTAGTACCCCACATGATTGTCTGAATACTAACGACCTCTACGTGTGTGTGTGTGTGTGTGTGTGTGTGTGTGTGTGTGTGTGTGTGTGGTGTAATTGATTTCTCCGATGCTGCTTCGTTGCCTTTTATACCTTAGTAAACATCAACATTTCGTAAACTTCACTCGGCGCTCGTGACGACGCGTCGCTGACGGAAACACACACTCAGACTCGTGGAGTTTAACGCGTGATTAAAGGAGCAGTTCGACATTTCCAGGGGAAGATTGATAGTCGGGTTTTGTAATCGCCCCTTTTTTGCGCTTAAAATGTTGTCGTTTATTTCACGACACTAAATAAAACCCATGAGCATTATTCAGGGGGAGTGTGACCTAATTTGTCCCCACGACATCTTATGTCGGCTGTTGTTTTTAACAGTTGTGGTCTTTCGAGAACAAAAATAATCCAGTACAAGTAAATTCTGGGTTTTTTCGGCAGGCGGCAAAATCCAGAATAATACAATTAAATAAAAATAAAGACAACTTTTCCCGTAGTTAACGTTGTATCTTTTGCTGGTTGTTCCTCACAGATGAGTCTCCGCTGGGACAAGCCCTGCCCCCTGGCTTCCCCGCTCCGTTCCTATTCGCTGACGGCCTGTCGTCAGTGGAGACCCTGCTCACCAACATACAGGTAACTTCCTGTTTCTACTGTCTATGTTCCTAAAAACTGCTAATTAAAGGCATCTGTTTCCAACATGTTATAAATTAAATAAATCGGTGAAAATAGCGGTGAGCTGTGTCTGAGACTTCAAAGCGTTGTCTCGTTTCAGGGCCTGCTGAAGGTGGCGGTGGAGAACGCCCGGGTGCAGGACAAACAGATCCAGGCGGAGAAACGAGAGCTGAAGATGGAGCTGTATCGAGAACGAGAGATGAGGGAGAGCCTGGAACGACAGCTCACCTCCGAACTACAGAGCAGAGGTGCGACTTTAAGTTCACGTGGCTGTCAGAGCGATGATACGGAGAGAAACCTGTCGGACTGAAAAATAATCAGATTTCCTCTTCAGCCTCCATCCAGAAGCGTCTGAAGAAGGAGAAGAAGGCCAAGAGGAAGCTGCAGGAGGCGCTGGAGTTCGAGTCGAAGAGGAGGGAGCGAGTGGAGGACGCCCTCAAACACTCGTCCTCGTCCTCCCCCGAGCCGCTGCACGCCGCCAACAACAACACCAAGAACGGTACGACGGTGGATGTTTGTGGCTTGTTTTCTGTGCGTCCTCTCGCCCTCTGTCTTTTATCCTCCAGCCTCATCTGTTTTCTTACAGTCTTCTTCATTACTCGCCTGGTTTTCTTTCTCTTCTACTTGTTTAAATGTCCCTTTATAACTTGTTTTTCTCCTTTCTTGTTTGGTTCCTTTACTAATCTGCACTTCCTGTTCTCCAGTTTTTATCTTTGTTTTTGTATCTTCCATTCTTTCTTTTCGTCTCGAAGCTTTTAGATTCCTCGTCACTGTCTTTGATTTAAATGTTTTCCCGATAGTTTCCTTCCTCCGTCTCGCGGACATGGTTTTCCAGCTTTGTGTTAACGCTGGCTAACACTTGTTGTATCTGAGCTCTTGCTGACAACAGCCTGCTAACAGGCCGCTGCTGTTTCTCTGTCAGCCTTCCATAAAATCACTGTAATCAGCAGCAGCAGTAAACCTGCAGATAATCTGTCTGCGCAGTTTCACTACAAGTGAGCTCAGATACCCGGCGCAGTTCACTTATATTGTAGATTATTGGACATTAGAGCTGCAATAATGATAATGAAGTTAATCTCCAATTATTTTGATAATCCATTAATCGGTTTCAGTTATTTTTAAGAAAATAAGTCAAAATTCTCTGATTCCAGCTTCTGTAATGTAATATTTTCTGGTTTCTTTCCTCCTCTGACAGTAAACTGAATATCTTTGTGTTGGTGACAGAACAAGACATTAGAGGACGTCATCTTGGGCTTTGGCAAACGCTGATGTGTCACCATTTCCCGACACTTTACAGCCCAAACATCTAATCGATTATTCAAGGAAATAATCAACAAATTAAATCTGCAATTAAAATGGTTAGATGAAGCCAGATATTTGCTGGTTGTAGCTCCTCAGATGTGAGGATTAAATGCTTGTATTAGTCCTGTCTGGTAGAAAATCAACTGTATTTGGGTTTTGGATAAAATGAGCAGTTTGAAGACGTCACTTTGGGCTCTGGGAAATGTTGCTGTGCAGTTGTGGGGCAATTTTCTTACATTCATACAAAAATGTACAAAAATTCAGTCATCCTCTACTCACCCCCACGCTGGTGGAAGGTTTCGTGGTCCGAGGCAACACGCAACACCGCTTGTTTTCTCGTAGCAGTCAAAACATTTCTGGAGCTTTACAGCAAATCTCTTAAACAACCGAAGAAGACGGAGATAATAAAACGGCTCCACACAGCTCGTCCGTCTCTGGAGGAGGACCCTAAATCCCAAATTGATTTGAAAAGATGTTATTCACACCCCTGACACGCCGGCGCTTTTACCTTAGCAGCTACATGGAAGATCTCCACTTAAAAAAGGATGTAAAAACATATTTTCAGATCAGTTTCTGGATCTCTGGGCTCTGAGGACTCGTATTACGCCTGACGAGCTGTATGGATTCACGTTTTTCTGACTGTCTTTACGTTTTAAATCAACCCCCACAGCTTCACCTGACTTTCCGTCAGCATGGGACGAGCAGATAATGAGTGAATTTTCATTTTTCTGGTGAACTGCTCCTTTGAGTGATGAAGGGGTTTTGAAGCCACTGTTTAAATCTACGGGGATGTGTATTTTGGGTGCAGTATCAGTTTGGCAACCAACAGGGATCGCAAACAATAATACCAGAGCTCGTTTTCCAAAACAACTCTTTGGCACAGTTTGGATTTTGTTGTGAGGAAGCAGCCAAATGTGTTTTTATTTCTGATACCAAAACCTTTTTCTTTTTTTAGAGAGCAGTTAAAATGTTTTAACAATTAACATCAAGAGATCAAAAAAACTAAATAACATCCAAAAATACAATTCTCTGGACGAATGGCTGTGTTTGTGTCTCTGTTTTCTTTGTAACGCCGGTTTGTTTTCGACCCGCTCGCAGTTACAAGGTGCTGTTTGTGTTTTATTGGCCGACCCACTGAGACTCTGTCTTGTCTTTGTGTTTCATACCAGACGCTGCTGTAGCCGAGGATAAACCTGAACTTAATGGAAACCAGCAAGACAACGGCGCTGTACAAGGTACCTGAGCGCACACACACAAACAAACAATAAAAAAATATCATAAAACACACACAGCCTCACAGCCAGAGACACACTCGAGCATGCAGAGTCATGCTGCTACGCACACACATGCCACATATTAACAGGTATGACACTGTACACGAGCATGTTCAAAGGCAGACACAGACACACACACACACACACACACACACACACACACACACACACACACACACACACACACACACACACACACACACACACACACACACACACACACACACACACACACACACACACGTGGTGGGCACATGTGTGTGTTGGGGCCCAGGCTAGATTAGTGGAGACATTAAGCAGACGCAGAGACACTGTGGCCTCCCTTTGATGTGCACCTTATCAGACACACATGTGAGTGTGTGTTTGGAAATATTTCATTGAGCGTGTGTCAGTGTGTACAAGTGTGTGTGTGTGTGTGTGTGTGTGTCTGTGTGCGCGCTGGAGGACATTTTTAAAAAGTAGGACATATTTTGGACAGTTCATGTATCAAGGCTGCAACTAACGATGATCCATTATTTTCGAGATTTAACGGATTAGCTGTTATATTTGCGCTACAACGTGTCAGAAAATGTTTCCTAAAGTCCAGGATGACGTCCTCAAATGTCTCGTTCTGTCCACAACGGCAAAAACGTTCAGTTTACTGTCAGAGGAGGAAAAGAACAGACAATATTCACATTCAAGAAGCTGGAATCAAGAACTGTGACTTTATCTTTTTAAAAAAACTGATTTTACTGTGATTATTAAACGATAGGACCATTTTGGAGCATGATGCCACGCTACTTTTGTAAAATGTTACTTTTTGAAAGGTTAGATGATGCATACTGTGCGAGTGAAAACGTTAGATGAGACTTCATTTTGAAGATGAGGACACGATATGGAAAGAAAACAGAGTCTTTGCAAAATGGTAACGACAGGAATGCACCGATACATCCTCCGGTAATTATTTAACGCTAGCTGTCATCTGTTGTGTCACACTCATTAGCTACTGGCCTCGCGACTTCCCTACCACCACTTTGTACAGATATGTTAGCACTGACAAAGTATTTTCATGGAGTAGGCAGTTGCATAGCAGGTTAGAAAAGCTTTTAAACCAGTTATGGTTATATGAAAGGTTGTTCTAGTAGGGACACCCATAGGGACAGTTCTGATGATGAGGAACCCAAATCAAGGACATTTTTGGGAAAATGAGAAAACTTTTCTTGGGACTCTTTTCAGGAGACTTTTTTGGAAAGCGAGTACGGTTTAGAAAATTGTACGAATTTGTCCGCATTTTCCAACATTTGACCAAGTGAAGACACTTTTAAGGGAAATCAGGACGTATTTCAGAAAGTGCAGAAAACACAGTGCAGTCGTTACTTCCTGAAAAGATTGCCTCGAGGGCGAAGCCTCGACGGCTGAGCTTTATGTCGGAGTCGTGGACTTGTGAATGCATTATGCCAATGAGGGTCCTCACAAGTACAGTACTGACGCGCGTGTGTTAGTATGCATGTGTCGTCCTCCCTCCACCAGCTGTGCTCAGTCCTCCCTGACATTGAAAACCTTCACTTGAAACTCTGCGTGTGTATAAATGAATATCTACGGGAGTGTGTGTGTGTGTGTGTGTGCGTGCAGTCTGTACCTGTAGTTGTGCATTTTGCTGTGTGTGTGTGTTTGATCCACACTCTGGTGAGACAGGGAACTCTAATTAGCTCTCTCTCCTCTTTAGACCCCTTTTAGATCCCCTCTCTTCTGCAAGCCAAGCACTCCAACACACACACACACACACACACACACACACACACACACACACACACACACCTGATTTCATTAATGTTGATTGGCCCAGTAGGACCCCTTTGCTGCCTTGCTCACACACACACACACACACACACACACATTGACAAACACACACTCATCCCTCCTGCCATAAAAGCATTTTGCACCTACGGTAGTTTACTCACACACACACTCACACTAACAGACACACACACACACACACTAACAGACACACACACACACACACACTAACACACACACACACACCTCTCCCCTGCCTCTCTCACCTTCCACACTCTTAATTAACGAGTGAGGAGAAAACTGCTGAATACAAAGAAAGACATCGCATTACAATCAGAAAGAGAGGGAGAGGAAGGAGGGAGGGAGGGAGGAAAGAAATGAGGAGCAGGGGAGAGAGTGAGCGACACTGAGAGAGAAGGGGAAGGAGAGAGAGAGAGAGAGAGAGGGTTAAAGATCGGTTTCTCTCGGTTGTTTAAAGACTAATTGGCCGTACAAAACATAGAAGAGATGGAGGAAGACGAGAGAGGAATAAAGAAGGTGAAGATGAAGAGAAGAGGGAGGAGAGGGAGGAAGAGGAGGTGTAGGGCGGATTGAAGGAAGATGAGGGAAAGAAGAAGGGAGGGATGTTGACGAGAAGAAAAATAAGTCTTGGGAGGAAGAGAGCAAAAAGGGGTGGACAAAAAAAGAAGAGGGAAGGAGGAAGAAAGGGAATGAAATTGGAAAAATGGCAATAAGGAGGAGAGGAAAAGGAAAAAGAGAGGATGTAAGAAGGATGGAAAGGAGGTGGAAAAAGAAGGGATGACATGGGAGGAGGCAGAGCAAAGAGGGAGATGAGAAGAGAAGAAGGACAAGGAGGGGAGGAAACAGGGAAAGAGGAAAGAAAAGGATGAGGAGGAGTGGGAAGAAAGGGTGGAGGACAGGAGGGAAGGACAGAAAAGACAAGTGAAATATAAAGAGAGGTGGAGGAGAGGAAAGATGAAATAAGATGGAAAGAGGGAGATGAGGAGGAGAGGAACTGTGGAGTGATGAGATGAGGAGAAGAAAGGAGGAACGGGGTGGAGAAGAAAAGGATGAGGAAGAGAGGAGAAGAGAAGGTCTAGCATGGAGGAGAAAAAGGGGCAAGGAGTGGAAGAAATAGGGATGAGAAAATTAAAAATGGAAAGAGGAACGGAGGACAGGAAGGAGGGAATGAAAATGGGGAAGAGAGGAAAGGAGAAAATGGAAGGAAAAAGAAAGTGAGATGTATGTTGGGAGAGAGGAGAACAGGTGGAGAAGAAGGGATGAAACCGGAGAAGGACAGAGAGGGATGAGAAAGGATGAGGGGAAGATGGGATAGAGAGAGTACAGAGGTGGAGGAAGGAAAGGGAGGACAAGGAGAAGAAGAGAGGATGAGGAGGAGAGCTGGACGGGAAGAAGACGAGGAGAAAAAGTGTTGTGAATATGAGGCGGAGAGGAGTCAGAAAAGAAAGGGAGGAGGGGAGCACGAGAGAGTAAAGGGGAAAAAGATGAGGTGGAGATACGGGAGGAAGACGAGGAGAAAATAGGGATGAGGAAAGGGAAAAAAAAGAGGAGTAGAAAAGGATGAGGAGGAGGGAGGAGTGGAGAGCAAAGGGAAAAGATGGAGGAAGCTGGAGGAAAGGAAAGATGGAGAGGAGTGAGAAGAAAGAAGGGAGGAACTGTGGAGGATCACAGGAGAGAAAAGGTGATGGGGGAGAAAGTGGGAGGACAAGAGGGGGCAAAGGGAAAAGAAGAGGAGGAGAAAGAAGGAAATAAGAGGGACAAGTGTTGAGAGGAGGAGGAGGGGAAAGGGGGATGAGAAGACTAAAAAAGGGGAAGAAGAAAGAAACGATTGGCAAGAAAGAAGGTGGAGGAGAGGACCGAGGGGAGGTGGAAAGAAGGGAGTAAAGATGATGAGTAAAAGGAGGACTGAAGGAGAAGAAAAGGAATAAGGAGGAGGAAAAGAAAGAGGGCAACAAGGAAAAGGAGGGAAAAGAAAAGCCAGTGCACAAGAGGAAAGGAAAGAAAGGGATGTGTGGGATAAGAGGAGGTAAAGGAGGACAGGAGAAAGAGGGAGGAGGAGGAGGAGAAGTGTGCAGGTTCCTCTGGAGGAAGTTGAAAAATGTGACCTTGTTCCGAGACCTGGTGACATTTCCTCCACCCAGCTGATAGACTTTTAACAAGGCAGGTCAGTGTCATTTTTAACCAGGACAGGAAGCATACACACACACACACACACACACACACACACACACACACACACACACACACACACACACACACACACACACACACACACACACACTGGAGGTGTACTTTATGGTGACAGATAGAGGTGAGGGGGGAGGAAACAGGGTTGCCAGGTCAAAATGGTGACAAAGAAGGTAAAGAAGAGGAAGAAAACAGGAACAATGAGCCGGCAGAAGTAAAGCTCACTGCTTCAGATATAATGTTCTCTGGTTTCAGCCTCTCACACGTGGACATTTGCTGTATATTGTTGAAAGTGTCATGTCTTTTGGTTTTGGACTGTTGGGCGGACAGAAATAAATAACCTTTTGTAGACGAGCCAATTAATAGATTCATTAAAAACTATGTACTTTGCATATCCAGGGCTTTTTCCACCACCATCTCAAAGAGAAGGAAAACTGTCCTGAAATCAACGGGCTGTTTCTTTACTTTGTCATGTTTAGTTGTTAGTCAATAATATACTGTAACATTTAAAGTACTTTTACCTACTTCAGTACACCTTTTTACTGTAAAATGCTCATGTTCCTCTGAACAAAAACTCAGTCCTGCTGTGTGTTTAGCCCGGTCAGCTGTCTGCTCTATTAGCTCCTGACGTGAGCTAAAAGCTATTAGCTTTTAGCTCAATTATCTATTAGCTCTGATAGCTGTTAGCTCTCTTAGCCAAACACACCACCAGACTCTGCCCGCATGTTAGCTTTTAGTTCTTTTAGCTTTTAGCTCTGTTACCTCCTTTAGATGTAAGCTATTAGCTCTGATAGCTGTTAGCTCTCTTAGCCAATCACACCACTGGACTCTGACTCTGACTCTGTCTGGCTCCGCTAACTGTTGGCTCTATTAACTCCTGTCATAAGCTGTAAGCTATTAGCTCTGTTAGCTGTTAGCTCCATTAAACAAACACACCACAGGAACCTGCTGACCACTTTCTAGCTCTGTTAGCTCTATTAGCTCCTGCCATTAGCTGTAAGCTGCACCAGATTTTAGCCGCATTAGCTCTGTTAGTTCTGTTACCTCCTTTATATGTAAGCTATTACTCTCTTATAGCGGTTAGCTCCAGTAGCTCTTAGCTCCCTTTGCCAAACACAGCATAGGACTCTGCTGCCCACTGCCTGCTAACAGCTAACTAGCTCTCCTCCTGCTGATTTCAACAGGGATTTGTTCTTCATAATGTAGCATCATAATAATGTGCTTCCTAACTGACAGTTTACTGCACCATGTTTCTCTTAGGCGACACATTAAGATATTAAAGTATAACAGCACGAGAAGACGTTTGTCATTTGCTACATACAAACATACCTTTCGTCCAGGAGGCGTCCAGCGATGATGGGACCCCATCAGTGTCGGCCCCCTGTGCATATCAATGATGAAAGTAATCGTTAGTTGTGGCCTTAATTAGCAGACAGACATGTAGTGTGCTAGAGCATTAAGCCTGACATGAGTCCAGCCTCAGACAACAAACATGCAGCTGTAAAGTTACAGATTAAAGTTTTAAGGACAGCGCTGGAGGATCAGAGCTGCAACTTTTTTTTAAGTTGCAGGACAGTTTTTTAAGCACCGGGCCAAACCTGCCGCCTAAAGGAGAAAAAGAAAGGACAGGAGAGGACAGAGAGAAGAATGGGTCGGGATAAAAATAATATGAGAGTAACAGATAGAGGACAGAAGGGAGCAGAGGGGAGGTGAGGAGGAGGAGGAGGAGGAGGAGGGGATGCATGTAGAATAGAGGGATGAAAGAGGAGGAGAGGAGGGGGTCTGAGTGGATCGTGGAGTGATAAAAATAGGGAAGGGCAGGAGATGAGAGGGATGAAAAGGAGGGAAGGCAGGGAATATGAAGGAGGAAACCAGGGGCGAGCACAAGATGAAAGAGAAAATTTAAGAAAGTTTTTTTTTTTTTTTCACTCCAACACGGAGAACCTGTTTCATATCCAAAAAAAACAAAGAATGATGAATAGAGGACAAAAACGAGAGGGTGAGATGATGACAAAGAGCAGAGGAGGAGGAGGAGGAGGAGGAGGAGGAAGAGGAGTAAAAAGTGGTGGAGGGCAGGAGAACGAGGTGCAGGATGGAAAGAGGAGAACGAGGAGGGAGGGCAGGTTTATGGTTGCTGTTATGCAGAAATGTAAACACTTTGCAACGTTCGCAGAAAACAATGACACCGCGGGGAGAGGAAGGTGCGCATGTGAGTGTGTTTCTGTTGTGTGTTCGTTGTGTGTGTGTGTGTGTGTGCACGTGCTCCTGTGTGGGTGGGTGCAGCAACAGCACTACGGGGAGCGGAAGGAGAACGACGGAGGTGAAATGAGCGAGCGAGAGAGAGAGAGAGAGAGCCGACCCTGGCAAAACTGGAGATATGAGATTTCTATCATAAACGGATGCTGCGTAAAGGGAGAACAAGATGCAACACTTTGAGCTAAAAACCACGTCCTGCTTTAATAATCATGACCCGAGTGTGAAGTGTGTGCACAGAAGTAGCTCGTTAGATTTGTACGTTTCAACAGCGGAGCGACAACAGTTTGAAATGTCCCAAACCCGCCCTGCTAGCATCACCCTGTGGTTTTACTGTGGCTGCTGTTCAGAGCAAAAAAACAATTGTAAGAGTCCCAATTTGACCCAGAAATCCTGATGTCAGAGCTTTGAAAGGCAGCTAAACACTTGGTTGTGTTAATAAGTAGACAGGTTTTGTTTCCTTCTTTACGGCATCTCAGGTCACGGTGGTAAGACGAGACACGTGTCAAAGTCTGTTCCCCAGCTGATATAACACCAGTGCACTCCATCAAGTGAACGCCCGTCTGTTCACTCTTGTTTAACCTCTGTTTCGGTCACCCTCCCTCCTCGCCCTCCTTGGTTGAAACGCTGAAACATCTGCAACTATTTTGATAATTGATCAAATGTTTGAAGTCATTTTCTTAAGCAGAAATCTCCCAAATTCACTAATTTCAGCCTCTCGAATGTGAAAAACTTGCCAGTTTTTCTTGTTTTGGAAAAAAACAAAACAATATGACAACTTTTGAGGCATTTTTAGGACAAAAATAATCTTCTGATTATTTTCACACATAATCGTTCAGTCAATAAAATGTCAAACTAGAATGGTACTTAGTAGAGCGCATACCTCCAGCATGATCCAACGGTCTCCTTTTGTACTCACTCATAGATACCAGCCACCTAAATACTCCAGATTGTTTCAGTCCAAGATCCAAAAATGTATCACGCAATGTTAAAAACAGTAACCTGCTGAAAAACCAACCAACAAACCGACACGGATGAAAAGTGATGTCTTCAAATTGCTTCTTTTGTCCAACCAACAGTCCAAACCCAAGAACTCTTCATTTATGTTATATATCATAAATTAGCACAAAAAAAGCAGCAAACCAGACAATATTTGACGTTTCTGTTTGAAAAATTACCAAAACGATTAATCGATTATAGAAATGTTGTCCATTTTACGTATGCTTTGTTTACGTACTAAATCCCGTGTCTTTGTTTTTTTACCCAGAATCCCGGGCGTTCCTCAAGACCCCCATGATGTTCTAGAAAAGAGGGACTCCGCCTCCTGAAGCCCCGCCCCTTCTCACCTGTCCCCGCCCCCTCCTGCACAGAAGAACTCCACCAGCCCAGTTTCCACAGCAATCACAATGAGACAATGAGACTACTCGGAGACTGGCCCCCTCGTCCGGACTCACCGGGGGGGGTCGTCTCTCTACTTCTTTCTTCTATTTCTTCTTTTTAGACAAACTTCACTCCATTCATTCCTCTTTTTCTCTCCCTGCACCGGGAACTTCTCCCATCCCTCGTCTGTTTCAAGAAACTGAACAATGAAAATCGTTCCCGAGGGGGGAAAAGTCACCACGAAGCGAAGGGACCAGATATGGAAAAAAGGATCAACTTGTTTGGACATCACGTGGGAACAACGGATCGATCTGATTGGAGAATATACTTCAAGACTTTTTGAACGGTCCAATGACACGATTGCGTGACAAGACGAGAAGGGTTTGACGAAGAGACTACACGTTCTTATTTACGGGGAGAAAAAAAGGGTCAAGCCCCCGTTGGATTTGACGTGACTTCAGTCATTGGCTGGCGGTCAACACCCTCTGATTGGACGGTAATCAGCTGATCGGAGGAGCTCAGGACTGGAGGAAGAGGGGTTTAGAAAAAAAAAAAAAGAAGTGGACAAAAATATTGGAAAGGGAAAAAAACTGAAGAGGAAAACAACTTGGGAGGCTATTTCTGTCTCTCGTGTTTCATTCATTTTTGTTTTCCGTACAGGGACTGAAAAAAAATGCATGGGAAAACTTTTCTTATGTTGTCATTTGGCTTATTTTATCCTCCGTACACTCCTCACCTCCAAGTCTCTTTCTCGTCCTCCTCCTCCTCTTTCTTCCTCGTTTTTGCCTCTGTTTTCTTTCTCTTTTCTATAAATCAGCTCCTCTTCCTCTTATATCTTCTCACTTTCCCTTGCTTCTCCTATGACTTTGTTTTCCTTTATTTTTTCTCTCTTTCTGTAAGGAGGCATTATTCTGAAAATGTTGGATGCAGCTTTTCAATGTATGAAGTATTTTCTATCACCCTTAACCTGTGAAATCAGTTTCTCAAATGATGCAAAAGTACAAAAAAAACACAAAAAAACAACCCTTTTTTTATTACAACGGAGTGATTTTTAGACACGATATTATATCCTAAAGGTACGTTGAATTCTCTTCCTCGTCTTTGGACCTTTTCACCTTTTGACCCCTGTTCCCCCGTGACCAGGAAGTAGTAGTCAAGTTTCTCGGGTTTGTCAAAGTACAGATGAGGGGCGCTTGATTTGTCTGTTTTTAAACTGACCTTGATGTAAACTTTCCAAAATAATTTAAACTTTGATTCCTTTTTGGTTGAATTTGTGAACTTCCAAACCCCCGACCGCCCTCCTCGAAGTGACGAAGAGACCTTCAGGTGTGGAAATCAAGCGCTCCTCAGCTCCATCAAACACAAGAAACGTCCTCCTCCCCTGACTTTCTGACCTGCTAAAGAGTGCAGACTGTTGTGTTGCAGTTTCGTTTATTCCACTGCGTGTTTTATTTGTTTGTTTTATTTGTTGATTACTATTTGAAATGTGTACGGGAGGGTTCAGGGCGGGTGGGGCCGGGGGTGGGTGGGATTTAGGGGTTAAAGGGGTATTCCGTGTAGATAGATAAACAACATTCAAAGTTTTCTTGTTTTTGTTTTATTATTTGTTTCTCCTGATGATCTCTCAGTCTGTCACTGTTCTCTGGGTTTGAGCTGACTGCAAATATACAGTATTATAATGACTGCTGTCTGCTGGTGTTTTACACACACACACACACACACACACACACACACACACACTCATAATGAGATACTATTTGTTTGTAGAAAAATCAGACATTCCCGGTGGAAATTTCAATCAAGTGTAAATGAAATACAGATTGTTTAAATCTACAAAGACACCCAAAGCAATCTGTTGATGAAAGATTTTAACATTTCTGACTTTGTCGCCATCTGGTGATGGCATTAAAAACGTACAGCATGGAAACACCTCCAGAGGTTGGAACCAAACACTCTTATAGTCCTTTTTGACCAAAACGTTCCAGAAAACTATGAAACCAGGTGAACTGAAGTCCATTTTAAACACTCCGGCCTCCACCACATCTAAAGGCTGATGATGGATGAATAACACACATTTTCCATGTGACCAACAATGAATGATTCAGCTGAGGCACCACATGAAAAGTCGGGAGATCGCCGACGTTCTGAGGACCTCACACATTCACATCATGCTCCTGAGAGGAAGCTTCACCTAAAACAACAACTGTGGACTGCTGAAGTCTAAGGAGTGTTGTCTTTATTTAGTAATTGAGATATCTCAGTGGTGGACCGACGGACCGAAGCCTCGCCCCCAGCATGGCTACAAACACTTCAGTGAGCCACACTGGCCGTGTCTCCATCCAACTGACAAGAGGATTTGAAGCGAAAACCTTTGAAACGTCGCCAAAAACGAAAATTAGGTGTGTTTCCCTCAACTGGTCTGGTGTGAATAAACATGGCTACGCTAGGCAAAGTTTCTCAGATACAGTTGGTGAGTAGAGGTTGCAGACGGGAAACAAAACCAGCTGTCTGTTGCTGTTTTCTATTTAAAATGGCTGTGTTGCTTGTTTCCATGAACGAGACGAGGAGTAAGCCGCCACTGGTCATGTTTACATGTGTTACTGGAACATCTGGGAAGATGCCGACAACAGAAACAACTTCTAGCTAGTGTTGCACTGGATGAACACACACACACTGTAGATTATTTTGGCTCGATAACACAAACGCCAACCTGCTTCTACAAATACTCACTAGAGCGCCTAAATCTGTATCGGTCCGCCACGGAAAAATAGTCCCAAACGGCTGCAATGTTTCCTCCCGTTTGAGAAACATCAGCTACAAACTACAGTGACCAGCAGATTTTCTGAGGATTTAAATAAATTGAACGGTGCATTTGTGAGCTGAGGAACCAATTATCTCGGGGGGGGGAGGCGTCTCTTCATTAATACACCGGCCTGATCCATCAGTCAGCAGTTGTTGCCAAATTTGCCGAAATTAACATTTAAAAAAAATTCATCTGATAACATTCTCTCTCTCTTTTCTCTTTCCATGATGTCAAATTATCCTTCTGGGATTGTAACACACACACACACACACACACGAACACACTGTGGTATTTCAGATGATATTCACACACACACACACACACACAAACACACACACAATACAAATACAGATAGGCACTCTGGTATTCTGGTAATGTATTCGGCGGACACACACACACACTCGCACAGTAAACACACACACGTCGGCCATGTTCCATTTAGACTGTATATTTACTCTGCATTACGAGGTTAATGAGGTGAAGCCTTTCCCTCTCTCTCACTCTCTCTCTCTAATGGATGTCTACCTCTCTCGCCCGCTCTCTCTCCCCCACACTTCCGTCTTTAATCCTCGCTTCTTTCCCTCCTCTTCCTCCTTTCCTCTTCTCTCTTTCACAATCACCCCTGATGTCACTCTTTTGATCTCTGCTCTCCATTTTTCTATCCTCTGTTTTCATCTCCCCTCTCTCTCTCTCTCCGTCTCCATCTCTCTCCGTTTACCAAATAGCTGATGTCACTTTTTCCATTTCCCCCTAATGGAGGCAGAAACACAGAGCGATGGACGGAGAGGAAAAATAGCCAGAGATGAAGAAGGATGGATAGAAAGCGAAGGAGGCAACGAGGAAGGATGAAAAGGTGACAGTGCAGGAGGGGGGGGAAAGAGATTGAAGGATGCGAGAGGCGACGGCGGAGAGGAAGAGGGGAGGAAGAAGAGAGGTGGGGGAGACGGAGGTGTAACATGATGAAATGATGTGCGCTTAAAGAACGAAGATGGAGAGAGGGGCAGAGGATGATGGGTAATGAAAAGATAAAAAGTGAGAAACATGTCTGGGACAAACAGCGACCCATCAAAAGGTTTATCATCGATTTTTAAAAGGAGGAATTCCACCTGAAAACTCTGCTATTGGTCGGTTTAACGACTCTTCTTCTTCTTCTTCTTCTTCTTCTTCTTCTTCTTCTTCTTCTTCTTCTTCTTCTTCTTCTTCTTCTTCTTCTTCTTCTTCTCAAACAAAGTCGGAACATAAAATACATCCAAGGTTTATTTTAGCGGGCAGAACAGAGTTTATTCACCTCCTAACCCTCAAAGACCTAGAACTACACTTTGGGACTCCTGACACTCCTGTACTGTATATTTTACGTTTTTCCGACGCTAGTCCAGCAGTCAGCGTTAAGTTTCAGTCCGGCTCATTTAAAGTCACGATTTTTCATCCGCTTTGTCTGAGAACGGATGAATTTGCAGCCAATGTTTGCACACACAACCTCAGGAGGTTTAGTTTTCTTGAACTTGGAACTTGGATGTTTTTGGCAACATCTGACAAGTTACAGCCATTTATTATAATATTATCTGAGGTGTCTTCTCAGTGAAAAACAGGTGTAATCCTATTTTTAATTTACTGACTATGTAGTTCAGAGACTAAATATATTAAGAACATGAACAACAAAAGTAGCTCGGCTACAACCGTTGCCCGTTGGCCCAGAGGAATCAGACTACCTGGGTTTTCTAGGATTTACACTTCAGTTTAGTTTCAGCATACAGAGGATCAGAGGCTCAAAAGTTATTAAACCTTTTTAGAAAATCAGGTCTTTGAGGGTTAAAGAGTTTAAAGCTGACTGTAAATATTCAGTCAAGGGATTGGCATGACTACTCGACTGAGATGTCAGTATTGGCTCATATATAAAAGTAATCTGACCCTGTTCTGTATTAAGTTGTATCTATTAATATCTGCACAGATCCATGGAACAAAAACAATAGAGCTGCGTTACACAACAGTCAACGTTTTCAGCAGAGCGACAACCAGTTTAGGAGCTTTTCAAAAAATAAAGACTAAATAAATGTATATGTACAGTATGTTTATAAAAAGCTACGTAATGATGAGAAGTACTAGTTTGATTGTTCCATCTGTGCGTTAAAGCACAAGTAGAAAACAGAGGAAACCGAATGTCGACCAGTGTTAGCTACAGCACTGTGGTGCCACCGAGGCAGCGGAGATTAACCAGCTCATTACAACAATAACGAAGGAGAGATGCTTCATGAAGCTTTGAGGAAGAAGAAGGAGTCCAAGAGCTGATGGATCATTGAGCCTGAGTACAAGCTGGTATTACGGTGAACAACTACTGTGAAACTGGAGAAGATTTATGGGGAAACTGCAGTGAAACTGAGGGTTGACCTGCAAAAACAATAATAACAATTACACTAATCACACAGTCACATTACTGTAACAGTCGTGATGGCAATCTCACTCAGCCAGACCTGCTGTAGTAAAGTCTCTGTAACACTTCCAACAACGCACACATCTCAACTGTTGTCCTGAAAACTGTTTGTTTCTTATCAGCTTGCACACTTTTGTTTTCAGACTGTATAAATATGAAGATTTATTTAATGTGAATACGTCAAATTAAGATTACAAAATGCGTTTTTATCAGAATTGTGATGTAATATGTAATGGCTCATTAACAGTGTCGGGTTCGTTGCTTAAAAAAAGAAACAAAAAGAAAAAGAAAGGGGGAAATATATAAAAAAAGAAACTTTAAAGAAAAATAGAAAGAGAGAAACGGGGAATAAACAGAAAAAGATATGAACGGGTGATTAGAAAACAGAAAGTGGAACAAAAAGGACAAAAACAGAACGAATATAAGAATGAAAATAGGCAACATGGAAGGACGGACAGAAAATAAAGAGGGAGGAAACACAAAGGAGGGATGAAAAGAAAAGAAAGACGGAGCTGAATGAAGTGATGGAGGGACGGAAAGAAGAAGAAGGAGGGAGAGGAGAACAGAGACATTCCCAGACAGAGCAGCCAGGCTGTTAAACACACACACACACACACACACACACACACACACACACACACACACACACACACACACACCTCGCTCCGTCATTAGTCTTCATTAGAGTCTTTATGAGGAAAATTAGAAAGGGAGTTTCCTCCCAAACTGAGCCCTGGGGTCCAACCTGCTGGTGTGTGTGTGTGTGTGTGTGTGTGTGTGTGTGTGTGTGTGTGTGTGTGTGTGTGTGTGTGTGTGTGTGTGTGTGTGTGTGTGTGTGTGTGTGTGTGTGTGTGTGGTTAATGTCTACATGGGGTTCGGTAGATGAAGGAAGGATGCGTGTGTGTGTGTGGTCTAATAAGTATGATCCATACATTCACACAATCAGGATGAACCGGTGTGTTTTCATAAGAAGAGAAGAGACGACGAGTGGACGGTGATTAGAAATTAAGAAAACACTGAGAGAGAAAACTACACAACAACAGAGCGTCTGTTCACACACAAGTCTTCTGGGTGGAGGTGTTCAGAGGGAACAGAGAGAGCACACAACAAACTCAGTAAATCTCTGAAGATGGAAAGATGCTGGAGAAGTGTGAGGAAAACAAGATAAAAAAAGACAGAAAGAAATTATTTTGAATGTGTTTATTATTGAACTACGATGGATTAAACACATGTTATTGGTTGAATCATTGCACAGTGCTACAGCCGACTTTAATATATCCCTCAGGATCATAAAGGTCAGGTGTGCTGATGAAAAACAACAGCAGTAGGTTTTTGACGCTGCATCATTCAAATAAAAATCAAGCTGGAGAGCATCAAATCTAACTAAATGATGGATTTTATCTTTACGCTTTTTGGGTTTTGATTATTTATTATGTGCTCTGGCTTTTCCAACTGTTTCTACACAGATATGGTAATAATAGGGTTTACATCCCTTAAAAATAGTAATTTTCTCTTGAAAAGTCGAATATTTGGCCTGAACTGTGTCAATACGAGCTCTTTAGATAAATCACTGATCATCCGTCTGACGTTTAATAATTACTGCCGTGCTGCTTTCATAATAAATGCCATAAATTAGCGGTACGGTTGCTGTAAGTAGCCACACAGCTGTCCGCTGACGCTACACAATCGCTTCAACTGTGCTCTGTCTTCCTAACTGTTCCTCTCATTGACAGGTCTAATGAGTGCTGCAGTGGGCTCGAGTGTCTTCATGCAAACAGAGGAGTTTGTACAGAATGAGGCGACGCACACAGCTTCAGTCCACCCGTCTGGTGGAGCTTCAGAGCTTGGAGGAGGCAGTGCTGTGAGCCTGAAGCATGAGGATCTGAACATATGATCGGACTGAGGTCTGCTCTCTGCTCTCAGGGACTCGCAGTCCTTCACAGCCCTGCTGTCTGCTGGTCCGTATGTTCCCCATTTGACTGAGGACTCCCACTGATGGTCTGCTCATGTAAATCAGATGATACAGTACCGACGCAGCCTGCCGCCGACAGACCGGACGCTTTGAGTCCTCGTACAGAACCGAGTCTCCACAAGACAAAACGACTCGACATCACAGCTGATGTAGAAACGAGTTACCGTTACACAACCTCTCTGAAGGATGAAAATGTCAGCGTGTGGACTGTGTGTTGTCAGTTGTGTGTGTCTTCTAGTGCGCAAATATCATGTGCATTTGTTTGTGTAACCGTGAATATGAGCATGTGTGTGTGTGTGTGTGTGTGTCCTGTCCTCTTGCTGCTGACAGCTTCTCATTATCCACCGACAGCTGGAGGAGGTCATCACTAACCCTGTCACCACACACACACACACACACACACACACACACACACACACACACACACACACACACACACACACACACACACACACACACACACACACACACACACACACACACACACACACACACACACACACAGGATGTACACACACATGCACCATACTTGTGGAGGGCGTCATTGACATAAGCCATTCTCAAGCCCCAAACACTGACTTAGATCCTGACCTCACTCATCACTTTCATCGTCCACATCGTCACTTTTATCAAACTGTCCTCACTTTAATAAACTGAATTTACAAAAAAAAGCCTCGGTTTTACTTTCTCACAAATGTCCACGCTTATAAAAAATAAAATGTCCTCATTTTCCAAAGTTTCCTCAATTTCAAATTCCCATAATCTTTGAAATGTTCTCACTTCTTTCACGACTGTTATCGATTTCACTTTTTCCTAAAAATCCGTCTAAATTACCAAAGATCTCCTTACTTGAAATAATAAAGTGCTCACTGTCGTCCCACCATTTTCCCAACTGTGCTCACTTTCTGAAACCTCCTCACTTTGATCAACTGTTCTGTTGAACGATGATCAATTAACAGATTCGTTAGACAAAAATCTTCCTTTATTAAATCAATAACAACATACTCCAGGTAGTGTTGTGTTTCTTCAGACAGACTTGTGCTTAGACAAAATGTAATTCTTTGGTTGTTTTGGTCGACGTCTCTCTGATGTATTCGCTTTACGTATTTATTAGTTATTTACAATCGCTATCGATTAATCTGCAGATTATTTTCTCTATTAATCAATGAGTCACTGGTGAAAAATGTCCATCCTGACCGTCACTAGAGTCTGAGGCGACGTCTTCAAATTAATGCCGACTAGGGCTGCAACTAATGATTGTTGCCACTATTGATTAATCTGTTGATTATTATCCCAGTTAATTGATTAGTTGTTTGGTCTATAAAATCAGTGTTTCCTGATGCGCAAGATGACGTCGTCAAATGTCTCGTTTTGTCCTCAACCCAAAGATATTCAGTTTATTGTCATATAGGACGAAAGACACAGGGAAATATTCACATTTAACAAACTGGAATCAGAGAAAATAGATTTGTTTTTCCTTAAAAAAATACTCAAACCTAAAATTAGTGTTATACCTGACAAGTAATCAATTAATCGTGTTTTCATTGTCAACGTGATAGGAACACGTGTGATAAACGCATCGCAAACACTGTCTGAAATGTGTTGAATAACAAAAATAATTTTATTTAAAGACGCAGTGCGAAAATTTGGCCATTCAGGTGAAGCTCTGGCTGCTGTCAGCTACCCTCAGATTAACTGGTGTCAGTTCGGTGGCGATGAAAGAGCGAGGAGTTCATACGGATTCTTGTTTTGCCCAAAAAGGTCTAAAAGCCAAAGATTATTAGTTTATAATCATAATCAAAATTGATCGATTAATCAATGAATCGACCAATCATTACAGGTCTGTGGTCACAACACATTGGAGGGAGGTTTCAGGAGAATCTGCTGCTATTAATGTTAAGACAGGATGTTAACATTAATAACAGCAGAAACCTCCTCCAGATTTGACTTGACTCAGACAGTCTGCTGTCAGCTGACTGCTGGAGACACGTTTTCCTCCTCCAGGTACGGCAGCTAAAAGTCAAGTCTATCATGAGCCTAACTGGGATTGAGTGGTTGAGTTGGTCATCTTGGAAATATCTGCTTTGCATGCTCACTGAGCGGGATAATAAGTGTGTGTGTGTGTGTGTGAGAGAGAGACTGAGTGTGTGTGTGTGTGTGTGTGTGTGTGTGTGTGTGTGAGAGAGGCTGAGTGTGTGTGTGTGTGTGTGTGTGTGTGTGTGTGTCCGCCTACTGAACTGGTAAAACAATAAACACCACCCTATTCTCAGTCTCTCTCATCTCTCACACACTCATTTGCTTTGTCCTTCTCTCTCTTTCAATTTCACCCACACACACACACACACACACAGACAAAAATACATACACACACAAACACACATATACCTTCATTTCTTCCTCACACGCACACACACACACACACACACACACAATAAACACTTGTCATTGGTCGGCATCAGTCGTTTATTCTTGCCGGAGCGAGGGATTTGTTTTTGTTCTTCCTGTCATTCGCCCATTTGACTTGATGGATGGTGGGTGGTGACGCAAAACACCTGCCACACACACACACACACACACACACACACACACACACACACACACACACACACACACACACACACACACACACACACACACACACACACACACACACACACACACACACACACACACACACACGAAAGCAACATACAACAAGTGATGTTTTTGCATATGTGCAAATACCTCATTTGAAAAAGAACACATTCAAACACAACAACGTTTAAGGTCATGCAAGCAAATGTATCTACATGTGGACACAATGCAAACACGCACACACACACACACACACACACACAATTAGCATTATTCATTTTCTTTTTTCTAGAAGCAAAATCAACCAAGGGACATCATTTTCCTATTCTTATGAGGACCAAATGAAGAAACACACACACACAAACACAAACACAAACACACACACACACACACACACACACACACACACACACACACACACACACACACACACACACACCCCATCAGGGTGCACAGACAGATTCCTCTTGCCATGGTTGACTTCCTATGTGGCCTGCAGTGTAAACAACAGTTTATCTCCATAGAGGACAAATGGACAGCAGCAGCACAGAGAACATGAGGAGCAGAGGAGGATGTGACCCTCAGGCTGCCTTCACATCCCACCAAGAGCTGGGAAATCTGAGCGCCGCTCTCCCGAACATCTACCAACCAAGGAACCAGCCAACAAGCAAATATCTGGCAGCTAACGAGCGGGTGGAGGCAAAACTAGAGCTCAGAATGGGAGTGAATATTGAACATTCATGTATCGTGACCCTGAAGTTATGATGTTATCGTTAACGCACCGTCTAACTTCAAACTATCAAGTCAATGAGAGAGCGCTACCACCAGAGGAGCCAGCCGGTAAATCAAAAAAGATATGGGTCTTCAGTTTCTCTTCTTTAAATGAAATAAACTCTGATATACCTGATGCTGTAGCAGCTACAAACTCTTGAGAAGCCACCATCGTTGTTTCCAGATGAACAGTCATATCTAAACCACAGCCGTAGCTACCACTAGATGCTACCTGACTGGTTGAACCACTTTTGAGACACAAGCGCATAGCTAACAGCTGGAAAAGTCAAGACAAGACAAGACAAGTCAGGGGATTATCAAAGCCTGAGTTTATCCTCTGGTGACCATGAATGCCCAAAAGACGTCGAGATAATTCAGTCTGAACCAAAGTGGTGGACTGACCGACACTGCCGTCCCTAGAGCCATGAATCTAATGTGGATAAAAACTAATTACACATATAATCTGTTATCTAAACTGGCATTTCTAATTAGTCTATGGGATCCTGAAGTAACATATGGCATGTAGAGAGGTCTTCAGACAAACAGAGCGAGAACTGAGCCAACACGGCCGAGGATTCAAAGTCCTCGTGCAGCTTTAAATACGACATCAAGGCAGTTTTCTCTCAATTTACAATGTTCAAGTGCAATTAAACTATTTGGATGATGAATGGACGGACCGTGATAAATAATGACAGCGCCAAAAAATAATGAAGCGGCTCATTTTCGGGCCATCACAGACAGATAGAGGCAGATAAACACTGACACTGATGTAAACATGGACAACAGGATGTGAATATCATCAGCCAAAATGTCGGGACAACTATTTCTGTCAGATGTGATTCTGGGGGTGGGAACGTGTTTGTGTGTGTTTGTGTGTGTGAGTGTGTGTGTGTGTGGCCCATATGGTATCATGGGAATAAAAGGAGAAAGCCACACACACTCTCTCACACACAGGGTAATGACAGAACTGGACTCTTCAGATTGATACCAAATTAGAAACAGTCTTTTTTTTTTTCTTTCTCGTTTCCAAACAGACGAAGAGGAGCTTGGCAGGCGGGATGAGCGCTCGACGAGAGAGAGAGAGAGAGAGAGAGAGAGAGAGAGAGAGAGAGAGAGAGAGGGGTAGAGAGAGGTGGAGGCAGAGAGGGAGAGAGAGAACGTGAGAAAGAAAAAGAGAAAGGATGGACGGAGGAATTAAAATAACTGTAAAAGTGGAATGAGGGCTGGTGAGGAGGGTTTGGATCCATGGGGATTCAGTGTGTGTGTGTGTGTGTGTGTGTTGTTTTAGCTGGGCGGCCTCGGTTCGCTCGTTGACCTTTACAAAGATAGCAGCTGGTCGTCTCTTACATTTTAAATTTGGTTTGTGTTCTGGTTCGGCCGCGACAACGCGAAAAGCAGATGGAGGGAGACGGAGACAGAAGAGAAAGCTCTCCTGTCGTCCGTCGACCTCTCTGGAAGGAAAGGGACCGAGAGGAAGACGGAAATGGCTCGACTGAACTGAGAGAAACGAATCTGGCAGTTATTTATTTTTTGTTTTCTGTTCGCCTTTCATCCGGATAAAGCTTTCACTTCGACTGAGGAAGAAAGAGAAAAGTAAGCAGAGTTTGGCCGAGCCGCTTTTCTTTCAACTTTCATGCCAAGAAAAAAACACTTTGAATTTAGTTGAAAGGAAGAGTTTTCACAGGAAGTTAGAGCTGCTCGACTTTGGACAAAAAACTTCTCGCACACATGTCTAATTATTTAGGGAGGATCTCATCAAGTGGCGGCCATCATGGGCACAAGCTGAGGACTCGATAACCGAATCTAGCTCGAGCGCGCTGTTTTAAGTTAGCTTGACAGAGGGGAACGTCACGTCACCTTGTAGTTCAAGGGTGCGGAGAACAAGGCAGCATCACAGATCTGTTAATTTGGTATAGAGGGCAGAAATACCTGATGCTCCATCAGTGCAGACGGCACAAACACCGAGGCCAAGAAGAGGTAGAGAAGAGGAGTTGCCAAAGCTCACTGCCAAATATATGGAAAATAAAATAACTGATGATAAAAATAATTTAGATTTTGGGATATTTTGCTGCCATATCATGTTTTCTTTCAGACTGGTGGGAAGAAAATGTCAGAAATGCAAATTTAGGCCTTAGGTGCATTTAATCAGATATTCAGCCTCATTTTACATATTTAAAACATAAAATATTTTAAAAAATTGGAACACAAAAAATGTGGTGAGTAACCAACCGGAGGAGTTTCCTGGTAAGATCTATTAATTAAATGTTTACCCTCGTTCCCATTTTTGTCTAAAACTATTTTTGATTGCTGTTTTGTACGTACACCAAACCTTCCAGTTGTATTCTCATCTATATTTTTGGTCATACATCATTCACAGCCTGATTTATACAACATTTTATTCCTAAAAACATGGACAAAATAGTTTTTTTAATGGCTGTTGACAGTAATTTCTGATTTATGGAGCGACCGAAAGAGAAAGCCACATTTCCTACTGTAAAAACCTTTGATATTAATCCGTCCTAACAATTAGAGAATGACAAAACTGCATATTTAAGCAGCACTTGCATACAGCACAGCTTTCAGTTTATTTCCTATCATTCTGAAGGTTTGGTACGGCTGTTGACAATATCTTCTAATTTAAGGTACAATTTAGTTTTGTATATCTCAATGTCACAGAACTAATTTCCTTTGTGGTCCTGGATGTTGTAGAGATCCAATAGCCAGGAAAAGAAAAGTTGAACCTCGTTGTCATGTTGTATATATCTTTTAATGACAATCTAAAATGTTATTCCCTCAATGTCGTGTCAATTTGTCCCCTTGGTATCATAGAATATTTATATTTTTCAAGATGCTGTATCGAAGCTTGTATTTAGTTGATTCAGCTGTTGTTCTTGCTTTTTGCCGAAAGGACTACAACTAATTATTTCCACTTAAAGTTTATCTGTGGTTTGTATTTTCAATTAGTTGATTGATTGAAATGTTTAAAAATGTCATAATTTTTGAATCATTATTGGATGTTTTTCCTTGATTGATGTTGTTGGTGATTATTACTCTGTTGATTTACTTATAAATTAATCAACCACACAATAGTCTCAGCACTTATGAATTGCTGTGTTTGCTCTGACAACAAACGGTTTTCTCCCAAAGTTTTCTTTCCTTGTATATGTGAGGTTATAAAAAGGTTAAAGGCTCCTGCTTCGTTAGGACCAAACTGTACCAGAGATCGACAGCGATGCAGGAATAGCAAACAACGTCTCCACAGGGAAGGGCTGATGGACGGACAGAAAGATGGAGGGATGAGTCACAGAGAGGGAGAGAGATGGAGGGATGAAGCGATGAGACATGAAGGGAAGTGCGATATGCCGTCCTCAGGTCTGCTTTACTATCATTTCACAGCCTAAACGTGCAAAGGTCAGCTGTTATTAATGGCAGGCCCCGAGGAGTGTGTGAGTGTGTGTGTGTGTATGCAAATGTGTGTGAGACGGACAGACAGTAAGTGTGAAGGCTTGCATGTCACACCTTTCTGCTCTAAATGCCATGTAGCCTGCCATTAGTGTCGTTGCTGTATCATCCCCGTGGGGCTGGAAGCTCAGGGTCGGTCTGGAAATTTGACCTGACGCTCCGTTTACTGCTTCCAACGACGACACGGGCTGTTTTATTTTTCTGTTGCGAGATAAAATCTGCTCAGGAGGAGCCGCATGAGGTCAGATTTCTATCTGAAGCTCCGATATTTATAACTTCTGCTTCTCTACAAAGTGTAAAATCATCTCTATCAGAATGTTATATCCTTGAATTTTAGTTCGCTTGTTGCTGTTCACCATGATGGCAATGGTTGTTTCTGTAAAGCCATTATGTGTATACTTTTTGTGTAACAGTATAATCTTTAACAACACTGTGATGATATATTCACTTCCACTGACTTCTGTGCTGTTACAAGACTTTCAAGTCTTGATTTAGATCAACAGATCATTGGTTTCATTCTTAAATTGTTAATACGAAGGAGGCTTCATGGTATCAAGTGTGACATAACCGACCTTTTTAATGTGTTTCAATAAAGCCATACGGTAAAATTTTGATCATTTATCTAGAATGTAATAATACTTTAACCAGTCAACTGGCAACGGTCACTAGTCACTAGATGGCAAACAGTTTGCCTTTATCCTGGTGGCTTTTTGCAGGTCAGGGTTAAGTCCAAATAATAATCACTAAAAATAAAGATTCAAGAGTTCAACAAAAAAGACCAGCCTTCAGGGATTGAGGGTTAAAAAACAAAAGGTAGAAATACAGTTTGAACACAGAGTGAACCCTCTTCAGAATCAAACCAATAAAGGATCTCTGAAAAAGCAAATAAACTTCCAGCACTGGTTGGTTGTCATCTTTGCGCATCATCTTTGAAAGCATGACACCCCTATTCACCAAGAACATGTATAATTTAATGTCATGGTGGGTTACGTTGAATAAAAAGCCACGTCCACCAAATAAACAAAATATTCAAACTTCTCACTACCCTGCAGCATGTGACGTCAAGCTTTCAATCATTACTGCCCGTTTAAACACAGCTGCTAATTGACTAAACAAGATGCCGATGAATCTGTCTGTCGGGGAAAAGTTCTGGATAAACTTCCTCTCAGATGAACGGGGACGGAAATCTGAAGGAGACGGATGTGTCATCAGCTCTGCTACACATCTGGACAAACACAGTAATTCAGTGCGATCCTCCAAACTGCAAAGCAACAAAATGTCACCCCGTTCCGGTCCTTTGCTACCTCCGAAAGGACAACAAATGCGGCGTAAATGCAGAACGAATGCGGTGCAAATGCATGCAGTGTTGCTGCTGCGCTCCACCTGATGTATTTTTGGCTGCGGCTGTGTCCCAGTTGTGTGCGGCTCCTTGGTGATGGGAGGCAGGTGAAGGGTGTCTGGTGACAAAATGCCTGGTGTGTAGCCTATTTTCCGGGTTTTGACCTTCCCTGAACACACCGCTGTGAGGAGAACGAAGATGAATTGGAGCGCCGAGGCTGTCCACTCAGAGACGAGAGAGAAGACTAACTGATGGATATTAAGTGTTCGCCTCATTTTCTCTTTCTGTTTGCCTCTTTCTCTGCCTTCCTTTCATTTCATTTTTCTGTCCATCTCTTTCTCTCTGGATCAGAGTAATGGAGTGTTTGAGGTCAGCTCAAGGTTCACACTGAGGTTTTGGACAAACAGCAGTGCAGATTGTCTGTTGTTTAACCTGAGCGACATGGAAACAAAACACACCGCCGCCAAACAAAATAGAGGAAAATGGATTACAGTTAACTCAGAAAGATTTAATCTTAACCTCTACAGCTCCAGACATGATGGTGTTTGTTTTTCCAGGTCATCAAGGGTTAGAAAATCCCCTCTTTTTCCTCAACACACACACACACACACACACACACACACACACACACACACATCTTCTTCTTCTGCATTTTACCCTCTCAAACATTCCCACTCTTATAATTTCCATCATTTCCTCATTTTTCCTTCACCGTCTTCTTCCTTGTCGTCACATTCAGACGACGCTCAGGAGCAGGATGACATTTTGTTGCTACAGCTCTGAAGTGTTGACGTGAATAAGATTGACGTAGATGGTACGTCAACATCCAAGATAATGGTTGGGCCAGAACTGAGTGTTATATAAAGTCAGAAATATTACGAATGAATGTATTCATATGTAATTATCCGTCCTACCGTTTATATCAGAGCCTGACAATACTGGATTTTTTGGGGGGTTGATGCCAAAAACGATATTATCCAATACTGATACTTCAGCTAATATTCTCTTTACATCAAGCATCAACCATCCACATGACATGATCCACAATGGGGCCTCCATGGATTGTACTTGGCTCTGACCCATTGAAGAACGGACACAGGACCTCTGGGGGCCTCGATTGATTGGACTTTTTCCGGCATGTCCCACGGATACTCCATCAGACCAGGATCTGGGGAATTTGGAGGCCAGGTCAACGCCTTGAGCTCTTTTATCAGGTTCCTCAGGCCATTCCTGAGCAGTTTTTGTTGTTTTCATGAGTCCTCATATCTGATAACATATACACAAGTAAGATATATCTAAGCTATTATTGGTCAAGAAAATCTGTTGACAGATATATCAACCGGGCCCTAGTTTGTATGCATATTTTCCATTTGCACACATAAAAAAACTTGGAAAATGCAGAAAATTCGATACAGTATTGAAATGTGTCCAAAAGGTCTTGCAAAACACAACAAACAAAAACAAATGCCAAGTCAAATATGAGGATGTACCTCCTACTCTGAGATTCAAAAATAGGTTTCACTTCTCCAACCGTCAGCAGAAATGAAACCTAACCCACAGTATAAAAGGCTCAGCACAGACCACTACTCATCAGTCTGGGTAAAGACATGGCTTTCTGTAAGTATAATACCGACACATTTCTTAATTTGAAACTACTGATACTTCTACTTATGTTTTCCTTAAATGCAGTAATGATAGTAAGCATATTAAATGTGTTTGATTAAACCAGAGCAGCTGTAAATCTTGATTTTATTTTCATCTCTTGTTTCAGGGACAGTTGCTGCCATTGGAGCGGGAATAGGAGGATGTAAGTCTTTGAATAACCTTTACCCGTGTTTGCTTTTCAATTGATTTTAATATATTATAGTGTAGAGAAGCCAGCTACATGCTAAACTTGCATGATCTATAATGATGTGGGCTAACAAGTGATTACAGCATCATTGGAAACTAAGTTTCCTCGTGTCCATGTGCAGTAGGTGCTTTGGTCGTGGCTCCTGCTGCCCTGGCTGGAATAGGTTTCACCAAAGCTGGAATAGCAGCAGGCTCCTATGCTGCTGGCTGGATGGCATCTACTGCAGTTGCCAGCGGAGGAGGAGTGGCAGCAGGAAGTGCAGTGGCTGTGTTGCAGTCAGTCGGTAAAAGCAATTTCTTTGTTTTTTTTAAATGTAATCTTCTTTAACGTTTGTATTTAAATGGTGAGAGGATCATTGCTGCAGTAATCACAGGGTCAGTATGTGCACTATACGTAAACAACTTCATATTGTGTTCACAGATTTATAGTTTTTGGTTTCCTATAAAGTGTTTCAGTACAATACAATGACACTTCTGTGTATATCGGTGCCACCGTTTCATTTAGTCCTTTGGCTTGAGAGCATACCTTGATACAAAACCTGTGTAATCCTGCTGTAGGTGCAGCTGGTGTTTCGGCAGCTGCCACTGCAGCTGCATCTGCCGTTGGAGGAGCGGCAGGGATGGCGCTTTCGGTCATTGCTAACCAAACTGGAGCCGCCTAAAGATCTACAGCGTGGATATATATTATCAAAGTCGGGGTGAGTGATTCTGTGGAAAGACGGTTTTTGGTTGAGTCTCATTCTTACATCGTCAAATATCGACAACTTGGGAATGACTCAATCAAGAAGTGCTCACCCCTACTTCATAGAGGCAATTGCAAATTATATTAAGCACTGTTGTTATCTCAAACAGCTGACATTTTGTGCAATAAATCTGTCAAACCTCCAGCTTCAATGTGTCGTCTGTAAATATTTTCATTCCACATAAATTAATGGAAGCACTCACTGGTTCATTAACTATTGTTACAGAAATTATTAGATAAATAAAGCAAGATTCTTTGTTTGTCATGTGAGCTGTAAAACCCAAACAATGAGCTATAGGATGGTATAAAGTTCATACAGCTGAGTGGAGCTGCGTAGTCAGGAGATTATCCCCTGTACAGCCGTAGTTTTTATGCATATTTTCCATTTACGCATATAAAAAACCATGAAAATGCGGAAAATTCTATAAAGTATTGAAATGTGTTAAAAAGGTCTTGCAAACACAACGAACAAAAACAAATGCCCAAACAAAACAAATGTGCGGGCGTACTTCTTACTTCCTGAAAGCCTACTTTCGGCACTCCACCCAACCCCCAACTTCGAACTCGATCTTCATTTTGATCTCGACCACACGCCTGTGAAGTTTCCTGACTGCGTCTTGCACAGTTGTGACGCTGTCACAGTGATAATCATCAGCTCTTGCAGCTGGTAAGTATGTCCTGAATGCAGGTTTGAATGAGCAGTCAGAGCTAAACTGGTTTAACAGCTCTTTAGTGTTTTTGTCTTTTGTTTTTCTTCTTTTGTCCCAGTTAAAGTCATGACTTACCAGCTCAGATATGTCAATTAAGTTCATTTGGGTTGAGTGGAGACAATGATTCTGCAACACCCTTGTTTGTTCAGATTCAAAATTAGGTTTCATTTCTCCAGAAATGAAACCTAACCCACAGTATATAAAGCTCAGTACAGATCATTCCTTTTCAGTCCAGGTAATGACATGGCGTTCTGTAAGTATCTCTTTTCCTTTGAAACTACTGATACTTCTACTTATGTTTTCCTTAAATGTAATAATGATAGTAACCATATTAAATGTGTTTGATTAAACCACAGCAGCTGTAAATCTTGATTCTATTTCCATCTCTTGTTTCAGGGACAGTTGCTGCCATTGGAGTGGGAGTAGGAGTAGGAGTAGGAGGATGTGAGTCTTTGGATACCCTTTACAGAGTACCTGTGTTTGCTTTTCAATTGATTTTAATATATTAGTGTAGAGAAGCCAGTCACATGCTAAACTTCTATTATGATCTATTATGATGTGGGCTAACAAATGATTACAGCATCATTAGAAACTAAGTTTCCTCTTGTCCATGTGCAGTAGGTGCTTTGGTCGTGGCTCCTGCTGCCCTGGCTGTAATAGGCTTCACTAAAGCTGGAATAGCAGCAGGCTCCTATGCTGCTAGCTGGATGGCATCTACTGCAGTTGCCAGCGGAGGAGGAGTGGCAGCAGGAAGTTGGTTTGCTTTTTGGCAGTCAGTCGGTAAAAGCAATTTCTTTATTTTTTAAATTATCTTTTCTCTTTTTTTTTTATGTTTGTATTTAAATGGTGAGAGGATCATTGCTGCAGTAATCACAGGGTCAGTATGTGACCTATACGTAAACAACTTCATATTGTGTTCACAGATTTATAGTTTTTGGTTTACAATAGTGTTTAAGTACAATACAATGACACTACTGTGTATATTGGTACTACTGTTTCATTTAGTCCTTTGGCTTGAGAGCAATGTTTTCTCGACTCCTCTGTAGCTCGTTACCCTGATATAAAACCTGTGTATTCCTGCTGTAGGTGCAGCTGGTGTGTCGGTAGCTGCCACTGCAGCTGCAGCTGCCATTGTAGGATTAACAGGGGCGGTGCTTTCAGTCATGGGTAGCTAATCTGGAGCCCCCTAAAGATCTACAGCGTGGATATTAATAAAGTTGGGGTGAGTGATTCTGTAGAAAGATGGTTTATGGTTGAGTCTCATTCCCAGGTCGTCAAGCTTTGGGTTGGTGGCTCAGTCAGAGACACTATTGTTTATTGTCGAGTCTCATTCCTACAATCAAGAATTGCTCACCCCTACTTTATAGAGGCAATTGCAAATTATATCAAGCACTGTTGTCATCTCAAACAGCTGACATTTTTATGCAATAAATCTATCAAACCTCCAGCTTCAATGTGTCGTTCGTAAATATTTTCATTCCACATATATCAATGGAAGCACTAACTGGTTCATTAACTTTTTTTAAATGAATAAATAAAGCAAGATTCTTTGTTTGTCTGGCCAAAGTGTAACATGTGAGCTGTAAAACCCAAAGAATGAGCTGTAAAATGCTATAAAGTTCATACAGCTGAGTGGAGCTGCGTAGTCAGGAGATTATAACCTGTAGGTTCATAACTCTGAGCAACAGTTTTAATTTTAACTGACTCTTAAAATCTCTCTAAAACATACTAGCATCTCTTTGCCTTACATTTAGATTAAGACTTCAGATTTTAGTGAAAAACAAAAAATCTTAATCATTAATTTTAGGTCCTATTCGGAAGAAAAGTTGATTGTTGAGTCTCTTTGGGAGTGTAGGATGGGTCGGCCACCATCCCAAAGCGTCAGTTTTTGATGAGTTGGGAGTGAGACTCAAAAATCATATAGGACCTTTAAGTCCACCTGCATAAATACAGGATGATCAAACCCTGTTGTTCTTTAGTTTGAATCCATGATTGGGATACATGAGCAAGCTGAGCTTTACCTGTGGCAACAGGCTGAGGGTTTGTGAATGACTGGAAAGATGTGTGTCCCCTTTGTGACAGTTCAAAATAAATCAGGATATCAACACAGGACTGTATGTTATCGAGCCAGACGAAACACTTATTAGGATATTCACCATTATCCTGATAATGGACAATCACCACGATAAACTAATGCTGCTTGTTTTGATCTCGATCTGTGATAAACTCTTACACCCTTCATCCCTGCCGACAGGCCTAAAGTGTTTTCTGATTAGTTTTCACTGTAGCGCCTCTGCAGATAACTTGAACTGTCATGTAGCTGTTTATACAGTCAGGTTCACCCCCTTCTCTCCTCAGTACACTTCACTATGTGGAGACACACCAGGTCTGTGGCATTTTAAAGTTGTGTATATATATATATATATATATATATATAAAATTTACTAGTTACTGTGTACTTGTTCCACGGGACAGAAAATCATTTCAGAGGGCGTGTGAGAGACAGAAAGAAAGGTGAGCTTGTATACCACACACACACACACACACACACAAACACAAACACACACACACACACACACACACACACACACACACACACACACACACACACACAGCGGTGGGACAGATAATACCAGATGAAGATTGAAATGGGAGGAAGAATCAATATTTCCATTCAAACGTCTGTTTCATTTTCTCCAGATTAGAGGAGACTGTTTCTCTCTGTTCCATCACCAACCAGCCACCGGCCACAACACTGCCACTGTGTGTGTGTGTGTGTGTGTGTGTGTGTGTGTGTCTGTGTGTGTGTGTGTGTGTGTGTGTGTGTGTGTGTGTGTGTGTGTCTGTGTGTGTGTGACAGTGAGAGAGAGAACCTAGTGTCCTCACAGGGATGGAAAGAGATAAAGATATGTAACATATGAGACCACTGAGGGCTCTCTATAGGTAACATAAACGTGTGTGTGTGTGTCTATGTGTGTGTCTATGTGTGTGTGTGTGTGTCTGTGTGTGTGTGTGTGTGTGTGCTTGTCCACACTTGGTACATTCCATTTCCACCGTCCACAGTGTCCAAATAAACTGTCAACCCTGGAATGGCTGATAAAGAGAGAATGTGTGTGTACGTGTGTGTGTGTGTGTACGTGTGTGTGTACGTGTGTGTGTGTGTGTGTGTGTGTGTGTGTACGTGTGTGTGTGTGTGTCACAATATTTGTCCTGTGTTATTGGAGCTCTGAGGCCACAGAGTCTTCTATAAACACCCAGCTGTGAATTATTCAACAAATAAACACATCTAACACCTCACACACACACTTTATCTGTGCTCACACACACATACATATTCCGACAAAATACACATTTTAGAGATGGATTAACGTTACTCAACTGACTACATGAACACACACATTTTACCGGCGTCTCAGTCACGACCATGAAACACACATATCCACACACACACACACACACACACACACACACACACACACACACACATACACACACACTCAGACGTATAACAAAGTGTGTCGATTTGATTGTTTAAAGGAGAAAACGGCTGATGGATTGAATCAACTTTAGACACACACACACACACACACACACACACACACACACACACACACACACACAGAGGCCATTTCATTTTGTCCCAGCTTAAGTGCATTTGTCTGTTGGTCAGTTCAGTGGAAGGTGAAGCTGAGACTGCTGTTACGTTCAGTGACGGGGTGACACCTGCAGGTTCACTGAGGTACTGCAGCGAACTACCTGCTCTGCTCAGATGGTCAAGGTGTGCGTGTTGCATCACCCTCAGCATCACCAACATCAGGCAAAGAAGATTTTATTTTATTGTCCTTTAATTCACGCTCTCAAATTATTATTCCAAAGAAGCAAATAACAGAATTTGAGGGTGAAAATTACTGATTTGTGCACATGAAATATACAAATATCTCTAATAAAGCTTTTTCTTTCTTTTCTTTCATTGCCATTAATGTGTCAACTTATATTTTCAGTTATGTCTGAGCCTGTGCCGGTCACAATTACAAACAGGTCCCATAACCAGGTGCAGTTTTTGGAGAAAATATGTATTATTAAAGATACAAGTGTGTGTCGATTAGTTCCTGGAGGGAAAACTCAACTCAGCCAAGACAATTGCAATTGGTGCATCTATATTTAAAATTTAAGGAACCAAACTGGAACATGACAACATAAAAACACCAATCAGAGCACTATTTGTTACTCAAACAACATGCAACAACACAAAGGGTGAGAGCCGGGGCCCCAAAACACTGCATCTAAATCTACCCTGTCAACACATCACAGCCTGATACGGAGGCCGAACGACAACAAGCTGACACACACCTGCCAGGTGCAGCGACATCAACACGCCCACTGTAGCCAGGGTCACAGAAACATAAGAGCGACATCCAACAACATCCATGTCGAGCCTCCCACATTCATCTGCTGATTATTTTTCAATTATTTAAATCGATTGATTCAACAGAATTGAAGAAATTGTGAATAAAAAATTATTACAATTTCCCAAAGCACAAGGTGTCGTCTTCAGTTCATTTCTGTCTGACGAACAGTCGAGAAACACCAAAATATTCAGTTTGCAGGAAAATAGAAACAGAAAAACAGCAAATCATCACATTTGAGAAGCCAGAGAGAGTTTAACACTTCAGCCTGATGAATACTTGATTAATTAACCGACTAATTGTAATGCTGGAATGTAACTAAGTACATTTACTCATTAAGTACAGCCTTTCAGTTCAATTTTGAGGTATTTTTACTTTAATAGGGCAAGTTAAATCCATGTTATGGTACTTAATACTTCTACTCTGCTACATTTTGGTGGCAAATACTGAACTTTTTAATCCACTACATTAACAGCTTTGTAGTTTAACTGCAGATTCAAAATATAAAGCTAATCAAATAATAAATTGTGATTTATTGATTAAGATCAAGCTACCCAGCGGTTTATACAGCAGATGAAGTTAGGCCAAGCTTTACCAGACCAGTTTTGCATGATTCCTACTTTTACAGGTTACATTTTATTGTGTTACTCGCTGTTGTAAATGAAAATACATGTATTGATTCCTTGATACTTTGATGAAAAGTACATCTGATGCATAATTAAGTACTTTTACTTCAGTATTTTGACAGCAGGCTGTGGTATTACTACTTTGACTGAAGGTAAAGTGTAGATATTCATGTCAGCTCTAATGTGCACAGGAAAGTAAAAGTTAAACAGCTTACCTTTGATGACTTCAGCTTGTGTCTCCAGTCGTCCCAGTAAAACCAGTAGCTCGTCAGACCGGGGCAGACATCCAGCAGCCCACCAGGTGATGGGCTAATCGGCGGCTAGCCACGTTAGCTACCTAGCTAGCCTAGCTTCAAGACGTTCTTCCTCTCTGCGACGCTGATGATGATTGACAGATAACTGCCGACCTTTCCTTGACCCCTCGATACGCCCCGCCCCCTAGTTACGGTTACTACGGCGACATTTTAGTTCCAGCAGGATGCGGTTAGCAAACGGTTTACCGCTAAAAGCCACGAAAACGGTATGTAATTGGTATTTTATAATATAATGTGTTCTTGATTTCAAACAGAGATAACATCAGTTTCAGCCAAATGTTTACAACGCTAGCTGAAATCTTTTCGGTAGCTAGCTAACAACCAAACTCTGTAATTTTAGGAAATATGCTGATTCACTGTCTGTGTGTGGCTGGAGCTGGGCGGCAATTAGCCTAGCTTAGCATAAAGACTCGAAGCAGAAGAGAAACAGCTAGCCTGTTATCACAGTTGACGGTTGCGGATTTAACCACAAAAAATGTATGAAAACAGTATTTCAGTATAATTTCTTTAATATAACGCATTAAGTGAACAAAGGCTTAGCTTAGCACAACGACTAACGAAGTGGGGGGGATTAATGGCAAGCCTTGTTTTATAGACTAACTTAAATAATAATTGTAGAATGTAAATTCTTCCCATGATAGCCAAGGCCCTGACTGGTAAACTGCAAAGCCGGTGTGTTAAAATAATAAAGTGTGCTACATTTTTATCAATAAAAGCTTTTTCTTAAAAGTTATATATTTTTCTTAATTCTGTTTTTCCCTTCAGGCACTGGATGCACCTTTCTGATTGAACAAACTTATCTGAATAATGATAGGCTGATATTTGAGGCTTAAAAAACACAGCAAAAGTTACAGCATTAATTAACTCTACTGCTAAAAATGAACTGTATTTCAAGTCTGTAACTCTGCCTCCCTCTAGTGGTCTACAGTCTACATGTCACCCACAAGTTGGCTGGAGATGATTGCTGTTATTTCACTTTTTTGATAATGTAGCTGTTGTGAAGCACTTTGAGACTGTAGTCGACACTTTCAAACCTGGGAATGATCAGTCGTTAGCGCTGCTTTTACAGAGTGTTCAAACCTGTGTTTATTGATCCACTGATGTGTCTGCTCACGGTTTCAAAAAGCATCTCCAATACAACACAGCCAGCATTTTACTTCAGAATAAAAATCTGTAAAAACACACACACAGATGCAAAACACACACACAGGCACACACACAAACCTTCATCATAATCAGCTCGGGAGTCAACAAGCACACACAGACACACACACACCTTAAATAGCAGCTTTTGTACAGCACACCCACACACAGACGGACAAAAACAATAAAAGGATAATTATAAAAATTAAACAATTACAGAAACACAAATCAATGACATTTAAAAATAAAAGGTACCTCATGTTGCATTTACTCATTAAAGGGGAATTTCACTGAATCTGAGGATTGAACAGGAAACAGGGAAGATGCAATTATCTGGTCTGGTTTCCTTTACCGATATAAAACATTTTTGAAATATTACAATATTATGTTTTATATACAGGTAGAGTCTTAAACATGTCAGGCAACACAACAGGAGCATTTCCAAAAGGTAGAAAAAAATAAATTAACTCAAATCAAATTATTTAAAAAGTCTCAGTTTTCAGATGGAATCAATATTTCAGTAAATACAAAACAGCAGAAATGATAACAAAACACACACATTCACATTAAGAGGTGATACAGTATGAAGCTGCAAATCTACATTCAACAGAAAGAAAGAAAGTTTCCCTTAAGCATCAATTTCTCCAAAATAACCTAAGTGGACTGACCCCCTAAGCCAACAGGTCATTAAAATTGTCCAACAGAGATTAATCCAGTGTTGGTTTGTTCAAGACTAAGTGATAAATTATTTAGTTGATAACATGTCAATGGAAATATTCCCATCACATGTGTCCAGCAGCAACATCTTGAGATCACCTTTCGTCCAAAACTCAAAGACGATTAATTTCAATCATGTAGAGCTGATTAACTGTTTGACATTTGTAAAGCAAAAATAAAATATATACTGTGAGCTTCACAAACGTGTTGATCTGCTGTAGTTCTCTGGTTTATATGATTATAGGGTTGCAGCCAATGATTATTTTCATTGTCGATTTATCTGACAAACATTTTCACGATTCATCGTTTAGTCAGTAAAATGCCCAAAAAACTGGAAAATGCTCATCACAGTTTCCCAGAGACACAAGTAACGTCTTCACGTTGTTGCTTTTGTCAAACTAACAGTCCAAAACCCAAAGACGCTTCTTTTACTGTCAGAAATGACCAAGAAAAAAAAGGCAAATCCTCACATTTAAGAAGCTGGAACCAGACAATATTTGACATTTTTGCTTAAAAAATGACTAACGATTAATCGATTATCAAAAAAATTGGCAATTATTTTTCTTTCAATCTACAAACCGACTAATCGATTATTCAACTAGGAACAAAAGAATTACTTTGGATTCTGGGAAATGAAAATGAGCATTTTTTCCTCCAATCTTTCACATTTTATACACTGAACAATTCATCAGTTGGAGTAATTGGTGTAGTTGTAGATCTACAATCATATAAAGCAGATAAATATAATAACAATATTGTTTAATTTAGTTGATCGAATGATAAATCCTTTCAGCACTACTGTTTTTTAGGAACTTGTATGAAACCACTGTCGAAAACACAAAAATAACACTTTGTTGGGATGGAAAGGACTTAACTCGTAAGCGAAACCTCAATTTAAAAAACCCGAGCCCGTTAACAGCTGGGGCAGAATCTGAATCAGACACTTTAAAGACTGCATGTAACAGAACCAGATTCAGTGACTCGAACTGGAACAGTTGAAGAAAGAAGCTGCTTTTACTAAGTTTACTTCTGTTCCGGAGGTCCAGACAGGAACCAGGGCTCACAGCTCCGTCTTCTGCCCCGACAGAGGCACCTGTGGCTGGATCTCCTCGTCCGACGACACCCCTCCGTCCGTCTTCTCCACCGGAGCTTTGCTCTTTTTCTTCTTCTTCACCTTCTTCTCCTTCTTCTTCTTGCTTGCCTTCTCTCCCTCCGAGCTGCCGTCTCCCCCCTCCTCTCCCTTTCCCTTCTTCCCTCCCTTCTTCTTTTTCTTCTTCTTCTTGTCCTCCGCGATGGCGGCCTGGTCTCCCTTCTTGTGCTTCTGTGGAGTCCAGTCCTCACTCAGGCAGGCTGGACGGAGGAATACAGGGAGGAAAGGTAGGAAATGAAGGGTGAAGGGCCGAAAGATGGAGGCAAAATGAAAAAGATGTGTGTGTGTGTGTGTGTGTGTGTGTGTGTGTGTGTGTGTGTTACCTTTGTCCTGTCCTTTGAGAACATGTTTGTCACACAGATACATGGTCAGGTCTTCTTCCTGGTTCCCTTTGTACCAGTCCTCGATCACGTCCTCATACTGCTCCACCAGCGTATCACACTGACACACACACATTTTTTATTTTTAATCACAGTTGATTTTAATTGGTTTTAATTGACAAACTACAGAAGCTCTGTTACTCACTTGTTTCCAGAACAGATTTTCATTTTCCATTTGTGAAAACAGGTGAAAAAGTACGACTAAAAACATTCCTGTTTCCTTCCAGGAGAGTTTGATACATCGTTTTGTCAAGTTATGTAACTTTACCATCGTGTCCTTCTGTTCCTATAAATATATTTTAATCTGTGCTAATCTGACACTGACTTTGGCTTTACTGATGTCAGCTGTGAGGTTTTTTTTCTTGCCTCTCAGCACAACTTAAATATCTGTACATTTTACTGGATTTTCATTCGTTTCAGTGAATTTTGTGAAAGCACCTGTTTTTTAAGGTCGGCCACTTCAGCTGAAGTCTCGTTCCAGAGCTCGTAGGGAATATCCATCACCACGTTCACTCCTTTATTCACCAAACCATGAAGGGTGGAGAACGTCTCGGACATGCCCTGCAGACACACACACACACACACACACAGACAGACACACACACACACAGACGTAACAGTGCTGTCAAACAGAATGAAAACTTGTACCATGAAGCAGCTCATCCTCATGCAAAAGTGAAAAATGTCCAAACTGCTCTAAACTGGAGGGCTTTTATCTTAAAGCAGCTGCAGGTGTGTGACATACAGTACATGTTGTAAGCCATCTCACTGCCTGTAAGCTGATTGAAGTTTGTTTCAGTGTGGAGACAGGTCTGTCTCACTGCATTGGACAAAACGCAGTGAAAAAAAGTTGACCGAAAAGACAAACACTTCAAGTACTACAAAAGCAGTTAGCTTTAGTAGTACTGTAGTGTGCAGCTGTACTGTACCATGGGACATGGTGGTTTTGCAGGTGTCATGTTTTAAAAGGGGGTTCCTTTGCATGATCACTTCCTCAATCTGAATATGAACCACTTTACTGTCACTTTAACGGTCTGAAATATGACAGAGGAACTTATTTACAGGCCAAATAAAGTTTAACAGTAACGGCTGTGAGACTGAACCAAAAACACACAGGAAATGATCTGAAAGAAGTAAAGTAGCAGAATCTGTTGACAACACACACACACACACACACACACACACACACACACACACACACACTGACCTTGGCAAAGCGGTTACTGCCGGTCCTCTCTTTGTGCAGACTGTACTCCAGCAGCCTCTGACACACATTTTCTACAACCTCGATGAATCTCAGGTCTCTGTGGGGGAAGACAGAGAAAGAGAGAGATCAGGACACCTGCCGTTACATCGCTCGGCTCAAAGCCACCAAACTCTGTTCAAAAAAACAACAATTTTACCTCGCAGAACACGGGAGCTGCCGCTAACGTTACCACTACCTCGATCAGCTTCATTAGTTTGTGTTGTTGTAAGTTTGAACCTGCCAGCTGAGGTGATCGACTGACCTGATAACTGTTTTATGTAAAACACATAAGTGTTGTACTCCTGCTGCTAGTAGCTGAAATTGAGATGATTGAATCATGTTAAAATTTTTACACTTTGAACGAGTTAAAGGCTCAATGACACCGAGCTGCTCTGTTATCACACATCAACCAGCAGCCTCAGTTCAGCAGCAGCTTCCCTGTTCTATAATAAGTTTCTCCACAGGAACTGAGGCCTGACCAAGTTCCTGTCCCCTGCTGCCGAGTGTGTGAGTGTGTGTGTGTGTGTGTGTGTGTGTGTGTGTGAGAGAGAGAGAGAAAGATCCAGAATCATCTGAGCAAACCCTCGTTCTGCAGACAGCAGAGTTGTTGGTTCAGTTTCTCCTGTGAAGTGACTTAAAGCACCGCAGATGAAAAGACACTCACGACTTGCTGTACTTGATCGGCGGCGCCCCCTTGCTGTCTATGAAGTGGTAGTTCCTGTCGATCACTTCTTTGGTCTTCCCCGTCTCATGAAACGCAGACTTCATCTCGATACTGACGAACTTGCACACTGGAGGAGGAGAAAGTGAGAGCGTGTTTACTGGAGAACCGGATCTTCTGCATCTGTGAACTGTGTCTGTGCCGGTTTACATGTTAGCAGACGGGAGAATGATGGTGGGGGAATAACAAAAATGGGCTAAAAATGAGTTAGAAATCGTGCAAAAGCAGCGATTAATGTGTTTTTAAGGTTAAAATGTCAAACTCAGGAAATACTTTGGTTATAGTTGTTCAATAATTTGGAGGATCAAAATGTCTCATTCTACATTGGCCTAAGAAATATCTAAAATCAATCAGGCTTACATTACTCTTACAACCATCTATATTTTATTGCTTCAAACATCATGATTTCAATAATTCTATTAATAAAATTAGCAATTTCATATATATATATAAAAGGTTATAGATATATGAAATGTTCAAGGTTTAATTAAAGGTCTGAGTCACTCACTTTATTCCTGCTCTTGGCTTGTTGAACAATATTAGCTATTGTTAGCATAATTAGCTGAATTAACAATCGTTACATCATTCATTTTCTTACATTTTCCAGATCTAATTGTAGAAATAAAAAAGATTTGACAGATAAACTAGCTCCTGCTCACACTAACACATGCTACATGAGTAACATTTGGTCTTGTGCCAGTTAACGTTAGAGGACGTTGTTGACATGTAAACACTGGTTGAAGCTGGACGAGCTTTAATCTAACAGCCCTCAGTGTCCTCCTCAGTGTGAACCACCACACAGTGTCCCCTCCTCTCCCGCTGCTGTGGGCCCCCGCAGGTCCTCGGACCCGGCTCTGAGAACCGAGCCCTGCTAACACAGACACTTAGCTTACCTTCACATTTGTTGGGAAGATGAACCCAGTCATCCTCCCCTCCATTCTTCGCTGCTCCGACCGACGAAATTATCAAGAAAACCGTCAAGAATCCCGCTAAAATCATATCGGCGGCTCAGTCTGACTCTTTATCCGCGTATAAAAGTCGTTTTGTGGTTAAAAAGCCGGTGGAGGACCGTTATTTTTCTGTTTCCACATCCTTCTGTGGCTCAGCACAGCTGCAAAACCTCAATGTAATCACTTCCGCTTTGGGCGCGACGCACACTGAGCTCTCGGCCAATCAGAGAGGTAGTAGTGGCAGCGGCTGGACCAATGAGAGGCAGAGGAGGGCCCGAAAGATTGTAAAATGGAAGAGGTATCACTCTGAGCCTATTTCATGGCACAGCCAAACAGGAAGTGGACCTCTCATTGATTTTCACCTGTTTTGACTGAATGTTTTAAACAGCTATAATAATAATAATAATAATAATAATAACAATAATAATAACAACAACAATAATAATAATAATAATAATAATAATAATAATAATAATAACAGCAACAATGGAGTGAGAGATGGAAAAGTGACATTTCTTTATGTACTTTTAGTTGTTGATTGTGAAATGAATTGTACCAACTAAATACTGTTATATTATTATTTGTTTGTAAATCAGGGAAAGGTTGTTGTTCTCTTAGTTGAGAGGAGGGTCCAAAGAAAATATTGAATATGTCCCATATATATAATATATCCCCATCCCAATATATATATATGAATAGTCCCATAATTAATTATATTTTATTCCTTTTTTCCTGGAGACCAAAGAGCAGGAAACGTTGAAGGCAGTCTTTCCACAAGCAGATCAGAATGTGCACAGCTTGTTTTTTCCTGATGAGTAACTCCTCCTGTCTGTAGAGCATCTTTGACTGCAATGTTCTGCAATTTTCAACTTCATCCGACAGAGGGCGCCACGCACACACACACCTGAAGTTCAGTGTCACTGGTTACACAACACTGATTTGAAACCAAACTGTGTGTGTGTGTGTGTGTGTGTGTGTGTGTGTGTGTGTGTGTGTCAGCATCACCATCCGTTCAGAAGAGACAGTCATCAGAGTTGTGATATGTCAAGGCCCGCTTGTTGCCAACGGTGACGCATGTGCTGACATTTGATTGGTTTGGGGTCAGCGGACATGATTATTTAGCCAATGGCCTTTGACCAGCTGCACGCCACATTCAGATAGGTGAGTGTGAGAGTGTGTGTCTGCACGACTAAACAGAAAAGACACAACATAGACTTCAAAACAAGACAATGACATGAATCATTAATAGTTTTTATTAATCAGTCACCCACATACAGAACACAGCTGTGACACTGTCCAGTAATCACATACCGGTGATTATTGATGAAAGGAGAAACAGTTCATGTGTCCATTCAAACCTGTAATCTTCTTTAATCTCTTTAAAAGTTGTCGTCAGAACCTGGCCCATGTTAGACTGCAAGTAACCATAGAAACAATGCTACAAATGCTTTAAAAAGGGAACTTGATGTCTGAAATAAGTCGTTAAAGTGAAAACAGACGACTAACTCAGGTGAAAACACGAGTCCTCGTCTTTAATGGAGCTGTGGCAGCAGACAGAGATGGTGCCAGGCTGCCAGCCCGGCTTGATTGCCAGTCACCCTTCATTTTCTCGGATGGCAGAAGAAGTGGCACAGTGAGAGCGAGGTTTATGAACCCACTCTGAGCACAGATGGTGTCGTTGTTCTTCAGCCATTAGATGGTATCACTTGTGATCTGATGGTTTCTCTGTGAGCTGATGTCAGATGTCATTACAGCCGCCACCAGTGAGGAGAACCTGTCTGCGGCTCCTCAGGGGGGCTCTCTGATTGGCTGCTAATGAATGATTTCTACTCCATAAATCAATGTAATTAACAGGGTCAATTACATGAAGTGTCTTTATCAGATAAGGCGTGTGCGTTCTTGTTAAGTTGGTGTCGTCTGTCCTGATGGAGTTCAGTTCAGATGTGTTTACACTCCACGAAATCGCTGCTTAAAGTCCTCCTGACAATGAAAGTCAGGCTTTTCCTTCAGCGCAGCAGACTGATGCTGGAAAAGATCAATTTAGCTTGTTCTTGTCCCTGAAGATTAATGTCAAATTATCTGAAATGTCCGTCAAAGTCTCGCTCAAAGTCAGTTTGAAGCTGTCGTTGAACTTTTCGCAGTACAGACGTGGTTTTAGGCTCTTTTGAAGGGATACAGAAGCTCTTTCAGTTCTGCTGCCATTAATCTATGTTCAGATGCTTTTCTTCTGTTTTTACTTACTGAATTAAATGAATAGAAAATAATCCAACTCATCACTCAGGATCACTGTAAAAGAGAGAGAGAGAAACTGAGTTGACTAATTTTTAACCTTTTTTTAATCAATTCTGACTTTTTTTATCTGAAATTTTGAATTTAAACTTCGAACTCTGACTTTTTTTCCTGAAGAATTAAGTTTTTAACTCTTTTTCTATTATCTTTTTAGAAACCTGACTCTTTTTTTTGTACAATTCTGATTTTTTCGCCAAATTCTGACTTTAAACTTTGAAAGCTGACATTTAAAAAAAATTTTTTTTAGAAATCTTTTTCTTTTTTGTTTTATCTTCACTATCATGACCTTTTTTTTTTAATCAGAACTCAAAACATTATTTCACAGCGGCCCTAATCCTCTTCTGTCCTGTAAAAATCAGAGGTATTTGAGGACTCTGATCCCCGAGGAACTCAAACGCATCGTATCATCCACAGTAGAGGAGAAACATATGTGCGTTTGCATCCTGAAATACAGTTTGAATGTGTCAGACTGCATTTATGCGTGTGTGTGTGTGTGTCCATATGTGTGTGTGTGTGTGTGATAGAGAGGGAAATAAAGCTCCACAGTGAGATGAGAGTGTTTCTCAGTAGTTCAATAATAGTCCAGTTTTTCTGAGAGGTGCTTCAGTATACCGCTGCCTGCCAAAAGGACAGCCAGCTTCTCATTCCACGGCACACACACACACACACACACACACACACACACACACACACAGATCAGTGTGTGTCTCATAGCAGAGCTTGACACTGAGTTGGTGGAGGGGAGGTTGATGTAGAGAGAGAGAGAGAGAGAGATGAAAGCAGGTTTTATTCAGCAGTGCGGCCCACACAACGGGCAAGCGAGGGCTTTGTTAAAAAACTCTCATCTCTCCATATCTCCCTCTCCTCTGCTCTCCCTTTCAGCCGTTCCTTGAATAAAGTAATAATACATTCAGATTATATAGCGGCTCGTTGAAACAGCTCCCTCGCCCTCGACGCGCTGCGGTGCAAAGAGAGGCGGCTTTTAACGGCTCAAACACAAACGGTCGACTGGAACAACGAAAGCGACCTGATCACTAAAAGCATCCAGAACAAACAGGCAGGACAGAGCAGGAGTGGGATCGGAGGCTTTGTGTTCAGACGAATAGTGTTTTTCATCGCAAAGTTTGAAGCATTAGCGCTGAAATGCTGCCCACTGCTCGTTCTCCAGTCGCTTTATAAACATTTTCTGACATTTACATCAAATACAAATCCAGATTTTTTTCTCCTCATCATGCTTCTAGTGACAAGAAGAATATATAATAATAATCTGACTGTTGTATTCAGAATATGTTTTGATATGTTTGACAACTGTGTGTCGAACAAAGCGTTCGACACACAGTTGTCAAACATATCAATACATATTCTGAATAAAACAGCTTCACTACTTTTTTAAAAAGAAAGTGACTGTGCACTGTCACTCAACACAATCTATAAATGCATCCCCTCAATGTTGTGTCATTTTTTTATTGAAAACGAGATTAAATATAGATATTTTTTAAGGTATTGTCCCGAACACTTCGTCTCTTCCTGCTCAGCAAAACGTTAAAAACATTTTCTCGTCAAATTTCTGGTGTTTCCACTCGAGTGTGTAAATTGGAAATGGGCGTGAAAACGGTTGCGTTGACACATTTAAAGATAACTGTTACATTACTGCGTTATCTCCTGAGAAAAGTACTTAAGTGTTACCAAAAATGACAGTAAAACCCATTAGCGACTTGATGCGCATGTGGGTTATATTGTCCAGAGGCATGTAGCTATCTGTACATGAACCTTTAAATGTCGATGCATTTAAACTTCTGACTTCTGGTTGCTCATTGGACATGAACAGCTGTCGCCTCGATGAAAGTCCACTGCTTTGTGACTTCCTCCTTTGCTGCTGTGATAATCACTACGGCCACTAGAGGTCCCCAGCTAACGCGAAACATAAATATGGGTCGTAATAAGCTGCTTTCACGGGCAAAACCTAAACCGTCTGATGAGGAGGGTAAACTGTAAACAAAACGTGACCTTTTACTTGATTGTGTTAGCTTAAATAACATCTGTTGCTAAACGTAGCTCGCTAGCTAATCATCTAACCGTCTTACTGAGTCTCCTGTTGACTTTATAAATCGTCAAGCTGACACATTTTGCAATAAGACTCCTGTGAAAGGGGTTTTAAATATGCACATGATGGCTAACAGACTCAGCTGACACTATTGTGGATAATATTGTATGCTAGCATCAATAAAGAAGCCTAACCTCAGTAAAAAAACTGCTCCAGGAGCTGCACTCTCACATGAATATACAAAATCATATAAATAAGTAAAGATCAGTTTCACATGTAACCCTCCTCTGCTTACATAAGGAAATTCTCTGCACTTGACCTGATTAGATGGATCCAGCCTATATTTGGCGTCAGAAAAACCACATCCTCACAGTTTCATGGTGAGCAGGTATTTCTGCTCCCGCTCGCTCTGTCAGAGGAGACAGTCGGGCTTCTCAGAGCGAGTCCTCGTCTCCGAACGGGTCTAAAAATAACCCGAGCTGCAGAGCCGGAGCAGACAAAGCCAGCAGCTCCTGTTAGAAGTGACTTCTGTCGACGGCAGTTTACACCGAGAGCTTTAAAGGACGCGTCGCAGGTGTTTTGGTGTCGACACATGTTGGGGCAGGTACGGGGAGGAGTCTTCTGGATTATGGGGGGCAACGGAGGCCGCCGTCGTCGCTTTAAAGACTAAAGACTTCCATCACAATCAGCTCGATTTCTCCCCTCTAGTGTGAAAAATCTAAAAGTTTAAAGTTTAAAAGAACATCCAAACTCTTGGTCGTCCTCTCGAGCGCAGCAGTAAATAACTTGTGACGTAAAGTGCTGCGGATGTGAGGAGAGAGGCTCGTACCTGTCCACCCGTGAAGAGGATTTAATGAGGAATCACTTTTAATAATGGAAACCGGAGCCGTAGTTCAGTTCATGAGACGGGCACCGAGAAACTTGTGTAACACACGGCTGAGATGGGAGGAAATGGAAATTATGCTCGTATGAAATTGTAATAAAAGTGATGAACCACAGATAACAGAAGGAACCGTTCTTATTATCAGGAGAATATCATCAGGGTTATTGGACCCAGTGCAGCTTCAGCTCAAGAAATGATTTGCATTACAGGAACTTTAAAGGTGCAGTATGTAAGAATTGGCCAAACAAACAGGGGGCAGCGTTGACTAGAGTCACTGCTAACTGTAGCTGCTGTCAGCTAGTTAGCTCAGCTAGCAGTGCAGCTAGAAGTCTGGAGAGAGGACGTGCTTACTTTCGCTTTCTTTACAGTATTAATGAGGTAATAAAACAAACTCGGAAGTGTTTATTTTGTTCCATAAGTGAATAAACAAGCTGTTCTCAGAGGAAAATAAGGTGTAAGGTGGCAGGGTCCGCCACATATGAACAAAGTAAACCAGTATAAACTGTGTGGTCCTTTAAGGTCAGGCACTGTTTATTCAGTTTCAGTTTAAAGAGACAGGAAACGATGGAAGTCAAATAACCAGTCCAAACACAGCCCACTTTTCTAAGGATGCCTTTATTAAAGAGTCAACAACGTGCGCTAGCCGTCCGGTTCTAGAAAAATAACACAGTCATACATTCATCCATGTGGAAATCCCAAAAAACAAAGAAAAACAAGGACAGGTTTCATTTTTAAAGCTCAAAATCCCTTTAGAAGGTGAGAGGGGAACCTGAATCATGTCGTATGTGTTGTGTGTGTGTGTGTGTGTGTGTGTGTGTGTGTGTGTGTGTGTGTGTGTGTGTGTGTGTGTGATGAGCAGCCACGACACAGCGTTTTGTAAATCAGACTTTTACCACCTCATTGAAACAAAATGATCACGACACATGCACTCTTCTCTCAGTCCTCACCGGGAACAGCTGAAAAAGACGCTGTGTGGACAAGAGCCCTTAATTGACGCTCTGCAGCCAATCAGAGTCGAGTGCTGTCTGGTTTTGTCGGTTGAAACAGGAAGTGAACAGAGCGGTCTCTCACTCGGCAGCCATCTTGTGTAGCTGTCACACCACCAACACGACGACACAGTCAGCTCACACACATGTAGTAACTGTGGTTGTGTGTGTGTGTGTGTGTGTGTGTGTGTGTGTGTGTGTGTGTGGGTATACCTCTGCAGGTGGTCTGATAGACTGTGATGCAACGACACACACACAAACAGACACACACACACTCCTAAGATCTATACTGGTGGACAAGGCTGTTGTCCTCATTTGCCTTGGAGGCAGAGTGAAGCCACGCAGGGCTGTTACCGCTGTGTGTGTGTGTGTGTGTGTGTGTGTGTGTGTGTGTGTGTCTGTGTGTGTGTGTGTGTGTGTGTGTGATTCACATTACAGACATCACACAGGGTTATTAAAGCAGACTGGAGGCTGCAGACGCCTCAAACTATTTACAGTCAAACATGCGGCTGGTCACTGCTCGTGTGTGTGTATGCCTGTGTGTGTGTGTGTGTGTCTGAGGAATAATGCATGAGATGAACCTTGTGTCTTTCTCTTCCTTGCTATCAAAGTGTAAACTGTGTGTGTGTGTGTGGTCCCATCTGTGCCTTTAGAGGACGTATCGTCTCCAATGATGCTCAGTTTGTTTCTCTATCGCATCACACACACACACACACACACACACTGATACAAACAGTTTCAATCAACAGAATTTAATTATGGATTGTGGCTGGATCAATACTCCCTGTGCGACACACACACATCCTGCAGGGTGTTGCAAGGGCCGAGCCATAATCAATACGGATCTATGAGAGTGATTGACTGTCTGACCGTGTGTGTGTGTGTGTGTGTGTGTGTGTGTGGTGTTAATAACAGGTGCTGACCCCTCACACACACACACACACACACACACACACACACACACCGTGGCTGCCAGCAGCAACAATCAATCCATCCCTTTCAATAATCAATACTCGTCTGTCTGCATCCCTGTGTTCATTTCCTCCCTTTCAAAATAAAAGTCCTCGGTGTAGAAGCACTGACGTTTTAATTTAGCATGAAAGTGGACTTTCAAACATCTGGTGGTGTAGGAGTGTGTGTGTCAGGGGAACTGATGAAGCGTGATTGATTATCAAACCCTCCGGCTCTGGTCCGGTCCGTCTGCAGCCTCTGTGAGTCGTATTGAGCTGGAGTGGATATTAGCTGGTGTCGGTGTTTTGGGAAGCAGGTCCGAACTTTCTTTATTCTATCCTAAGCTGTAATAACTTCACCTACGATGTGTCACTGACGCTGATTCTGTTGATCTGTGAAGAAATCAATTAACTCGCTGTAAGACCGAGCTAACGGATCAAACCATCGATTGATTAAACGCCCGGAGCTTTGCATCGTTTAACTGTTAATCCATGTTTTTCTAATATCATTCAAGATGGATTATTGTTTTAATTTGGCCACTATGGATGATTTTATTTGTCTCCAAATCACGTCGTCACATCTAATTTGACACATTTGTTGTTGTTTCAATGTAAAAATGACAGAAAACTGAGACGTGTGTCGTCATCACTGAACACCGATGCCAGGATGCCCGGCAGCGTCCTCGCAGCTCTCCGGCGTGACATTATGATTGCAGGGTGGGTCTCCATGGTTACGCCGTGACATTTTAGGGATGTTGATTCAATGACGGGTTTTGTGCCGCCGTCGCTGCCAAGACAGCCGGTGGTGAGGTCAGAGTGAAAACCAAAATCTAGAGGAGGAGAGGAGGTATTATAATAACGTGAGAGGACTCAGGAGGGATCACAAAGGGCAAAACGCTCAGCCAGCGGCTACTCATCACACCAGCTGATCGTTTCAGTGTGTGTGTGTGTGTGTGTGTGTGTGTGTGTGTGTTGCAGGTAACTGTGGTTTTTTTTTTTGATCAAACATGCATAATTTCTCTACTTCGTCGCTGACAGTCGTATATTAACCAGAGTAAAATTCAACAGCCTCTGCTCATGCCAACCGTTTGAAGTCGCCGCGCCGAGCCACTTCAAGGAAAAGAAAAGAAAAAAAAGAAGGAAAAAAAAAGAAAAACATGATGAAATTCTGGTGAAATTTCCCTTTAAAATAGATTTCCCAGATAGAAAGGCAAACTCGACTTCGACTCGTCTCCCCCCTTCTGAAATCCTTCCTCGCCTTACCTTCGCTCCTTTTTCTTCCACCCTTTCCTTTTTGTTCACCCGTCATCCATCATCCGTCATCCGTCCTCCCTCACAATAAATATCACCGCATGTTTTCATTCATCAGGTTAAAGTGTACTTATTAAGGAAGAGCTGAGCGAGAAGCCAGGATATCAGAGGCAACTCAAATAGAAGCAAAGACAGTCTTTAGAAACCAGAATAGTCCTCATTACTATTATTAGAAGTCTCTTATTATTATTATTATCGTTATTATTATTACTAGTATAACTGTTATTAGGATAAAATAAAGTTCCTTGGCCCTTGTTGATGCAGAGAGAGAGGGTGCAGGCTATCGACAGCAGAGCGATGGTTCCGTCCCAGTCCGTTTCATCCCAGAGTTTAATCCGTCCGATCCCAGAGTTAAAGGGAAAGTTAATCCATCTGTCCAGTTTTCATTTGGAAGTGTGGTAAAGTGGTTTAACGAGAGTGTGACTCCATTTTTTAATCCGATTCAGATCAGAAGTTTCGGTTAAAGGGAAAGAAAGCAACTGAAGAGTCACTTCGGCTGTTTGTAATTTCCGTAGTAATCATGCGTGTTTGGATCTTCCAGTGAAAAGAAGAAAAATGTGAACTCTCCTTTAAAAAGAAAAGAAAAGGCAGATGTTTATAAAGACAGTTTGGACGTGAAGCGATCCTCAGAAGTTTGAGAACATTTCCCCACGGACCATGATCAAACATGAATCTGCTGACGAGTCCGGAGTTACTCTTTGAGCGATGAACTTTTAAACTCTGGAAACACTCCCAGAGACTACAGAAGCTATTTCTATTCATGTGATGTTATCGCAGTGTTAAGTCGAGAGCGGGAAAAGAGACACTGATGAGGAAATTCACATGTAATCCTAAATCTAGTTCCAATAAAATACACACTGAGAGACTTGAAAACTTCAAAGTTATCTTGCTAGCTCGTTCAGTTTGGTCAGCTCATTGTTGTGTTAGCTTGCGAGCAGGTTACCTTGGTAGCTCCCGCACTTTCTGGCTAGTTAGCTCATTCAGTAGCCAGTTTGGTACCTTGCTTACTAGTTAGCTAACTTATTGTTGTGTTAGCTCACAAGCAGGTTACTTTGGTAGCTCCCTCACTCTCTAGCTAGTTAGCTAATTCGGTAGCTGGTTAGTTTGGTACCTCGCTTGCTTGTAAGCCGACTCACTGTTATGTTAGCTCACGTTATAACGCAAGTTATGTTGATAGCTCCCTCGGTCTCTAGCTAGTTAGCACATTCAGTAGCCTGTTAGCTTGGTTTAGGATGACATTTAGCATTATCTTTAAGTAAAGCTAACACTGTTGTCAGCCTGTTGAGCAGCAAATACTGTTGTTAGCCTATTGGAGAAGCTAATACCAATGTTAGCCTGTTGGAGAAGTTAACAGTGATGTTGGCCTGTTAGATAGGCTAACACAGACATTAGCTTATTAGCTTAGAATACCCCTGACATCTCCTCCATCAACACGACTAATGCCTCTGACTCATCAAATCAGAGCAGCCGTCTTTTCTTGAGTAACAAGCTAGCTAGCCAATGACGAGTGAAGTTAAATAGCCGTTGTTGTAGACACAGTTAGCCTCGTCTAAACACAGACAGACATGACAGAATGAGTGATGATCAATGTGATGAGATAGGACACAGCCATGGATTCAGGAAGATTGGACTTTTCCTGTCTTTGAAACTTAAGTTGGACAAAGCGCTTTGGAAAGTTCTTTGATCATGTCAAACTGTCTGGATGAACACCTGCCCTTTCCGGATCCCTTCTGTCCTCCCAGGTGTTTCCGGAACCACCGCTGAACCCGCTCCGTTCTTTTGAAATGTCGCGTTCTAGGCTCCGTTGGACTCCCGCCCCTCCTCCACCTCTCTCTCTGTCTCTCTCCCTCTGAATGTGTTCAGCCACTTGCAAACAAACAAAGGAAAAACAGTCCGGTGGTCCGTCTCTCCTATAGCTGTGTGGTGACAGAGTCCTCTATGACCTCGCAGCTGTCCTCTATGACATCGTCGCACGGTCCCACCCACCCGCCCATCACCATCAACCCCCCTCCTCTTCCCCCTCCTCCGTCCACGCCGCCCTCGCCCGCTCCTCCTACGCCTCCGCCCTGGAAAACGTCCTCGCTGGAGTCCAGGAGCCGCGAGCTGGACTCGGACATGTTGGAAGCACAGTGCAGGGATTGGCAGGGGCACGGGGGCGGGAGGGGCAGCGCCAGGAGCGAGTCCCGCCCGTTCGTTCTCCGCGGGGAGAACGAGGGGTTATTGATGTCGACTGAGCGGCCCACCTCGTTCAGGTGAGTCTCGCTTCTGGTCACGCCACTGAGTCCGAAGTCGGAGTGGCTGTGGCTCCCCAGGGGGCGGAGCAACCCGTCGGAGATGGTGTAGGAGGGCGGGGACTGTAAGGGGAGAGGCATGGGCGGGGCTCTGCGTTTGGAGCGTGAGAACAGGTAGGAGAGGCGCTTGAATGAGTCTGCCTTTGTTCCCGGAGCTGAGAAGCGCTGCAGGCGACTCCTCGTGCGAGCGAGTGATGAGGAGAAGGAGGAGGAGAACGATGAAGACGGGGAGGGCAGGACGCTGGTGGAGGACGGAGGGATGACGGTTGTCTTCAGCCCGTTGCTCTTTGGTTTCCCCTCCTCATCCTCCTCCTCTTCCCCCCATCCGACGCCCTCCTCCAGCTCCCTGTCGTCACCCTCGCCTCCTCTTTCTATCTGGGTCATTCCAGAAATGGAGCGCACCAACGCGGACACGCCGAGCTGCGGTGTCGGCTGCTTGTCGTCCTCCAGCGGGGTCATGAAGGTCACGCCCTTGGACTTCTGGCCTCCACCTCCACAACCGTCACCCGATTCGCTGTCATCCTCTGAGGCCAGGCCGCCGTCTTCTCTCGCTGTCTCGCTGGAGGAGGAGTAATGTCGCCGGGGAGGACGGCGGTTCCCGAGGAGATCCAGGACCTCGTAGCGGAAACTGGAGATGTCCTGCTTCAACTCCTGCAAAGAGACAGAGAGAGAGAGAACTCATGTTTAGATACGTGATGAGAGACTGACGAGTTCAGAGGTTGAGAAAGAAAGAAAGAAAGAGAAAGTCAATATTGGTCTTCAAATATTAAAATATAATAAGACCAGTTTGACTTCGGCTAAAAAGTCAAATTTCCTCTTGAAATGAAACTGACTTTTTGTGCCAGGAAATTGAATTTTATATCAGGAAGGCTGCGACGTTTGTTCTACAGCTTTAAATGGAATAAATATCTGATATTCAGGGGAAAAACATGAGAGACTAGAAGAAGAGGGTGAGGAGGGGAAGTGGAGACTGCCGGCTGAATGAGAGAGGGGAGGTGAAACATCAATTTGTAGAGGCAGCGGGTGAAGAGGAGGGTAAGGACTCGGGAGGATGGCGGTGAAGAGAGGGAGATCGAGGTCAAGAGACAGGCAAAAAAGAGAAAGAGAGAGAATGGGTAAGTGGAGGAAGTGAGTGTAAAACGAGAGAGGGGTCCGTCGAGGGAAAACACTCATTTTATATAACTAAATAAGTTGCTTCACTCACTTAAACCTGATTCACTTTAAAGGCTTTACTGCCATGGCCTTGATACGTGTCTGATTATATTGCAGCGCTTTAAAAAAAAAGCTAAATAAAAATGAAAGAAAATCCACTCTGAAGCTAATCAGGTGCAGCATTTAATTAACACACAACAGACGAGGACAGCGTTATAATTGATGCGTCATTTCACACATCTGTCTTCATTCACAGTCATTCTATGATTAATGCTGCAACAATAAGGATTATAATTGATTAGTCTTTTAGGCCAAATATCCTCAAATGTGAGGATTTTGCTGCTTTTCTCTGTTTTGTATGAATGTAAACTGAGTAAATCAGAGCAAAGAATGTTATTGCTGGATTTTAACCCATCACAGATGTTCTGGTGTCAGCGAAATACTGGCTGATGCGCAGAACTACAGAAATGTCGGAGATAAGTTTGAGGTCATTAGGAAACAGTGTGTCCTTCACACAGGAAGTCTAAAAAAACAAGGTCTTTGCTCTCCTGGACTCCAGATGCTCCTCTAGAGCTCGTTCGTTCCAGCTGCTTGGTCGGTTAACGCTAACAGGGTCGCTCGTTAATCCAAAACACAGCTGTCTGTCCCTCCCCTCCCGTCTGTTAGTCCGATTAACCTCACAGAAAGACACATTATGTGTCTGATGTTTGCATTAAATTCCCCAAAATGAATGAACACCACAAACATGGCTTGCTGTCACTCAAAGCGGCCTAATAATGCGTAACTTTGAGCCTCAATATCATTTAAATGAGTGAGTTGTATAAAACTACCGTCGTCATGAAGGGATAAATTGGCTGTAGAGACCAGAACTGTTGTTTGTACCAGGCTGTAAACATGTTCATGACATTATAACATCAGCTCTTACGGCGATTGACTCGCATTTGAAGCCACCCCCTCTAGTGGCCGTTAAAGGAACTGCGGTTTTCGGTACTTCCACGTTGGCTTCATTTTACAGCCCTGGAGGAAACTGCAAGCGCAGTCTGTGAGGAGAGCTGTTTGTTTCCTCGTATTTTCCCTTCTTCACAGGGAAACGTGTTTCTGAAGATAACTTTTACCCAAACATGCAGCATGTTCAGTCTGTTGACCAGCGTCTCAGGCTTCTGGGGGAAATAATGCTGATGGTTCACACAACTTGACTCGAGCTTTACAGAGAATTAACATAAATGCCTACGTAAACATTTACTCTGTTTACTTCTGCTGTAGCTCTGCTTCTCTGTCCACACAGAGAGCTACGAGCCAAACAACCCAGCAAACCTGAATCCCTTTTTGAAAATACAATCACAGCCACTCCATCGTTTTTCTCTTTCCGTCGCCATATGGGATCCAAATGTGGCACTCAGTCGGCGCCACTCTTCAGGGAGTAAAACCCTGATTTACTTCAACATGCACCTGATGTTAGTTACACATTTTAAACACGCCGCTGCCCGTTGTGACCACTCATCCTTCACGTTAACGCACACAAACACTCTCCGGGTGTGAAGGAGATTGAGCTCCATGTGCACCTGATGTTGTTTTTGCATTAAAAAAAAAAAAAAAAAAAAAACCCCAAAGGAAGTTTCCACTTCAAAGCCCAGGCTGGGCTCCAGAGGCATCATGGGAAACAGAATAAATTACAGCTCAGAAGATTTGGGAAAAGCAAAGTAACTCTCCTGTGTTGGTATTGATCGGAGCTGTAGATTCTGGGCAGCAGACGAGACTCGGCAGGTGGTAGCTATTAAAACTCTTTTAATCTTTTAATAAATCTTTGCAGGCACGGCTCTGCCTTTGGTATCAATTAAACCTGCATTGTTTACCGCAACACGAACACAATAAACAGACGCTGTGCAGCTGATGTTTCTGCAGTCTAATAAAACGACTCACTGTAGATTTATGTTAAACTTATTGTTAACGACCTCAGGCCGTCGACGTGTCCGCAGCTGCTCGTCCTTAAATCACCCACCTTAAAGTTCTCCTCCGTCAGCCCCTCGTCCGTCTTGGCGCTGCGTATCATGGCCGCCACGTACCTCTTCACCAGGCTCCGGATCACTTCCTGTTGGGAGACATGTCACTGTGGTTATGTAACGTGCTCAGTTTCTGTTGGTTTATTGTTTATTCAGTGTGTTCGCTTTACTTTTAATAACGCTTCGCACTGACAAGAAACCTCCGACCAACATGAATAACAAACTGTGTACGCAGACTAAAAACAGGTTTGTTATAAACTAAAGTTACGATACTCAAACATACTACAAGAAACTTTTAGCTAAATAACTATTACAATAATTCTCAATCCAATATTGACTCATCAGGGTCGGACAAGACATAAAAACAGCTTTTGTCCACAGGGGGCGCCAAGAGCAACAAAAAATTAAAGTTCCTTTCAGCTGATTTAACTAAAAATAAACAAAAACTAGGTATGAAAAAAAGATTTCAGTAAATAAAGAACAGTAACTCAAATAAAATAAAAATATACAGGACACAGACATTACTGCATATTTTTTACTGAGACTGGGACCTACATGACTCTGAACATCTAAAATCTTTCCTCTGACATACATTTAAAAAAACCCAAACAAACTAAAAACTCACTCCCACTTTATTTTTTTTTTTACTTTTAATGGCAGCTGGATTATATGAAGGTGTGTTATCTTCTACACTCAGGAAACTTTGACGGGAATTTAAAGAAAGTTACAGTAAAGTGCTACATCTCAGCTATCTGGGGCTTAAAATAAAAACCCTGTGAGTTTACATTCACGGTTTCAGTCGTCATTGATCGCTCACAGAAAGCAGAATAAATCCACCGACTGATGAATTTAAATGTTATTGTCTCATTAAGTAATCAGCCAACGACCCTCATTGATTTAAAGAGCGGAGACAAATTTCATCAGCATTTGGTGCTCAGTGGGTGGCGATTCAACACACACACACACACACACACACACACACACTGCATCCTCCCACAGTCAACACCTGTGACTGCCAAACGGGACGGTCTGGCGTGCTGTCACTCTCCGCCTCTGCCAAAAGAAACACAGCACTCGCTCTGTTAAAGCGAAGGGCAGATTCCTACAACAATCCTTAAGAACATGGACGCATATCAAAGTAACAATCAGCGCTGCCAAACACAAAGTACTGGCACCGCTGCCGCGCTCGGAGAGTCGCTGCCAGCGCCGAGGTGTCGAAAAGACGAGAGCGCCGTCTCGTTTTGATTCGCTCAAAACTGGACATCAGAGCTACAGCCGCCAGGAAACAATGAAGTGTGTTTCAAAACTCTGCTTCTGATGCTGAGAGGAGAAAACATCTGCAGCTACATCGCTAACAACTACAAAAGTCATCCTTGAAAGTTCATGAAGCTCTTTCTGATGAGACTCCTGGTCTGAGTTAAGTTGACTGTATTAGCCGACAACGCTCGAGAATGATTAATGATTTTCAGTTCTTAATTTCTCAATTCAAAAAATGGATCGAAATGAGATTTGCATGTGAAAGGCAGCTCTGTGATTCTCCTACTTGGAAAAAGACACTTCAGAGACGACACAGCTAGCTTAGCGTTAGCAGATGTGGGGTTGTTTTTCTTTTTCAGAGATCCTTTATTGATTTTTTTTTGGAAAGAGGGTTCACTCAGGACAGATTTGAGAAACTGAACTTTGTAACAAATTGATTTTCTATCTTTTGTTGTTAAAACTCTTTTAATCTTTCTTTTTTGTTTGAATATTATTTGACATTGTTGAAAAGTCAAGCTGCCAGGACATAAAAGCAACAATATTTTGATCTTTACAAATCCAGATGACAGTGCTCAAAAATGTTATTATTATTATTTATTAAAAAATTAAATATTGATCTTATGTACGTACATGGAAGATGTTCAGCCTCGTGCCTCTTTTGTTTGTGAATATATTTGTTTTTTGTTACTGACTCTTTCTCCACCTAGATACACTTGTATATTTGTATTTTGAGGGTCATTTATTTGCCAAAAAAGAGGCAAAACACAGTAAACAAGATTAAAATAGATTTGATTGGACAAATTTCTACACATATCGCATTAATATCTTTATCATGAACTAAAATCTGACCTGAATATTGAATCCAATCAAATCATGAATTTGAAGAGTCATCATACACACACTCAACACTGAAGCCTCACATCATTCATTCGACATTGTCATCAGTGTGAGAGCTCAGAGGACCAGCTGGATAAACACACCACAAATAACAAACACACACTCACAACACACACACACACACACACACACACACACACACACTGTGTGTGTGTGTGTGTGTGTGTGTGTGTAAATATGCAGAAGGTTTTCATCAGTGTCTGACCTCTCTGCTGCCTCACAGATTGTCCGGTTACAGTCCCAGTTAAACTGGACCACATGTTCTCCTCTCAAACCTCCAGTAACATCTCAGACGTCTCGTCACTCAGCAAAGATGGCGTCAAATAACATTTAAATTCCTCTTCTGTCTTCCTCACTTGGTCACATTTGAATTATTCAGGTCGAGAATCTTCTCCGTAGCTGTTATTAATTTATAATGATAAAAAAAAAAATCAAAATGGATGTTCAGCATGAGGCCTCAGCTGCCTTTTTTTGACTGCAATGCAATGAAGATAAACCTTTATAATAAGCCTTTAATGACAACATCTAGAAAAGACTCTTCTTGTCTCCTGAAACACCGAGACCTCTGAAGCAAGCTGCCAGCCTGCAGGTGAAAATGTAACTAGCTTGCTAATGCTATGTTGATTTTAAAGCTGCTGTGAGTGATATTTTGTCATTAATACAAGTGTGAAATAGCTCTAGCTGTAGAGCATTTGGTCGGTAGCTGCAGTAAAAGAGAAAACGTAGACGTGACGAGACGAGACGGTGACGTAGAGAGGAGGGAGGAGATTGCAAAATGGACTGGATGTTCGCTAAAACGACACTTACAGCAGCTGTACTCTCCGATGTTATGCTGATGACATTGAATTATCTCGCAGCTAGTGGTCCGTTGTGTTTTAGAAAGTTGTTAACCACCACTGCTGTTACAGTGGGTGGAGTCTTTTGCCTTAAGAGAGAGCCAAGCAAGCTCTTTCCCCTGTAGCCAACCTTCATGCTAAGCTAAGCTAACAGTCTTGTTACTTATAGACATGAGAGAAGTGTCTTCTCATCTAACTCTACAAATACTGTCAGTTTTTTTCGATGTTGGATCCACGCTGGAACCATTCAGACACAAACACAACTGTACACATAACAAACAAACAAACAAACAAACAAACAGGAAGCTGTGATGGGTGAACACACCTGGTAGTGCTGGTTCTGTATCAGACTGTCAGCGTGGCGTTCCTGCAGAGACACAAAGAAATCATGTCAGATGTTTGTCTCCTCGTCAACCTCATTTATCCCAAAATGAAACATAACAACACTTCTCTTCTGAAACATGATTTACAGCGTCAAACCAGAACAAGAGAGAAGCTGACAGAGTGACTTTTACAGCCCGGGTCCTACAAACTGCAGAGCTGCTGAGTGATGAACTCACTTAATCACTTCTCTACACTTAAAATGGACGTTTGACTCTGTAAAGAGAAAAGTTCTGCTCTTTATTTGAACTTCCAGGCCTTCAGCGGAGGCTTTCATCCAGAACCACCATCATCTAAGTGACAGATCTGAGCGAAAGAGCGCGTATCTTCTCTTTAAAGCGCTCTTTTCACCTCACGAAGCGATGGATCCCATTGAATCAAGTGTGCTGAGAGCGGTTCAGGTTATTTTTAGAGAGCTGCAGCATCGAACCAGACCTATATAATTCAGTGTTTAACTCTGTAACTGACGCTACAGTCAGCAGAAGTGAAGGTTATCTGTGCAGCGTTCTGTTACTGGATGCTTCACAGAGGAAGATGATGAAGACAGAAAATAATTATTAGGTGTTATTTCTGTAAAACGGACCTTCTGCTCTGACCTGTGCAGCACTTGTACCCCCAGAAGTACCTCCAGGGGAGCATGAAGGAGGGGAATCAGTGGATGAAAGTATCTGTTATGTATTACTGAAGTTAGAAACAACTCCTACACAGACGACGACGTGTTCTCTCTCTGAAACGATGACACCGCTTCTCTCTTGTTGCTCTGATTTGGGAGGAAATGATCACCGGAGAAGTTCTTGAGTGATTTGGTTTCTCTGAGACAGAGGTAGGAGTAAAACTGTGACGCTCAGCAACACTTCATCAGCACCGTCTCCGTCTTCTCTGGTACTTGAGTGAACTTTTGTGGTACGGGAAAGATTGTGGTTTGACGTACCTACTCTAACTTCTTAACCAAGATTTAAAAAGATAGAAGTCCGCACAAACAGAAGCTCCTCTCTCCCACAGAAAACACTGCTCCTGAACGCCTCGTCAGTAGTCCCGCCTTTAATTCCGCGACTTTGTGACATCACACTACGTCACCTTTGTCACACATTTATGTCACGCATAATTTATGCCTCGCGGCTAGTTCGGCACGTAAGAACTGATTAAGCACAGCTGCTCTGTTGTTGCTCAGGCGTGTGTGAGCTGACCAATCAGAGGAGACTGGGCCCTTAAAGAGACAGGAGCATAAAACACTGGACAGAACGAGAAAACTGATGGAAGTCGGTTTTATTTTAAAATTAAGGTAAAAATGTGATTTAAAGTAGAAGAAGCAGACGGATAAAGTAGCAAACAATGGAAATACTCAGGGAAAGTGCAATGAGTAAATGTACTTAGTTACTTTCCAGCACTCATCAGCTGTCAGGAAGAACAAAGACTCTCTGGAGTAAAACTTTTACTGTGGTTGTTCAAGTTTCTTCATTTTCTGTTTTATTTGCAGAACAATCTTCACTCACACATCCATCATCCTCAGCACTTCTTCTTCTGTGGTTTTGTTTCATTTCCTCTCTCCACATTTTCATATTTGTTCTGTTTCAGTTCTGAGTTTCACCTCGGCTTCTCCATTTCCTGTTCGTCAGGTTCCACACACACACACACACACAAAAACACACACACACACACACACACACACACAGACACACACACACAAAAACGCACACGCTCACACGCAAACATCCTTCCTCCCCACATCTTCCTCTAATACGATCTAACTCTCCCCCTCTTCAGAGCTATCAGTGCCGTTCCGTTCATGTCTCAAACTGTTTTTCTGCTTCACCGTCAACACACACACACACACACACACACACACACACACACACACACACACGCACACGCACACGCACACACACACACTCTGACTCTCTCTTGATCAGATCTCTGCAGTGCTGTGCGGCTCTGTGAACCTATGTGGGCTGGTGGGCTTATATAACTCAGCCGACTTCAGCTGAGGTGAACATGGCAGCTGCACTCTACTGTGTGTGTGTGTGTGTGTGTGTGTGTGTGTGCGTCTCCAGATGACTGGGCTGTTAAATGTGTTTATCAGGACGTGTTGATCCGCTGATGTTCCTTCTGTGCAGCTGATGTCCGTCTCTTGTATTTCTGGACCCGTCCTGCTGTTCCTCTGAGCCGGTCGCTCCACGAGTCCTTCTGCTCTGATTGATTGATCGCTGGCTCTCGCTTCGTCTCGTTTTTTTTCTTCTTCTACTCCACTACGTGTCCTTTTTAAAAAAGCTACAGTTGCCACGACAGATGTTGTTTGTATTTTGCTCTCCCGCTGCCTCCAGACACTTCTCACTTCCCACCGTGCTGCCGTTTTTCTCTCCACGACTCTCCAGACTTCGTCCACCAGATGTCCTCAGACGTTCCCACCTGTCCCAGTCACCTGACTCCCACATACACCTGTCACATTTGATGAATTCAGTCCAAATCACAGATCACAGTTTACCTCGGGTGCTTTAACTGCGGTGGCCATGAAGGTCAAAACACAACGACAAGTCAGATCATGCAGACACTTGTTGTCCCTGGCAACGATTCAAAGCCATTTCCTGTTTTTAACTGTGAACTTCTCTGTGTGTGTTTTCACACTCGTGTTGTGTTTCTGAAATGTAAAATGTATGAGTGACTCATAACAAGGAAGTCACTGAGTATAATAAATAAATATATAAATCATTTTGGAGTTACATAGACGTTTTTTGTCAGTTTAAGGTCATCAGAAACAAATTTTCTAAAATTTTTTGAGTTTTCTAAAATGTTGCTTTTTCTAAAATGTTGTGTTTTCTAAAATGTTGCGTTTTCTAAAATGTTGCTTTTTCTAAAATGTCGCATTTTCTAAAATGTCGCGTTTTCTAAAATGTCGCATTTTCTAAAATGTCGCCTTTTCTAAAATGTTGCATTTTCTAAAATGTTGCGTTTTCTAAAATGTTGCTTTTTCTAAAATGTCGCATTTTCTAAAATGTTGCTTTTTCTAAAATGTCGCATTTTCTAAAATGTTGTAAACTCATTTAACAGCGAACAAATGGAAGAAGCCACTGAGGACACAGTATCATCTGAACTACTTATTCTCAGTCGTCCTCTTTGTTGTCTTCTACAGTCTGTGTTATAATCAAAGCTTCTCGTGTTGTTGTTGAACTTAATTAGATTAAAATAAAGCTGACTCTTCCTTGAAGAGAGGACCTGCACGCTGCAGCTGCTTTAAACCTCCAGTTCGCAGCCAGCAGACCTCCGTTTGCATGTGAAGCCGTGAATCCTCCGGCGACTTGTTAACATGAATATCAGCATCTGGCCTTTCAGCCCGGCTGAGGCTCGCGCAGCCGTTTGCATGACTGTCCAGTGACGGGCATATGGCCACGCCGGCAGATTAGACTCCACATGAATAAATAAAACAAGTGCGTGTTTTTTATTCAACTGAACTTTGAGGATTTTATCTGAAGTGCAGCAGACTTGACTGACTGTCCCGTAACTGCAGCGCTCACTGGTCTGATCCAACAGCTGCTTCCGGTCATGTCACCATCACTTCAGACTCTATTCTCAGTTTTTCACTCACAGATGGATAAAATGTCTTTCCTCTTCGGGGCCGAGGAGCAGGAGGCGTAACACGGACGACACAAACAATAAACGCAAAGAAAACAACAGAGACGGAGAGTCCTCGAGGAGCCTGGACCACAAGAAATGAAACATATGACTTTACAAAAAAAGATGAATAACACTTACAGGACTTTAAAAGGCTGTTTTTGCAAGAATTACCTTGAACTTCAGTCCGTGGTGCGTCACGTCTACAACATTATGTTGTTTTAATTTAATAAAAGTCATCAGTACGTGAGGAAAACAGTTCTTCACCACATTTCTGCATTTTTTAGACATTAAATCTGAGTGTTGTGAAGAAATCCATCCACCAAAACAAACATAAGGTCGACTGTGAAAGCAGCTTTATCCGACCCATATTAACATGTAGACGAATTCTGACTTTGGTGACTCCAAGTACATAAAAACACATTGTCGACAGTTTGTTCTGAGTTTAAAATGCTAGAAACACTTAAATATTCTACAGAAAACAGCCAAATAAGAAAAGTAAAGAGAATATGAGAATGACGTGATGCTGAACAGCAGTGATGACCCTCCTGCCGTGTCTCCACTCACCGTGAACTCTCGCAGGTTTTCACATTTGTGCGTGTCCTCCCCGGGCGGCTGGCCTCTCCTGCACAGCTTGTTGTGGAGCCACATGAGCAGGTACCAGATGGACTTGGGGCTCGGGATGATGTTGAACGGAGGCGGCAGCGTGCCGCCCTCGTCAAAGTAACTCATCCACAGCTTGGTGCGGGCGAACTTCCACTCGATGTCGGCGTGGTCCTGCAGGACGAGAAGACGACAAGGTCACGTAGTCACAATAAACCCTCAAACAAAGTATTCGAATAAAGGCCCGGCCTCAAAAAGATATCCAATGTGGAGCCTTACAGCGATGAGCTGGTACGAGTTGTTCATCATGGCGATGAGCATGTTGAGCAGAACCACCAGCGAGATGACGTTGTACGTCCCGAACATGGTCGCCCCGATGAACTCTGTGAACTCGTGGCGAGCCTTCACGTTGGTGACGTACAGATTCAGCAGGCCGAATATGGACCAGAACAGAGACTGCAGAGTCTCAAATAACCTGCAGACACAGAAGAAGAAGAAGAAGAAGAAGACGAAGAAGACGAAGAAGAAGAAGAAGAAGAGAGGAAAGTTTTACTGGGAACGAGTCTCTTCACAGAGCTTTTTAAAGAAACACAGTCGAGTAATAATCATAAATGAGAGTAAAACAGGAGGTAAAGTGACTCATAAAAAGGACTTTTATCTCTAAAGACCCTTTGTAACTCTGAGTGTAATAAATAATTAAATCATTTGGAGTTGCTCAGAAGTCTGCAGTCAGAAACAAGCGTCTCTCCTCATCTTCCTCAGCGTCTCTTCAGGAGTAAAACATTGTTGATCAGCCTTCTCACGATGACATGAAGATATTTATGTGTGATTCAAAGCAAACACAGGAAATTAAAAGTCTTTCTCACTATAAGAGCAAAACCTGTAACTTAAACACCGTACAGCTGCTCCTGTGTATCAGCAGCTCACAGAACTGAACCAGAACTTATTGTGATGTTCATCTTGTGTACGAGCTTCCTGAGCCCGGCTGGCTCCGTGTTGTGTCGGTGACGTGTGTTGACTGTTTAACACAAAACTACATGACATTTTCCTTTAATTACGACAATCTGACACTTTACTGACTTGGAAAATGACTCAACTCAAACAGGATCAATACATGATTTGTTTTTCTGAGATAACGGTGACGACCTCCTTTCTCCATCTCCCTCCACACCCTCCATGTTTCCTCTCCTCTCCTCTTCCCTCTCCTCGTTTCCTTCCCTTATCTCCTCTCCTCTGCTCTGATCAGTCTCCTGTGTGTGTGCGTGTGTGTGTGTGTGTGTGTGTGTGTGTGTGTGTGTGTGTGTGTGTGTGTGTGTCACAGTTACAGTCGAGGTTATTGAATTTTTGATGAGGCAACAATTGGCAGGACACACACACACACACACACACACACACACACACACACACACACACACACAGGTTGTGTCTGCAGGCTGTTATTTATGTTTGTGCTGCATAAAATATTCAACAGTGCAACATTATTGTCGCTGCGGTGTGTGTGTGTGTGTGTGTGTGTGTGTGTGTGTGTGAATGATCAGCGTATCAATCAGGGTAACGAGAGTGTGTGACTGATGGTGTGAGTGTGTGGAGGTGAAGTGTGTGTTTGCTCGGAGGGGCGAGAGAGAGAGAGCGAGGTGAGGGAGAGAGAGTCTAATGAACGATGATGAAGCAGCCGAGCGTGAGATTGTGTCAGAGTCATGAAGGAGGAGGAGAGAGGAGGAGGAGAGAGGAGGTGAGAGGAGGAGAGGAGGAGGAGGAGAGGAGGTGAGGAGGAGAGGAGGAGAGAGGAGGTGAGAGGAGGAGAGGAGGAGAGAGGAGGAGAGAGGAGGTGAGGAGGAGAGGAGGAGGAGAGAGTAGGAGAGGAGGAGAGAGGAGGAGGAGAGAGGAGGAGGAGAGAGTAGGAGAGGAGAGAGGAGGAGGAGAGAGGAGGAGAGAGGAGGAGAGGAGGAGAGAGGAGGAGAGAGGAGGAGGAGGAGAGAGGAGGAGAGAGGAGGAGGAGGAGAGAGGAGGAGAGAGGAGGAGAGGAGGAGAGGAGGAGGAGAGAGTAGGAGAGGAGGAGAGGAGGAGGAGAGAGGAGGAGGAGAGAGGAGGAGAGAGGAGGAGAGGAGGAGGAGAGGAGGAGGAGAGAGGAGGTGAGGAGGAGAGAGGAGGAGGAGAGAGGACGTGAGGAGGAGAGGAGGAGAGAGGAGGTGAGGAGGAGAGAGGAGAAGAAGGAGGACGTGAGGAGGAGAGGAGGAGAGAGGAGGAGGAGAGAGGAGGAGAGAGGAGAAGAAGGAGGACGTGAGGAGGAGAGAGGAGGTGAGGAGGAGAGGAGGAGAGAGGAGGTGAGGAGGAGAGAGGAGAAGAAGGAGGACGTGAGGAGGAGAGAGGAGGTGAGGAGGAGAGAGGAGAAGAAGGAGGACGTGAGGAGGAGAGAGGAGGTGAGGAGGAGAGAGGAGAAGAAGGAGGACGTGAGGAGGAGAGAGGAGAAGAAGTATCTGTTAATCTTTGATTCTTGCTCTCCTCTTCTTTTCTTCTCTTCGTTGAAAACGTCTTGTTTCCTTCCCTCTCCACTTCCTCTCGTATCATCTCCTTACCTCCTCTCCTCGTCTCTGCTCCTCTGCTTGTTTTCTCTCCTCCTGTTCCCTCGTCCTCCCTCCCCTTGTTTCCTACTCCCTCTCCTCTCCTTCCCTCGTCTCCTCTCCTCGTCTCCTTTGTTTCCTCGTCTCCTCTCCTCTCTCATCTCTCTCTCCACTGAGTCGAGTCATAAACTGCTCCAGCTGATCCACTCAGTCATGTCGCTGCTGTTCCTCTACAGCTGAGTGGGAGGCGGGACCAGAGAGAGAGTGTGTGTTGGTGTGTGTCAGTGTGTGTTAGTGTGTGTCGGTGTGTGTTAGTGTGTGTCAGTGTGTGTTAGTGTGTGTTAGTGTGTGTCGGTGTGTGTTAGTGTGTGTCAGTGTGTGTTAGTGTGTGTTAGTGTGTGTTGGTGTGTGTTAGTGTGTGTTGGTGTGTGTTGGTGTGTGTTAGTGTGTGTTAGTGTGTGTTGGTGTGTGTTAGTGTGTGTTAGTGTGTGTCGGTGTGTGTTAGTGTGTGTCAGTGTGTGTTAGTGTGTGTTAGTGTGTGTCGGTGTGTGTTAGTGTGTGTCAGTGTGTGTTAGTGTGTGTTAGTGTGTGTTGGTGTGTGTTAGTGTGTGTTGGTGTGTGTTGGTGTGTGTTAGTGTGTGTTAGTGTGTGTCAGTGTGTGTTAGTGTGTGTTGGTGTGTGACACAGAAACATTGCATGCAGAAAAAATGTGTGTTTATAGTTGGCAGGCCGACAGCGTGCAATTAAATCAGTCTTATAGTGCTGATCTTCATGTGAATATGAAGGTTTTCAGTGTGTGTGTGTGTGTGTGTGTGTGTGTGTGTGTGTGTGTGTGTGTGTGTGTGTGTGTGCATGTGTGTGTGTGAGAGAGACGGAGAGAAAATAGACTGAGGTTTGTAGCGTGTGAAAGAAAGTGAAGAGTATTTACAGCATTTTTTGTGAAGGTAAGAAAAAGGTAGAGACACACACACACACACACACACACACACAGACAGACAGACAGACACACAGACAGACACACACACACACACACGCGTGCTAATGCTGCGTGGTGTAAAACGATGTAACACATTAACGGTGATAAGTGTGTGTGAAGCAGAGAGGAGGGGGGAGACGCAGAGGGGAGACACCTGAGCAGAGACAGGAAATGAGCTCGCCAAATAACTCATTAATGTTGATAAGTGTGTGTGAATCACACACACACACACACACACACACACACACACACACACACACGGAGGAGATAATCTTTGTATTGTACACTCATGAATGTTGATGCGGCCGCGTCGCCCTGCGGGGCTGCCATCGCTCTGTTTTCATAATGCATCATCTCAGGCGTCACGGCGGCGCTCTGCTCGCTCGGCGTGAGGCCGAGTCCTCGATACAGGCTCTGATCCAGCAGCAGCAGCAGCTCGTCAGGGCCGATGTACGGCCCAGAGAGCCCAACACGAGCAGCGCCGTGTCATTTACTCCCTTTGTTCAGCCGAGGTGGCTGAAAATACTCCTTTACAAGTAAAACATCTGCATTCAAAACCTCATTTGAGTGAATCCATGTTAGCACTCGAAGCTAAAATGTATCAAAAGCAGCAGTAAAAGACGAGATCTGTGGCTTCAGGTCGACATCAGTCAACATCTGCGGCAAACATTTCATCACAGGTTCGTTAAGGACGAAGCTGAGTTAATGACTCGTGCCGATCGGGCCTGTGCATCGAAGCGAATCATAAAAGAGTCTTTGTGATGTCATAACTACAGTTTACTGTGTCCCGACCATAAAACACCCTGTTTTTTGAATGGAGTTTGGTTTAACAGTATTCGGATGATCCCATTTCTCGAGTTGGGAAGTCGTTTTTTCTAACTTCGCTGCGTTTATGTGCGTCACGTCTTTAAACAACACGCTGACAGCTAGACAAGACGCAAGACACGACTTTGGTCAAAGTTTCCTGCCATCAACCCGATGTTTGCTTTTGTCCGCCATGTTTCAGCATCACATGAGCTCCAGAAATGATTTGTGGACTACGAAACGTCACCTGACTTTCCCCCACGGTGGTGGTCATGACAACCTGGACGTGATAATCTGCTGATGATCTCAGAACTTCAACAACTTTTTTAAGTTTTAAAGTTAGAGCTGCGCTCTGTTGGTCCATCCGTCCTCCTCGCCGTCCTATCATCGTCCCCGGCGCTTTACTGTAATGGAATCGATCACAAATCAATACAGCTATTATCTAAAGCAAACCACACGCCTCATCAATATTCAGCCCACTGACTCCACTTGGCTCTCACTCTGCCTCCCTCAGCAGAGATACAGCAGATCTCTGCTCTGTGTGTGTGTGTGTGTGTGTGTGTGTGTGTGTGTGTTGCAGATATAAAACCATAATTCAAACTCAACCTCTCAATAAGCTTTTTTTTCTTTGCTCGTCTCACGCGAAGAAAGCGTCGCATTAATATTCTTCAGGTGTGTCGAACGAGCCGAGCTCCTCGACGACGCCGAGCATCGTTTCCATATCATTACGTGGTGCAGCGACGCAGAAGAGCAGAAGAGCTGAAGAGCTGAGGAGCAGCGTCCGTCTGTGCGACTGTGAAAGTTTAGATTAATCGTCGATGCAGCGCTCGACTTGGAGAGGACGTGATCGTCAGGATGAAACATTCACTCATCGAGCCGGAGAGCGTTTATATGTTTGCGTCAGCGCTGCCTGATCACGGAAAACAAGTGAAACGTGGCCAAAAGTTTGTGTGGGTCCTTTTATATCATTCTTAGCTTCCCAGTAGTTTTACTTCCTTATATATTAAATCAGAAAATTCAAATTTCAGTCAGTGTGTGTGTTTCATCACGGCCTGTTTCTGTCTGCTGCGCTTCGTCCTCCTCAAGGAATCCAGAGAGACAACCGAGAAAACTTCAGACATCCTGTTAGAAAGTAAAGATTTACCGTATCTTTACAGAAAGTTTTATTTTGTGCATTTTGTAACCTGCCGTGTTGATGTTTGTATGCATCGTGCGCAGAGTCTGGGGCAAAAGGTGAAGGAATGAATAAACTGGAGTTGATGTCAGACGGGTGAATTATTCTGAATTCATGCCTGAAAATAAAAGTTGAAGTTTTTAATGATAAAAACGCTGCTGCAGTCTCCTGATTATTGGTATTTTCATCCTTTAAAGGTAAAAATAATGCAGGAAACAAAGTCTCTGACACTCCAGTTTCTCTGCATACAACACACTGAAACATCCAGAAGTTGTCGTAGAACAAAACGTGAAAGTCTCGCGACAGACCTTATTTCAGGCACCTAACCAAATCCCATTCAAAAATCCATGACTTTTAGACGAGGGAACTGGAAAATGCAAAAAGGCGAACACATTTCCTGCAGGAATCAATCCTATTTTATACGCTTTAAATGCAATTTTAGGCCAGGAGGCTCAAAGACAAATCGTTTAGAGAGTTTTTAGAGTGATTAAAGTGTCTTCAGTCTCTCAGTTGACTCACAATTTGAAAGCGACAGAAAAGGTTAAAAAGCTTTAACAAGTCGTTCACAGATGTCCACTTTACCCAAACACCACATCTCTGTGTATCAGACTGGAGCACTTCCTTTATGTTTGAGCGCCTTCACAGAGCATCAGAGACACCACACGTGGACACAGTGAGTATTATGGATGGTACTAACGTTGAGAAGGCGTTGTTCTGCCTCTCACAGCGGATGCCTTTGCAGTTGTTGAGTTCCTCTGAGGCCTTTGTCTCGTAGTAGAAATACAGCTGGTTCAGCCCGTTAGCGAACGCCAGCAGCACCTGCGCAGGAAAGATCATTTCAATTTCACTCAAAGTACGACAACGTTCACTTATATCATGAATAAAGACGGATAATTCACAGCAAACATCGTATCTAAAGAAACAAAACTGCAGCTTTGATATCTTAACATCACATGTTGTAACGAGGATCGACCCTCGGCTGCTTCAGGGCATTTTTAAAACACGGCTTTCTTATCAAACAGGACACGAGCACTCCGGTGTTACGTAAAGCTGCCGCTGCTGAGTGAGCATGAAGTGCCTCAGGCTCAGCGGGATTGATTTTAGGACTTCAGGGAGCTCAACAGTTCTCATGTGGATTGTGTTGTAGGTTAGAAAGTCCCCCGAGACGGACTTAATGAGTTCTGATGTAATGAAATCTGCCTGTAACGTCCTTCTAGCTTCGAGTCCTTGTAGCCTGAAAGTACTAATAGGAAAGTATGCAGCAGATGCACATTGTTGGTCGGTCCAGAGGGAGAGAGACTCACTTACATGGATATTAACATGCTAATGTAGAAAAAGGCTAACAGTTAGCATGCATAAATTCTGAAACTGAGCCTCAGCCTACAAAAAGAGGCCACGGTACAGGCTAAACATTTCATTTTTCCTCACAGGTGGTAGGCTCATGAGACCGCTAACTGCACGGCTAACTTAGCTAACTGGCAAACGGCAGTTAACCTTACAGTGAGCAGCAGTTAGCTGTGAGTTTTGCAGCAAATAAAGTAAATCTGTCCATCAGGAAACGGTTAAATCCTACAATCCAAATCTTACTGAGCTAAGTAGTTAACGACAGCTAACGCCCACAAGTTGTTTAACATGTTTGATGGTAGCATACTAACTGTGGAATGGTTAAATGTTAGCATGCTAATATGCTGGAACTGAAGTCTAAGAAGGCCACTGTACAGGATAAACTTGACATTGTCCCTCACTACTAGCAAGCTAAGTGCACTGCTAACTGCACGGCTAAATGAGCTAACTAGCTAAGACTACAGTCAGCAGAAGTTAGAAGTAAGTTTTGCAACAAGTAAAGCCACAAAACTCTGAATACAAGCACAATATACTCAGAGAAGCTTGTTGTGAGTCATGCTCATTAGATAAACTCTTGATTAGCGTCACATCAGGTGGATCGAAGCGTCTCACCAGACAGTAAATGAAGAGGAACTTGAGGATGTCCAGCAGCATCCTGCCCAGCGAGATCTGCAGGGGCCCCAGGTGGGAGTTGGCGGTGAAGAGGGAGATGAGTCTGAGGGAGCTGAAGATGTTGGCGATGGCGAACAGGGCCTCGGCTATCAGCGTGGGGTGCCACATCTCCCACTCCTCCCTGGGACGAGACGAGTTATACTGGAGGAAAAAAGAAATGTACCGGGGGACAAGAGATGGAGGAGGAGGAGGAGGAAGAAAAAACAAGAAAGAGAAAGAAAGATATGCTATTACAGGTGTTTACTGTCAATAAAATGTTGACTTCTTTCACAAATTTAGTGTAAATCAGTTGAAACAGCTGTGAAACGTTGGCAAAGTGCCCTTTAAACATTGAAGACACTTTTTTTACAAGGAAAGAAACAACTTCATGTGTTGCATTTAATGCTGAATTTACAAGAAGGCTGAAATAATCAAGAATTCTTCATAGATGGAGTTGCATGAGGTTTATGAAGTTCCTTTTAACTCAACAACTCACAAAATTGTGCCATTTTTGAAGGGAGTCTGGGGACTGTCGCCACGGTCGACAAAGAAGGAGCCTATATTGGTTCCTGTTTACTGTATTTGTAAAATTTGACATGTTAAAATAAATAGTTTTGTGAAACAGTGTGTGTTTAAACAGCTGCTACATGCTGGCAGGCTACACTCATTTCAGATACAGAGGAAGAAAGCCTGGCATGGTGACACTGTACCAAACAGACACTTTTTACAAGGAAAGAAACAACTTTTTGTTAGGCCGAATTTACAGGAAGACAGAAATTATTTAGAATTTGTTGTTGCCTTTTCACAAAGCTTATTTCAAGTTTCTCTGCCGGCAAAAACTCTCAAAATTGCACGATTTGTTAAGGGAGTCTGGTGTTACAGCGGGGGAAAGCACCATCTGCTTCCAGTCTCTGTGTGCTAAGCTAGGCTAAACGCCTTCTGGGCCAATGTGAACACACAGAGATAAACAGAGTCACCATCACCCTCTCTTTTTTTCCCAGCATGCTCTGTTTCTGCGACTGTTTTTTTTTTTTTGCTTTATTCATGCGTCTGTCTCTCTCCACATCGCTCTCGGTTGTCTCATGCTTGGCTTCCTCCTCATTCTAAATTCAGCCATTAGACTTCACACAGGACGTCTGTCTTGTTAACTCTGCCTCTATTAACATTCAGCGTGCACACACACACACACACACACACACACACACACACACACACACACACACACACACACACACACACACACACACACACACACACACACACACACAGGGGAACAGCCAGAAACAGAAACATGCACACAGATGCACACTCATTAATTTATAGACTCTCTTGCACCTTCTCTCAGATGCACCCCACTCTATCTGTCTGTCTGTGTGTGTGTGTGTCTGTCTCTCTCTCTCTCACGCACACACACGCACACACACACACACACACACACACACACACACACACAATGACAAAGCAAAATTTTGTGAGCGGCCGTCGGCTCTCCAGAGGATTTTAACTGTTGCTAAATATTTAAAAGGGAAAAAGAAAAAGACAAAAAAAAAGTAAAATATATTGTGGCAACTGCTTCTGTGTGTGTGTGTGTGTGTGTGTGTGTGTGTGTGTGTCCTTATCCCTGAAGTCTACGTATGTATTTGTGCTTATTAAATTGTGCATATATGTGTGTGGGGACCTGTGTAGGAGGGCCACCCGCCACCATCAGTGACTCACAGCTGCTGCAGATGGCCCCGCCGTCTGGTGTGTGTGTGTGTGTGTGTGTGTGTGTGTGTGTGTGTGTGTGTGTTCGCTCTGATAAATAGATAAATCTTGGATGGATGCAGGATGTGCAGCTAAACAAAGTGTTATTAAAGCTGAAGGCTGTGCGCTGAAAGTGAGAATATTGCTGCCTCGAGGTGAACCGTGTCACCTTCAAACACTCCAGGTGTTGTTTGGAAAGGTCAAAGGTCATATCTGATGTCTGCTGTTCATACTGAAGACTGTAACGCACATGAAAGCTGATAACTCATTGTTTTTATTTTTCATTTCGTCTCATATTAGCGGCTCTTTGCATGTCGGTGTTCAGCTGTAACAGTATCTCGACAGCCGCCGCTGTATGATGGACTCCGCCCCTTTGTGGTTCACTATCTGTTTTTATTTGACACCGGGACGTCAGAGCGAGGAGGATGTGGGTGATGACATGATCAATAGTAATGAATAGAAACAACTTAATGTGTTGCATTTAATGCCGAATTGACAAGTAGGCCCAACTTATTGAGAATTTGTCAGAGACGGCGTTTCACAAAGTTTATATAGTTTCTCTTCACTCAACAACTCACAAAATCGAGTGATTTTTTAAGGAAGTCTGGGGACTTTCGCCACCGGCTACAAATAAGTAGCCTCTATTGGTTACTGTTTACTGTATGCGCAAAAGTTGACATGTTTACTGGCAATAAAATGTTGTCTCCTCTCATAAATTTAGCGTTCAAACAGCTGCTAGATGTCGGCAGGTAAGACGCAAAAGAGGCTGAATTTACAAGAAGGTCCAAATAGTTAGTTTGGGGCATCAGAGCGAGGAGGATGTGGGCGATGACGTGATCCATAGGAGACAGGAAAGACAAAAAGGGATTTTCAACTCGAAGCGCATAAAATTGAAAAATTGAAATTATGAGCTGGTGCTCATAAAAAAACACTGTGGACACGGAGCTGTAGCGTATTAAACAGCAGGTGTGTGAGGAATTTCAGACGAGGCTAATAAAAATGCTGAGATAGCATCAAACAAGACGCTGGAAAAAGCAGCTCTTATCTCCAGCAGCAGCTTCCACAACCAGCTACATAATGACCTCAAGATGTCGATGCTTCATTTAAAGTTTCGCCGTTCATAAAGGGGTTAAACTCACAATTAACGCGTGCAGGTGTGCTAACATCAGCTGTGGATCTCAGCGTTCAGGCTGTCAAACACTGCACGTGGTTTGGCTTTTATATTATATGTTTAACCAGGTGTTTCCTCAGGTTAGACGTGTTGCTTTTATTTTGCTTCACAAGTATTGCAGCGAGTGTTGTCCTGACTCCTGGTGACTCGTTGTAGGGTCGACGTCTCGCTCTTTTTTTCCTTTCCATCCCCTAAAGTTGAGCTGAGAGGAACCAAAACTTGGCACCATTACTTGGTAGCACCGACTCAGTTCAGTCAGTAACCTCTCTCGACTCTCGTCTTTACCTTCACGTACGCCACTATCTTCAGTGATATGGTGGCCAGGTAGAGCGAGTTCATGGCGAAGTCCATCAGGTTCCACCAGTCGTGGATGTACTCTGTGAATCCTCCGTCCCACATCTCCTTAATCTCCGCCCAGATGAAGCCTGAAACACACACACACACACACACTGATGGTTATTTACACACACACAAACGCAGCCATGCATGTGTGAGCACATTAATGTCACCCATCAGTGGTTTCTGTTTGCTTGCTTTCTGCTCTGTGACCAAACTTTTTGTTGAATATTTTCTTTTGGCAGCAGCTGCGGGCGGCGAGCACACAGCCAACAACACATTTGTTCCGTACGACTGATTTTAGACAAAGTCAGGTTTTACTCTAAATAATTCACGAGTCATTTTGTAGTTCATCACCGCTCCCTAGAAGATCTGCTGCGCCGAGTTTTTCATCCGTATGTTTGGAAAAATCACACATCATTAAGGTTACAGGGAGGAACTGTGGTGGAAATTCAAAATCTGGTGTGAACCATAAACATGAGTGGTTCTGCAGATCGACTTAATCAAAATCAAAAGTACCACTGAAGGAGGGAACAGAAAGGAAACAGTTGTGACTTTGGGAATATTTGAAAACTAATTCTTTAGCATTTAACCAACACGTTGATCTAAAAAAAAGAAGAAGAAGGAAAAAACAGAAAGAGAAGAAGAAGAAGGAGAAGAAAAGGAAGAAAAGGAAGAAGAAGAAGAAGAAGAACAGAGCGTACGAGACGAGACGATGATGAGAACAGATGGTTTTGTATTTTTCCAACTGATTATGGTTCTGATTTGGAAATGATTGGTGTCAGCTCCAAGAGAGAATATGGAGATGTAATCACTCATTTTCACACCCACCCACCCTCACACACACACACACACACACACACACACACACACACACACACACACACACACACACAGAACTACCTCCTCCACACACTCACAAGCATCCGACCACACACACACCCACATCCTGCACACACAGACACACTCACAGTCCTCTCGATGGCAATCAAAGCAGAAAGAAATGAAGAGATGAGAAGTGTTGTGTGTTTTTTACTGTATAAAGAGACGTTTCTTCATCTCGCTGGACAGTGACTCAGTCAGGTCTGGACTGCATGTAAATATGAGACATTTATTACAAATGAAAGAGAGAAGAAGAAAGAAAATAAAGGAAACAGATGAACAAGTAAAACTGGGATCATCCACAATGATTCTGCTGTTTGAGTAAGATGAAAAACCAACAGCGTACGTCGGTAATAAACCCCAAAAAACAGTTTAATGTCCATCGTGAGCTTCTCCATTGAACTTTTCCTCGTGCATATCTACATCAAACACCACCAGAGGCCCAAGACCAGAAACTTCTGTCTGCAGCAGATCCACCAGAGCAGCATCAAGTAGCAACTGTGATGTTTCCAACCCAATCCACAGAATACATATTGGCAAAGTACATTTCTGCAACCACAGATAACCACAGTATTTCTCTCCTGTCACAACGCTGTTCTTATGCTCTGGTTTACACACAAAATCTCACTTGGTTAGGGTTAGGAAAACATTTTGTTTTGGGCTTAAAATACCTGTTTTTGTCACCACAAACACGGCTGGAAATTGTCCCGAGGTCTCCATAATAATTTCTCAGTTGTGTCACGTTTACAAATGTTGAACACAGACTTGAAATGCGGTCACTAGCTCTGCAGCCTCACGGCCGGAGGAGTGAAGCTGCTCTGCAGCCTCACAGCCAGAGGAGTGAAGATGCTGTAGTCTGGTGGTACGGCAGCAGATACTTCCGTATCTTTTTCAAGATGGCAGCAGTGTGAACAGACTGTGGCTGGGGCGCGTGTCGTCTTTTAGTCCTGCTTCATCAGTACAATACAGTAAAAAATAAATAATACTCAGAATGCATCAAACATAACAGACTGAAGCGAATGAGGTTGAGGTTTTTTTGTACGTACCCAGCACCCACGGGAGGATCATCCACTCCACGATGGTGGGCGGGGGTCCCTGCATGTGCAGGTTGGTGCGGGCGATGTGCTGCGAGGCCAGCAGCAGCAGGAAGAGGAAGGTCAGGTAGGACGCCGTGTGACATATGAACTTGATGAAGGGCTTCTTGATGAAGTTTCCCAGAGCGCTCTTCGGCGCCAGCAGGTAGATCTGAGGAGGAGGAGGCACACAGAGTTAAAACAGCAACTTTTCATCCTAAAATGATGTCTTTTAGGTTGTTTTTCACGTTTTAAAACAAGTCCTCATCTACTACATCTGTTTAGGAGAACGCCGTTTTGCTGTGAAGCTCCAGAAATGTTTTGCGGATGACGAAGCTTCACCTTCATCAGCGTGGAGGTGAGGAGATAATAACTGAATTTTTATTTTCTGTTCGTTTGAGATCCAAAACAAAGCAACACAGGAGGAGGCAGGAGGGGAAAAAAGCTGATGTTATGTAACCGATCATGAACAATAAATCACAGTCCTGCTCTGATGTCTCTTCAGCTTTTTACACTCGTGTTCAAAGCATGAAGCCGGAGCTGACGGTGCTCATGTTCATCCACCCGTCCCCCTCTGTCTTTCAGAGCCGCTACTGTTATTGCCGAGTGCTATTGCTGTTATGATGCTTGTTTACTTGTTCTGCTCATCTACTCGCTCCTGGCAACCTCGACGTTCTCTGAGTCACGCCAGCGAGGCTTTAAAAGGAATTAAATAACACAGGGAGAGAAAGAGACAGAGGTGTTTGTGTGCATTATTAATAACTTAATCACATTAACGCAACGCTGTGATTGTTGCGATGTAAAGACTTTAAGTGAATTATCTTACTCAAGCCAAAGTAAGCACGGCCGAATTAAGATTTGATTACTTTGTCGTGTCTGGTTTATTTTGGTATTTTGAGTCCTTGAACACACCACAAGAAACGTGAGAGAGGACGCAAACTGATCTTGAAATACTTTCTATGAATTAAGATATTTGTCCTCAATTTGAAATGGGTTTAAAAACTTGAACTTCTGCAGTGGATTGAGGACAGAACGTATGCAATGTGCGCCTAAACGAATTAGCTAAGTGTGGTGTTTCCCACACATATACTTTACTTCAGTGGGCTGCCGTCATATATTTGGTGACACATTTTAACATTATTTACTTTTATTATTTATTGATAAACTAGAGGACAGTCTGCCCTCGCTCTACACCTCTTATCTACTCACACTGATACTTTGCAGAGAAATACAGTGAGAAAGATTTTTTTTGTTAGCGGTTAACGTTTCTGCAAAAACGTTTGTATAAAACGTTTCATATCACGTTGGAGCAGGAGGTGAAGGGGAAGGTGGCGGCTTCATTACAAGCCAACAAAGCTGCCAAATGGAGGACTGCAATTCGAGCGACACTAGTGTATATTTTTAAGGATGCTATCCGTGATCGTGGCGACCAAAACATGAGGTTTTCCTAACCCTAACCAGGTGGTTTTTGTGCCTAGACCTAACCAGAGCATAAGCACAACATTGTGATGAGAGAAATAGAAAATTCAACCTCAACAAATTGAAAGTTGGAAGATGAAGAAACGTACAGTTTTACGTTATCTGTGGTTTTGCAGAAATGTACTTAGCGAACATTTATTCTGGCGACTGGGGCGGATTTTGATATTTAATGTTGCCATTGTTTCGTTCAAGCTAGTAAGTGCACCATGTTGGTTTCGATAGGTTACATAATTAATGACAAGCGTCCTTCATATGTGGCTCACTAAGTTTATATAATATTACTGCTGACGAATAAAGTCCACAGAGCCAAGAGCTTCTGTTGGTGCGGACGTGTCTGACCTTTTTATTAAACTTTAAAGATCTTTTACATGCACAAGAACATATTATACATTGAAGGAAAGGACAAAACGAAAAACAGGTCTCTAATGTGACACTATGCAGGCAAACTATAAAAGATTAGACAGATAAAATAAGCTTCGCTCTAACGTTAGCAGTGTTTTTCCTATCGATCTGTAATTAAATGCATCAGCAGGTTTTGAACATGAGGGACGTACGTGTGAAACTGAGGCGTAATGATATTTGTTTCTATCACCGACTTCACACAGTTGTTCTGAGAACTGAATAACTTCCGCATTTACGCCGCAGACTTCCTTCATCTGTCATCTGCTGAACGAGATTAAACCAGAATATCTCTGCTTCCTCTGCAGAGCGCAGCATGTTAATCAGGTTTGCAGCAAGTTTATCTGTTTCACTCGAGTTATTCTCCCACAGAATATTAAATATCGATCGCAAGGAACGGGTCAATAGTTCTTCCTCCCTGGTCAGTTCGTATTTACAATAAAAGTTTTGTCTGCATATAAACTTTGTCTGAAGCTCAGCCTGCAGTGAACGTCTGTGTCTGTGTTGCGATGTTCGCTCTGCAGTGAACAGCGGCGGCTTCATGCCTTCTCTAAATTATAACAATTCTTCCTCCCTCACTCTTTGTTTTTAGGTCGAGTGTTGTTGTCGAGTTGATGTTTCCTGGCAACAGCTCCAACAGCCAATAAAACAAGAGTTCGGCTCGATTTCTGCCTGGCAACAAATTTACTTCAAGGAAGACGTCTTTGATTCCTTCTTCTCTTCCTCTGTTTCCATTTCCTAATTCACTATTTAATATCCTTTTTTTAATGTAATCCCTCTTTCTTTCTTTCTTTCTTTCTTTCTTTCCTTCCACCTCCGTCCTCACCAGTGAGAAGACAGGAAACAGGAGTCCGATGATGAAGCAGGTGACCAGTTTGACGGCCCAGTGTCGTCTCCTCCAGCCCGGGAAGCCGTCGTACCACAGCGTGGCCAGCAGCTGCTGGCAGTTCGGCTGAGCCACGAACTGAACAGAGAGAAGAAGAAGAAGAAGAAGAAGAAGAAGAAGAAGAAGAAGAAGAAGGAGAGACTGTTAGGAAACACAGTTTAAACGTCCTTTAGTTGAAATAAACGAGGGCAAATTTGTTATCAACGGGGAAAAAATTAGCAATTAAACCTGAAACACAACATCGATCTCCTGCTTCAACAAAAGCAGATTTAAAAGTGGCTCATTTATCATTCAGAGGACTGAACAGGCTGATAACAACATGTTTAACCTTCAACACACAGAAGTGCTCAGTGAACACAACCTTCAAGTGTTCAGGTCAAACATCAAACTGTTGTACAAACAGCCTCTCTCCTGACCGGTCAGTGGTGTTTGTCTCACAGATGAGATCTCTCTCTGGTTGTTCTGACTGATCAATCCAACTTTTATTATCGGGTCAGCGTGGTAGGTACCTCAGCAGAAGGGTGATGAAAAAACAGGTACCATCCACAACTTTTGACAGCGATAACGCAAAAATAACTTTTCCCATGTGTGACGAACTGGACTCAACTGAACCGGAATGGACTGCCTGGTGGAAACGAGGATAAAGAAGAAGGAGTCTGTAAACAGATCTGATGATGTGTAATATATCCTTCATGTGAACTACATAAGTTTTACAAATCAGAGGCTCAAAAGGTTCCCACACGATATGTTATCTGATGTTTTCACCTTTTCACTTCAAAATGAAAACAGAAGGTGACCACAGGACGGAGGGTTGTTGTTGTTGTTGGCAGTTGCCGACAATAAAACCAAATGAACGGACTTTTATTATGTTTGTGTTGAGAGGAGAGCCACCTGACAGCACAGCGAGCTAATAAAACCAGATATAACCTCTATCTGTGCGGCTGTTTGTTCATCTCTGTTTCATAACGTTCACATCAGACGCTTTTATTCATTCAAAAGGGACCGAACGAGCCTCAAACAGGTACATCTGTACAGTGTGATCATCCCCCGTGACAAACCAAAGGTTACGTCCTGCAGTGACAGAGCCGCGGCTGCTCTGTTGTCCAGGTCGCCTCCATTTACATCTCATTACAGCTCATCCGCTAATACCGCTGGCGTCGCACCAGAGGCTGCTCGGCCCCGTCAGCCCTTCAGTCGCCCTCTGAGTCACTGAGACAGAGGAGACGAGTCCTCCTTTTTCTTTTTGTCCTCTGTTTCTTCCTCTCATTGTAATCCTCCTCTCTTTCATTTATTCTGTCGCTGTCTTGCCAAGTTTCTTTCTTTCGTTATGAGCTTCTTCCCTCGTGTCTGTTTCTGGTTGATTAGTCTGGTCTCATACAATGAAAAGACTTGAGGAGACAGGAGGTGATCCATCACAACCGCTGTGATGTAAAAAGTGTGTTTTCCCTCTTAAACAAACAGCCTATTAAATAAATGGACTCGAATAAACATCCGGCTCAGTTCTGCACATCCACCTTCACACAAGGACACACGACTGTTCTCGACCAGACATTTAGCTAAAAGCTTAAAAAAAAACAAACGGCAAACTGCCAAAGAAAAAGCGTTGGGGTCAGACTCTGAAGCTGTCAATCACACACTTTTTCTGAACATTTGGCTGCATCATAAATAATTTATCCAGACACACTTGTTCGGAGAGAGATCTGCGTGGGACTCTCACAGCTTCTGAGTTTGCAGCGTCATGCGGCGTCGTCAGGCAGGAGATGATAAAAGTCACAGGAGGTATTTATGGTGCTCGTCCGATTGGCGAGACGCGGAGCAGACACCAGAGGTCGCTTGGGTCTCTTCCTGCTGGTGGCTCACCAGGCATCAACCATCAAACTGCAGGATATGTTCAATAAAACCTCCAACATTGCATGGCAACTACAGTGTAGATTTTAGTTACGGCATAAACATTATGGTCCATACAACTGGCCGGATCCAAAATATTGCTGCTACTGCTACGATGAGTCTGATGAGTCTTGGTTTGATTATCGATACCTTCGCAGAGTCTCAGATATCTGCGCTTCCTGACTCGTCGGCAGAAGATGCTAAATGTCACAAGAGATATTTATGGTGCTCGTCCTACGGCGAGACCCGGAGCAGACGTCAGAGGTCTCCTGGGTCTCCTCCTGCTGGTGGATCACCAGTTTAACAGTCCCATTTGTAAGAAAGATGATTTCCTAACTCGTCAAATACTGACGTTTTGGGATTGTAGGTAAGTAGGTAAGAAAAAGAGGAAATGTTGCACTAAAACGAGTGTAAATGCTTCAGATTAGCTCCAGTTAAAGGTCCCACAAAGGACTTTAGTCTTGTGATGGACGCCTGGTGAAGATCTGCAGCTAAAAAGACTTTTAAAAACATAATTCACACAACAACATCAGGTTTATAAACTGTAAAACATCAACATGACGTCATTAAATATAAACAGCTGCAGTGTTTTTATCTGGTGAGTCTGGGAGGGTTCGACTCTCAGTTTAATCATCTTATGTCGCCTTACACCTCCGATAACCACCGACCTGAGGGAGCTGCAGCAGATATGACCTTAACACACACACACACACGCACGCACACACACACACACACACACACACACACACACACACACACACACACACACACACACACACACACACTGATAAACTTGTCATGGCGGCTACAGAGCAAGTTGTTCAACCTCTTATCTGGTTGTGTGTTAATGTGTGTATGTATGTGTGTGTGTGTGTGTGTGTGTGTGTGTGTGTATGTGTGTGTGTGTGTGTGTGTGTGAGGATATTGGATAACGAGGGGATTTAATTATATAGATGAAATGATAGAAGAAGAAAAAGGGAGAAAAGAGGAGGAGGAAAACGATAAAGTGTCAGAAGTCAAACCAAGGAGGCTGCTCCCTCCTCCTCCTCTTCCTCTTCCTCCTCTTCTCCTTCTACTCTTCAAACTCCGAGCCTCCTCCTCTCCTGGTCTTTCCTTCCTCCTCTCCTCTAAACCATTTCCCTCCCCTCTCCTTTTCTTTTCCTTCTTCCTCCTCTCCTTTTTTCCTCCCTCTGCAGTCGCTGTCTCCTCCTGACATTTCTTCCCTCTTCCTCAAATTTTTCCATCCCGTCTCCTTCACCTCCTCTTTTCCTTCTCATAATCCCAACTCTCTCCTCTCCTCCCATCTCCTGCTCCATCTATCTTCACCTCCTCTCATGTCTCCTTCTCCCCTCTCTTTATTGTCTTCATCATCCTATCCTTGTCTCGCCCCCTCCTCTCCTCTGTCCTCTTCTCTGAACTGAATCTTTTTCTTTTCTTTTTCAGCCTGGTCTTTTCTCCTCCTCCTGTAATCGCTCTCTCCTCCTTATTTTCTTTGCATTTCCTCTCCTCCATCTGTCTCCTCACCTCCTCTCAATCCTCCTCCTCCTTTTTCTCTCTTCTTCCTGGTCTTATTTCTTTCCTCCTTTCCCTTTTTTCTGCAGTCGCTCTTTCCTTTTTTTCTTTCTTGCATTTCTTCTCCTTCACCTCTTTTCCTTCCTAATTTCTCCTCTCTGCCTCTCCATCATTCACTCCTGCTCTATCCTCCTCTTTTTTCTTCTTCATCATCCTCTTCTTGTCTCATTTCCTTCCTCTTCCTCCTCTTCCTCCTGCTAAACTCTCCTCTTCCCCAAGCGCTCTTATTTCCTTTTATTACTTCCTTCTTTCTTGCATTTCTTCTCCTCCATCTGTTTCCTTCACCTCCTCCTTTCCTTCCTATTTCTTTCCTCCTCTGCATCTTCTTCCTCCTTCCTCTCCTCCATCTCTCTCTCTCTCTCTCTCTCTCCATCCCTCGCTCGGCTCCAGTTTGGTTTCCTGTTGCCATGGCAGCGGTATGCTAATGAGCGAGTTGATCTCCGGGCTCCTCTAAAACTACAGCAGTCTGCTCCTTCCTCTCCTTTTTCTGTGTCGGTCTCTCGAGCTTCGGTCGGCAAAACAACCTCGTCAACTCAAAAACAACGCCAAAAAACAAAACACGTCCGGACCAATCACAGCGCAGGATCGGACAGGAGATGATTTAATAATCTGGGTGTTTTTTTGGAGGGTGTGTTGTCATATCGGACAGAGTGAGACATCCCGGGTGTAACATACACAGATTATTGCAGTGACCTTTCGAAACCCGTGAATCAGCTTGAGTTACATAAGACGTGAGCGAGAGCCGGAGTGGTGGGTGACGGGTGAATATCAGCCAGCGTCAGCAGGGGTATCTGGATGATAATACTAATAATAATGATGAATGTGTGGTGGGCGATCGGTGACGTCGTTTTCCTGTCTGAACCTGAGCTCTGTCTTTCATCTGGCGACAAAGAGAAGAAAAAAACTCAAAACTAAACGAGCAGAGAAACATGAAAATGCTTCCAGGCTTCAAACATGATGTAATCAATATGTTTTGGCCTTCATAGTCACCATATCTCAACATAACTGAATATGTTATGGAGAGTTTGGTGAACATGCTGAACATCAAGCATTACCTGCTACATTATATCTCATTATTAAAGGGGCACTGCGTCGTTTTGGAGAGGAAATTCAGACAAATATGTATTTTTAACCCTTTTCTCAGTAGATAACGCTGTAACGTAACAAGTTACTTTTAAAAGTAATGTAGTGGTTGTGTAGTAATTTACTGAGGCACCTATTGTTCCTGCTCCCTGTTCCTCCCCCTCAGCATGAACCTCGTTTTCCCTCCTGAACACTGGAAAAAAGAGCCGCCGAACCTCTGAGATAAGTTTCCAGTCCGTCTCAAATTGATTAGCACGGTCTGTCTCTGTCTCCCAACGGACCGGGTCACTGATGTGAAAACTGCAGAGGATAAAGTCTTAAACTTAATCTCAGAGTGCCCGCAGCACTGAAACCACACTCTTTTCAATGCTAATCCAATAGCAGCTTTACATAACACACACACACACACTGGTCGGGATGGGAGGAAGAGATGTTTGAAGATGCCCTGAAGGAGGGAGAACAGGATGTTTCTTGTAAAGTAACACAATCTCAGATCCAGGAAGAAAATCTGAAGAGCTTTGCTTCAAAATTCACCCAGTGAAAATACAAACTTTGACAAAAGTGAATGCAAAACACACAAATTCACTTTAAAGTGAAAAGAATAATTCAACATTTTGGGAAATACTCTGAAATACTGAATACTGAAATAACAAAATGTGATGTTTTCGGCTAGTTTTTCCTCCTAATTCCTGTCTTTATGCTAAGCTAGGCTAATCACAACCTGATTCCTTGAGTTGCTCAGGTTTCAGATTGTTCCTCAAAGGCACTTCAGCGGACTGAATTGATTAACAATACTAAAGTCTTCTTCAAACGTTTAAACAGGGAAGATTGTCCAGATTCCACTTTATATGAAACAGTACAGACGGCATTAAAAAACATAACTTCCACCAACGCAGCGACACGTCGCAACCCACAACAACAACGACTAGAACAAGATATACCATGAAATCTGCACTGTTGGCAGCCCTCCGAGCTTCAAGTGACATTTAAAAATCAATCAGCAAACGTACAGGAGTGAATCATGAAGTCTGAGCTGTGGATTATAGCTGGGAGGAAGCAGAGGATGCCAGCTGATCGAGGCTCACTCACTCACATTAAACAAGCTTGTTGAAACCGTTCTGGAGACGTTTTCTCTCGTCTTTTATTCACACTCTGCTGTGCGAGTTGCAGCGATAAGGAGCTGGAGTGTTTTTAATCTCTAATAAATGCACCCAGTCATCCAGCAGAAGCTCTGGGGAGCCGGCACAGACAGGGAAATTAGCCGAGTGGAAAACCTGACTCTCTCCCAAAAAAAAAGGCCCCAAACCCCCCTTTTATTAATGTCTTCATGGAGAGGAGTTCTGATGACTCATGTTAACCTGCTGAATGAAACCCGCAGCCTGCAGTGCTGAGAGATGAATAGGCTGTTACATTACATTTGCATTTCCTCGCAGGGCGGGATCGTTAAAGCAGCTCCGACATGACGGACCCGACTGTGGACGGGGAATCAAACATGACGTCTTTGTTTTATTCTAACCACTGAAGGCAGGGTTCAACACATGAGAGAAACTACTGTGTGATTTTTTTAACGTCAGCCCCCCGTTTTCTTTTTAATAAGCTGCCAGATTTCACTCTTATGACTGTGAAAAAGAAGGGAGAAAGGTTTCTATCCACCATCACAGCTGCATGTTCTCAGATATCTTTGTGTACTTGTATGATTATCTCGGATCATTGCAACGTTCATTCAGTCTTTGTAAAAAATAAACTGAACAAATGGAGCATTTCGCTGACATGGTTTAGGTCCATTTGGCCCCTTATGATGCTTTTCCATACACATGTGCTCGCCGGCGTATCAGCCCACCACGGTCGGGCTAACATGAAGTTGGTCGAGGTCCACCATTGAGTCCGGTTCTGCTCAAGGTTTCTGCCTGTTTAAAGGCCAAGTGCTTCCTCATGCACAACTACGTTCTTTGCAAATTCTCAACGACATAAATTGGCGTCACGAACAGGATTGGAAGAAGAGATATGCAGACTGCGTCTTGGGCTTTGGGCGACACCACATGTGGCCGCATCGCAAAGATCTCGCTCAGGTCTAAGTGCAGCGAGTAACGTCTAAAAGACTTCTCAAAAATGAACCTTAAAGTTAATGAAGACCAGACTGCAACCAACTTAAACAACATAAATCAAAAATGTGACTCGTTCGCTCATAATACGCCCAGTAACTGGAAAGGACTGGCTGTAAACACTCCTCCTTCCGTGTTATTAGCAAAGAATAGTCGCTAACAAAGCTACGCTAATTCAGTGATAAATGCAATTTAATAAATATTTATATATTTATTAAATAAATGCAAAGACCTGTTGGGTTTTCACCAGCTGTGATGGTAAAAACAGTAAATTAAAGCAGATGTCTCAAAGTACAGACAGAGACAATGGAGAGAAGTTAAACTTCAAACCTCAGACAGTCAGTTAGAGACTCTCCTCTTTCTCTCAGGTCTTACAGAGACATTATAGAGGCATTATAATCGTGAAACCATGAATTATCCTCAGACCATAATCATACCATCAAAATCTATAACCCTTGCATCCCTCATCGAAGCTGTTCTGGCAGCACGTGTTGGCCCGACACCTCACTGAGACACGTCCTTTAAACCCGTCTGTACATCGAATCCACCATCTTTATCACGGCTTTGTACTTGCGTCACTCTGCTCACTCCTCTTCGCACGTCTGCTGCTACACCGCTCACCTTAAAGCCACTCGCAGCATATTAAACCCCACCGCCGACACCAGAGTTAATATCGTCCCTGCTGAGCTGAGCTCGGTGTTTCTTTTGTTGTGAGTGATAAGGTCAGAGCCTTGACGCTAAACATCAACATATTATACAGTCAAATATAATTTCTACATGAGCTGGCTGCCTGATCTGAATGAATGTGCTCCGATCAGATAACCTGTTTTGGGGTTATTATTATTCCGGCTTCCTGCCCGTTTGCACGAAAACCACCTCAAAGCTCGGGTCACTCCGCTTCATTCTGCCTCGAACATCAAACTACCATCTGTAACCCTAAGCTTCTCTCCAGCTAATTCAATTTCTGGGCAATCCGCCTTGACCACTAAACTAAGAAATATGCTAACCGCGGCTACGCTACATAGCACTCGGTTAATTCAATTTCTCTGCGGTCTGATGTAATCTGCACAGAGCTAGATATGCTAACCCAAAGCTGCGCGAACACTAATTCGATCTGGCTGTGCACATGCTTTATGATTTATATGCAAATGCTCGTGTGCTCGCTCGCTTTCTCTCACATTCGATCTGACTCTCTCCATATTTCTTCATCTGTTGTGTCTTTCTCTTCATCGTCTCCTCTCCAGTCGACTCAGTTCCAGCATGTTAGCATGTTAGATGAAGAACACGTTGACAGACCATTTAACTATAAAAATACACAGAATGAACCAACGAGTTACTGCTAACAGATGAAGTGAGACATATATAGAAAAAAAGGGAAGATTTTGAGCATGATGTTTAAAAATAAAGAAATTACCTTGTGGCCAAAAGTATGTGGACACCCAAACATCACATATACATATATAAATCTTATTTCAGATCCATAGGCATGTACCTGCTGCGACTCCAGTCCTCTGTCTACAACATTTTGAAGTTTTTTGTGTTGGTAAATACTTCGTAGGACAATATTTACTAAAATATCATTGTATGCTGGAGTTTTTGGAAAGTAACTGTACTTGTACCGTACTTGAGTATTTCCATTTTACTCAACGTCGTACTTTTTACTCTGCTGCATTTATTTGACACACATAATGAGCAGTTCGGTGCAGATTCTTGATTTTACATCTAAAAAGTTATAAAATACAACATGCTATTAATGATTGCACGATTTTTTCGAACTCTTCTGGTTTCACAAAGAGACGTCTCCCTTCTCTGTGTGTTGTCAACTCAGAACGTTTATCAAAAAACTGTTTGAGGCCAAAAGAGTTTACATTTTCAATTATTTCACAAAAAAGATCAGAGAAAAAAAGTTCAAAAATGAAAATGAATTTACGTTTCCATCAACACAAACAATGTGAGTGTGTCTATAATTGAGAACGTGAGTTAATAGATTAATTAAAGCAATAATTCATTTGGATGTGGTGAATAAAACATGAATAAAGGTAAATATATTATTCAGCAGATTACCGAACCACAACACACATGATGCAAACAAAAATGGTCACACACTCGAGTAGACACGTCATCACACACACACACAAACACACACAGCCCATTTATTATTGAGACGACTGTTAATGTATAATTCAGCAGGACTGCAGGTATCAAAAAAAGACATCTAAATGATTCAAACACACACAAACACAACGTGCACACACAAACACGTTCAAACGCTGCTCCCTCTCACGCACACTCATTAATGTTTCAGGGGGCTGTGTTGTGGGTTAACTGGAGGTTAAACGGCGATAACCAGTGAGGGCTTTTCACTAAAAGTCCACTTTAATCTGCAGGTCGACTGGGAGAAGAGACGGATCCAAACGACGAGAGGAGAAAATGTGTAGAGCGACTGAAGAGAAGAAACGTCAACGTGATGTTCTGTCTTTCATTTTTAGAGGCCGGATGACTTAAATAAAGGAAACAAACGTTAAAAACACTGTGAAGAGATGACAAGAGTTGGAAGACGACGTTTGTTCTGTCTTTTATTTTCCGATGTCAGCCAAGAGCTCTGCCTACGCCCACAGGATTTCCATTTGTGCTGCTCTAAGCATCACAAAATGACATTTAAAAGAAAGACAATGCACTTTGTAGAAACACTTAACCAATGAGCGAGATCCGGAGGGTCACAGCAGAGCGCTGGATATCTCAGATTCACATTTTCTTTTAAAGGTGTCTTAAAAGTTTTAAGAGAAAATGAATCAGCGTATTCCCTTAAATGTCAAACTGGACGCTTGCAGGACCTGATTCGTCTTTAAATTTCTTGTTTTTATTCAAACTACAGGCAAAAAATGGGTTGTTTCTTCCTCGTTTCCCCCGTTTGCCATCCCTCGAAACAACTCCACACACTCCCACTCTTTTTAATACCTACTCTCTTCTCCCTCGCCGTCCCTCTTTGATTGCTGTCATTCGTCAAAATGTCGCGCTCGCTTCCTCCCCTCCAAACTTCCTGTTTGTGCTTCGTTCTACTTCGTTCTGTGGCAACACTTCCCTCACCTCCTTCCCGTCTGCACCACTTACACTAAATACGTAAAAACATCCACTTTTCTCCATTTATCTTTTCTTCCCCATCTTTTCTCTGAGCAGGTTAGTCACCTAAAAAAAAAACGAGACACGGCAAAACAGAGCAAACAAGGAGGGATATATTCCACCGCCCGCTGTTTGTGACTCACTGTTCTTTTGCTGACTCTATTTCTGAGTTGTTTCCTCTGTTCCACCTCTCCACCTCGCTCTGACTTTGTTTCTTCTCTTTCTGTTCACGTCCGTGTCGGCTCCATGAACCAGCCGTCTGTCTGTCGCTCCATCCCTCCCTCATCCTCACCTCCTGCTCTCTCCTACAGGTTTGTCATCATCTGCTCTGCTTTCCTGTCGCGTACCTTCAAACGAAGCCGTGTAAACATTTAAAATGTCACACAAGTGTTCTAGCTGAGTTCCTGTCATCCTGGTCTGTAGTGAATAGAGACACTTCCTCAATGTCAGAGACAAACACATCAGCAAGGTTCGAGTCGTTTCTGTATGAAAGTACAGTCAAAATATTCTGAATGTTTGAAATGTTTTCAGGTCTCATTTTTCGTAGTTTAAATACACCTCCACCTCCTCAGTAAATTCACATAGAGGCTGTTGTTCCTAACACACAGTGCAGAAGCTTAATTATATTTATCTTTTCATAAAAATCTTAAATTTCATGCCTCAATATTGAGTAAATTTTTCTCCATGATATCAACCAAATGATGTCGACCAAATGCCGACTTCTCTGCACTCCGCACAGTGGATCGTTCCAACGTAACTTCTATATGGCCAGCCAGCCAACCAACAGACCAACCAACCAACCAACCAACCAACAAACAAACAAACAAACCAACGAACCAGCCAACCACTGAACCAACCATCCAACCAACAAACAAACAAACCAATGAACCAACCAACCAACCAACTAACCAACCAACCAACCAACCAACCAACCAACCAACTAACCAACCAACCAACTAACCAACCAATGGACCAGCCAACCAACCAACCAACCAACCAACCAACCAACCTCCTTGTCGGAGGCAATAATAACACCAGTTTAACCAACTAGTCTTCTCGTCCTGCCTTGTGAGGGTCATAATATTTAATCGACTGGTCATATTGTCCTCACAAATCTGTTTCCGTCTCTGTAAACAAACTATAAAACATTTCCAGTCAATGTAGACACTGATTGCAGTACAGAGGAAGTTTGGCCTTGTTTCCTGTAATGCACTGTATTATAGATGGAAGCTCTGCAGCTCCATCTCTTCCTCTGTGTGCTCTGTTCCCTCCTGTTTCTCTGCAGCAGCAAAAGAGGAAAGTGAATAATTTGGGCTGCTTTGGAGAGCCTCCAAGTTCTCTCTGTCAGCTCAGCAGTGTTGGACGGATTAACACACACACACACACACACACACTGAACAGTGCCAAGCATCACAGCGGGGAAAAAATTGATTTATGGTTTATTATTTAGCAACAATTTGCTCTCTCCATCCCTCCATCTCTTCCTCACTTTCATCCTCTCATCCTTCACTCTCTGGATCTGAACCTCCATCACTGCATCTCCTCCAACTTTTCCCTAATTTCCTTCCTTTACTCATCTCTTCCTATATTTAGTACATGTGTAATGAAATGTCAATAAAGTGCTGTGTTAATATAAAGTGACATAAAAGACAAAGGTATCAGACGTCACTTACTGGTTCACTGTCCTGTATAATGTGATGAAAGGACCTGGCGACAGAAATTCGTCTCAACTTAAACTTTTTCAGCAAAGATTTGAAACATCTTCATATATTGAATTGTTGTCATTGTTCATTTTATTTGACTAATGATCCTTCTGATCAGTAAAACAGTACTGCAGATACTAAGCTTCTAAATCATGGCCTACAGAAACACATGCAAAAGTTTTAGCAACCAAGAAGTTTGGCATTTATTAGAGAATCAGAATCAGGCTACAATCTGGCCAAGACCAGAGCACGATCCGGCTAGAATCAGGTTATGATCCAGCCAAGATCAGGCCAGGATTGGGCTAGGATCAGTCTCCAATCTGGCCAAGATTGGGTCAGGATTGGGAGAGAGTCAGGTTATGATCTGGCCAAGCTCAGGCCACAACCAGGACACTCAGGTTATAATGTTGACAAGATTGTGGCAGGATTGGGCTATAATCAGGAGACGATCCGGCCAAGGTTGGATCAGGATCAGATAACAATCGGACAAGGATTGGGTCAGAAACACATTACATTTCCTGGCCAAGAAATCAAGTCAGAATCAGGCCAGGAACAGGTTATGATCTGGCCAAGATTGGGGCCAGGATCAGGTTGGGACTGCGCCAGAATTGGATCAGGATCAAAAAAAGGCACTGGACCAGGTTCAAGCCGTAATGAAACGAGTCAGGTGACAATTTCACGCCTGTGCAGTTACTTTAATTCAAACTCTTCAATCCTCTGACCTTTGTCCTCACGTCTCTGATCGCATCCATCCTTCATTACCCTGCTGTCATCACTCCCTGATAACCTCTGACCTCTGACCCCTGCTGCTCCCTCCTCGCTCATGAGGGACTCGCCACAGGTTTCGATGCTGCTGATGATCGGAGCATCAGAGCCGGCGGCCATTTCACTGCAGCATGTTTGTGCTTGTGTGTGTGTGTCGAATTAAAAAGCAGGTCGTCTGTTTGCCTCGGGGGTTTCACTTTCACTCAATAAAACTGCATGTAGTGTGTGTCTGTGTCTGTGTGTGTGTGTGTGTGCGTATCTGGTTGTGTGTTTAAGTGTGTGTGTGTGTGTGCACTGGTGTGTGTAAGCATGCATGTATTTATCTTGTCGCTGCACTCTTGCCTCGCCGCTAATAAACGCCAATGATCCGTGTAGACAGAGTTCCCATTTAAATGGCAGCCTTAATTATTAAAAGGTGTTTGAAGGGGGACGGCAGGGCGTTAAAGGCTCAGTACGTATAATCTCAGCATGAATAATACAGCGTGATCTACGTGTGGGACTGAGTTTGGCCTCAAAAAGGTGGAAACTTGAGGTGATCTGAGAGCAGAGACCTGAACCCAAACTTCACACTGACGATGTGACCTGACTCACTGTCATACCCCAATTATTCCTTCTCCAGAGAAAATAAAGTTGCAGCACTATCGTTCTCCACAGGGGCTCAACAGCTCGTGCCCCCAAACAACATCGGACATGTTACGTAAAAGTGATAAAACCATCGAGCAGCTGGGGGAGTTATGACGGGAAGAGGAAGGCAGATGACATTTAAAACCATGCAACCATATAAATCTCTTTTATCTCTTTTAAACTTGAAATATTAAAATCACAGTCGTCGTTCTCTAAAATAAGGCTAAATAATGATAATAGTATAGTATGTTATCTATCTATCTATCTATCTATCTATCTATCTATCTATATCTATATATATAGTATATTATGTGATTATAGTCTGGTAAAATCCTGGTGTTGTGAATAAAATGCATTCATTTATTTCACACCGCTACAGATCTATAGATCACATAAGCATTTTAATGAGGTTTTGTTGTTTCTTGTTGCTGCATCATGTCTTTGTTGGCTTCATTTAACTGTTGCTGCCTTTCAAAACAGAAATAATACAGTAACCAATTAATAAAGAACAAAACAATAAAGAAAAGGTCAGGTCAGAGAGCAGCTTCTGCAAGAATGAAAGGAAGAAATCAAAAAAATCTCTTCTGCAGGTGTTAAGCCCTCGATAGACATTCATATGTAAACAAAAGTCTGTGAAAAAAACTATTTGGAGAGAAAGTACAAAACAGTGACACAGTTAGTGATGAAGTCAGTTAGCTGCTGCATCGCGTACCTTTACAAAGCAGCAGCTAACCAAGTAGTTTTAACCGAGTCAGAAAACATTTTTCACCATTTTCTGCCTCGGATTACTCGAGGAAACGAAGGAGAGATCAGCTGATAGAGAAAACAAACGTTACTGACGCTCGAAGCTTCAATGATTTCTGTGTCTTTCTGGTGTTATATCACTCCTGAGCTGAGTGCTCCCTTTTCCTCTCCTTCACTCAATTCACACCTCTCCTGCTCTTCCTCTTCCACCCGTTCACACTTTTTTTTTTACCGTTACGCTTATTTATCAGAATCACCCAGAATGCACTGCAGAGGTGTTGTGAAGGGTATCTGCCACTTTCCCCACACCTCTCTGCCAGCCAGCTGGACACACTTCATTACTTCCTGTGTGTCAAACGGCCAATCAGAGAGTTTATTTCGGGTTTAAAAAGCCCCCTCGGCATGATGGGTAACTGACCGTGTGTGTGTGTGTGTGAGTGAGTGAGTGTGTGAGTGAGTGTGTGAGTGTGCAATTTAGCCGTTAAGTTGGAACCAGCGAGTTGAAACCCAAAGTTACTTCGCCGTTACGTAACTGAAAACTCAACTCACTCGTCTCTGTCTGCTCCAATCACATCCATGAACACATGTAGGAGAGGAGAGGAGAGGAAATGGGAGGAAACAAGAGGAGAAAAGAAGGAAAGACGGGAAAGGAAACAAGTAGAGAGTGTAAGGAGAGGAAATGAGAGAAGAAGAGGAAAGGAAATGTAGGAAACAAGAGAAAGGAAAGGAAGGAAGAGAGAGGAAAGGAAACAATAGAGGACAAGAAAGGAGATTAAGGAGGGGAGACAAGAAGAGAACAAAGAAAAGGAAATGAGAGGGACAAGAGATGAAATGAGGGAGAGGAGAGGAAATGAGAGAAGAAGAAAGAAGAAGACAGGAAATTAAGGAAATGAAATATGAGAGGAAGAGGAAAGAGGAGAGGGGTGAAAAAAGGAAAGGAGAGTAAAATAAGGAAAAGAGAGATAAGGTGAGAAGGAAAGGAAAGAAGGGAGATGAAAGGAAACTAGAGGAAATGAAGGAAAGGAAACGAGAGGAGAGTAAAGGAAATGAAAGAAAGGAAATAAGAGATGTAAAGGGGAGAGGCGAGGGTTAGGAAACAAGAGGAGATGAGAAGGGAAGGAAAGAAGGGAGAGAAAAGGAAACTAGAGGTGGTGACAGGAAAGAAAAAAGAGTCGAGGAAATAATATGAAGAGGAGGAGAGGAAATGAAGGAAAGGAAATAAGAAAGGAAAAGAATAGAAGAGAGGAGGAGAAAGGAAACAAAGGGACAGGAAAGGAAATGAAGGAGAGGAGAGGAAATAAAATGTAGAAGCGAGAGAAGGAGAGGACGATGGATGGACGATAGCTCGAATAGGAGGAGAGCAGAAACAAGAGGAAAAAGAGAGGAAGGGAATTGAAAGGAGAAGAGGGAACAAGGAAGGAGACAAGAGGAGAGGACGTAGGTGGGATAGGAGGACACAAAGAGAGGGAGGAGGAAGAGGAGAAATTACAGAGAGGAGGACGAGGAGAAGAGACGAGTGGAGGCAGAGACAAGGTTAAACAGGCTCGGTGGAGGAGAGAAGAGAAGGAAGAGAGGATGATGAAGGAGAAGACGGAGAGGAGTGTGTGCTGAATGCTGAGCTCCACTGTGTGTGTGTGTGTGTGTGTGTGTGTGTGTGTGTGTGTGTGTGTGTGTGTGTGTATTGATCCCACACACAGTGTATTGGAGATGTAATTTGCATTGATCTCATTGGAGGATGCTGACGAGGATGAGCTCACACTCATACAGACACACACACATATATTCACTGATATAAACGCACGTGTCCACGTGCACACAGTTTGTCACGATCGATAACAGGTCGTCAGGTAATGTGACACCCGACCGAGCGGCCATGTTGGAGGCCCTCAACGCAAAACACGTGAGAACAAATCAGCTGATTGTCTCGAGAAACATCCGTCTGGTTTGGTTGTTTATCAGCAAACGGCTCAAATGAATCGCAGGATGATTCGACGCGCAGGAAAATGGGAGCTTTTGATTGGTCCGTGTGTAAATGAGCTTATTCTTTAAATGCCAGGACTGAGTAGAGAGACAAAATGGTGCTTTAACCCAATGAAACACGGAAAAGAGGAAAAGAAATGAGGAGGACGAGAGAGGAAACGAAGGAGAGGAGAAGATAAGGAAAGAAGGGAGAGAAAAGGAAACAAGAGGAAATGAAACCTGAGGACAGGAAATGAAGGAAAGGAAATAAGAGAAGTATAGAGGAGAGAGAGGAAAGGAAACAGGGGAGATGAGAGAGGAAACAAGATGATGAAACTCAAGGACAGGAAATGAAGGAAAGGAAATAAGACAAGAAAAGAGGAAAAGAAGACCAAAGAGGAAATGGGGGAGAGGAGAAGGAAAGAAGTGACAGGAAAGGAAACGAGAGGAGAGTAAAGGAAATGAAGGAGAGGAGAGGAAATGAAACTTAAGGACAGAAAATGAAGGAAAGGAAATGAAGGAGAGGAAATGAGAAGAAAAGAGGAGAGAAAAGGAAACAAGTGGAAATGACATGAAAGGAAAATAGAGGAGAGTAAAGGAAATGAAGGAAATGAGAGAAAATGAAACTTGAGGACAGAAAATGGAGGAAAGGAAACAAGAGAAAAGGAAACGAGAGGAAATAACAGGAAGGGAAAATAGAGCAGAGTAAAGGAAATGAAGGACAGGAAATGAGAGAAGAAAAGAGGAGAGGAAAGGAAAGAATGGAGATGAGAGAGGAAACAAGAGGAGAATAAAAGAGAAGAGATGAGAGGGAAAACAAGAAGACAACATCTCCCATGATCCCGAGCTTCTTAACATCAACATCAAACTACGTCTCTTCTTTGATTTGGAGCAGCAGACGACTAAAGTACCGAGCGCCAACATTCATGTGTGTGTGGATGATCATGTTTATGTACGTCTGTGTGTGTGTGTGTGTGTGTGTGTGTGTGTGTGTGTGTGTGTGTGTGAACAACAAAAGGATGTGCAGGTCTCACCACACACACACACACACACACACACACACACACACACACACACACACACACACACACACACACAGCGTTACATAATTGCGTCTGAGAGCCTGGTGTTGGTGAAACACTGTGGCAGCACTTAGTGTGCGACACCTCGACCTCCATCATACACACAGACACACACATGTACATGCATAAAGAGGCATGAACACACACTCACACACACACACACACACACACACACACACACACACTGCAGGCGACAAATAATGGAACAAAGCAGAGAGCTAAGAGGAGGTTAACCAGAGGTAGAGAGACGTGAAGAGGGAGGAAACACAACAAACAAGACGGCGAGAGAAAGAGGAAGAGAAGAAGAGAAGAAGAGACGGAGGGAGAAAGGGAGAGAGAAGAAGAGACGGAGGGAGAAAGAGGAAGAGAAGAAGAGACGGAGGGAGAAAGGGAGAGAGAGAAGAAGAGGTTGCAGTACGTGGAAGGCTTACGTAAGTGTCCTGACAGTGTTCGTCAACTGTCTCCTGAGACACACACACACACACACACACACACACACACACACACACACACACACACACACACACACACACACACAGGGCATCTGGAGCGGCTAATGTGGCGTCTGTTTGTTTGTCAACATCTGTTGTTGTCATGGCGTCCGGGGGCCCAGCGGTGCTGCCTCCTGCCTCCAGCTGCAGGAAGCTGAACTTCCAAAGTAAAGTCTGAGCTGGAGGTCAGTGGGCCGGTCGCGTCACAGGAGAATATCGTGAAGATGCTGAAATAACAACACGAGGACGAGACGGCAACTTTCCTCCGCTCGTCATCATCCGGTTTTATTCCACAATAAAAGCCCCTCCACATGCCAGTATGCACCGAGTAACTGCTCATCAGGGGGGAAACTTACTTATCTTCTCATCAACATGCTGATGGAAAGTCAAGTCCACCGAACATCTCTGGAGCTTCACAGTAAAACAGAGTTGCAGCGTTCTGCTGAACAACTGAAGCAGCCGGAGACTAAAACATGAGATGTCTCCGTGCAGCTCGTCTGCTGTGATCCAAGATGATTTGAACAGACGCTATTCGCCTCTTTGATGCAACGTTAAGCTCGTGCACCCACTTCTGATGTTGTGTAACGTTTTTAGCTTTTAGCAGCTGCTGAACCTGGACTTACATTTTTGCGTGAACTTTTCCTTTAAGTTGACTCAGCACATTTAACCAGAAGGCCACCGAATAGCTGACATGAATCACAGTTCATCCTCCTACCAACACCAACATTTTCCAAGTGGTCTGCAACGAAAGTCACATATTGTTGTGTTTCAAACAAAGACTGGGTTCTCGTTGTTCGTCTCCTTCCTCAGCCGCCACAGAGTTGCTTTGGAGGAGGCGTGTTTTGTCTCCCACGCTGCGTTTCTCCGTCTCCAGAGCCTCCTTTGTTCTGTCATTGCATCTCTGATGACGTCCGCACAGCTTCATCTTTATTACATTTACCATGTACGAAGGTAAAGGACGTGACCTAGACGGAAGTATATTTACTCCACTACTGTACTTAAGTATAAACTCAAGGTACTTGTACTCTTTCCTTCATCTCTGTTGACATCTGTACCTCCCCTCTCGTCCCTCTCGTCCCTCTCGTCTCTTCTGCCTCTCACTTCAACAAACACGTCAGTAAACAGCTGATTGTTGCTGACAGCTGTCTCTCTCTCTCTCTCTCTCTCTCTCTGTCTCTTCCTGTTTCCTCCTCCATGTTTTTTTTCTGTTCATCTCTCAGATTTACTCTCAGCGTCTGTTTCTGTCACTTCAGCGACTTTTACTGGCACGAGCAGAAAGCTTATGTGAGACAATTCTGCCAAACGAGAGTCACATTTGTCGGAGCGTCTGTAGCCTGCAGACTTTAAGACTCTGACAGAGATTTGAAGTGTTTACATACGAGATCGGATCAAGTTCATGGACGCTGGTTCAGTTGTACTTTATTTGGGAATTTCCATTTTCTTCTTGTCTGAACATTTAATTTACTCATAATTAAGATGCAAAAATACAAAAACAATTGTTACCATTTCTAGAAATGTATGTAAAAGTATCCTAAACATCTATCAGAGTCCAGTTTTGGGCTGTTTTGAAATGTTATAAGCTGAATTTCCCAAACAGTCACAAGCTCTGTAAGTAATTCTGGCATCTATAGGAGTTTAAACACACTGAAATATGTATTTATTTTTCTCGCCTGAACTTTCTTTAATGTAAAAATAAGCCTTCAGATGATCTGTAACTGCTCCTACGAGCTGGAAAACACAATGGCTCCACACATTTCATAATAATGTCACTTAAAATAAAGTAGTATAAAGTAAATAGAAACCTGTTTCCTTATTTACACTAACTTTATGCACGTAAAATTGTAAAATAAGTGCTTTCAGTGGATAAACAGCCCAAACAAAGGAGCAAAATTGCATTAAATCTCATAAATTTCCAAGCTTTGAGCTTTAAAACCCACTAAAAATTATATATTCATGGATTTGAAATCTCATGACACATCAATCATCAGAAGACTGGCCTGTAAGTGGCTCAGGAGAGAGAAGAAAGAAGAGAGAGTCTGTCTCCGGTCTATGAAATCACTCGTTTGCTGTTGTAGGCTTCGGGTCGGGCATAGAAGCTCCTAAAAAAGCATTCGCAAACACTATTCATGCATCAAATCCTGTGTTTTGGAGGCAATGTTTCACTGAAATGGATCCACTGGACATGTGGGAATAAGAGAAGACAGCTTTAGATGGAGTTTGTTTTATTGTTTGTTGATTTTACCTGCCTGCCGTGCTTTTACTTTGAATACTGCAGTTAAGAACAATTTTGAGTTACTCGTATTGCAACCATTTCAGACAATTATCATCCTCCATTATCCAAAACTGAACAGTTGTTTTATGTGATGATAACATAAATAGCTCTGTGTAGTATTTCCTGCATAAAGAACATTTTGTTTCTCCCACTCAGAAGCTGCCAGCGTGTCAGAAACATAGTTTTTATAACAGCCCTCTTCCTCTTCATCGCTCCGTCTTCCTGTCACTTCCCAACAATTTAAGCACATCTTATTAAGCGCTGACAGCTCTCTCTTCCTCCCCGTTTCCTGTTCCAGTTGTGTTCTCGCTCCTCACATCTCCTCTTTCTCCCCTCGGTCTAAATTTGAGAACACGTCTTATTTTAGGACCGAGAGTCTCCGCGACGCCACGGGATGTTTTGAAAAATAAGACTTTCTCGCTTTCTTCTGCGCGAGTCTCGCTCAGAGGAGGCGCTCTGCCGGAGCTGCAGCCAATTATACCTCCCAGCACGGTGTAGTCGACGGCAGCGCCGGCCTGTGTCTCAGTGCGGAGGAGCAGACTGAAGAAGTCGAGCTCCTCTGTTTCTGCGAGTCGTATCCACAGAAAGCAGGGCGGGTATTTAATTAGCGTCTGAGGTGCAGAACCAGGAAGAAGACATGAACTTGTGACCGATCGTTGAGATAATGATGAGACCGGCACCAGAGGATCATCCAGATCTATCAGGAAGTATTTATTTTGACAAATGATTGGACTTAAAATCATGTTCACATACTGCGCCACTGTTCTGCTGGTGGGAAATGTCATTTGTGGCTGGATTGTGTTGTGTATTTTTGTTTGGCGTACAGTTCGTGGAAAGGTGGTCGGACTTAACAAGACTTTCGTTACGTTCAGGGAAAGATCGTCTCAACATAAACACGAAGATGTTTCTTAATTCTTTAGTTGCTTCATGCAGATGTTGTTTTGCGAGAGCAGATACTGCAGAAAAAACAAATTAAAAGCAGCATTATTGAATATTTTGTTCATATTTTGCTGCTTGCAGACAGATTAATTAACAAATCAGGAAAAGGCTGCATCGCCTCGCTCTCCATGTTTGTTTTGCTGCTGCAAACGAGCAGAATACAGGAGACGGGGTTGAGATCCCCTAAAGCTTGTATCCATGATCCCTAATAAATCCATCTGTGCCGCGAACAATCCCAAAATAAACAAACCGGCACATTCGCAGCGAGCGCGGTGAAGACTCGAGACACGATCGGGTTGCAGCTGTTCTTATTTACGATGCTAATAAAGATCCTGCAAAACACTTCAGAGTCCAGCACAAGCCCAGCAGTGTGACACACTTTGGATTTTCAGCTTTTTGGAGATTATTGAGAAAAAGTCGCAGATCAGAGTGAATCTGGCAGACTAAATATCTGGTCAGGAAGCCAACGCAAGCGACAGCCAATGAGAGCGGACACTCTTCTTCTTCTTCTTCTTCTACTTCCTACCTCGGCCCAGTCTGATGATGCATCTACGGAGCGAGCACAGTAATAACCCTCAGTATCCGTAACCTCGTCGTCCTTGCTGAACCACAATACAAGCCGGTGTTTTCACGTTTGTCTGTGCAGAAATAATCCTCGCTGCCCAAACATTCATCAAACAATTCATCCTCTCACTCGTTTTCTTTTCTTTTTTCCTCGTTTAAAAGTCACCGACAACCTTTGTTGTTTGAGTGTTTTGACAAACGTTACCACTGCTCGACAGAATCTTAGTCAAGAATTAATTGATCTTTGAAAATATACAATAAAAAACCCTAAAATGTGAGGATTTGACGAGGAACGTTCAGTTTTTTTTTCACTCTTTTTGTACAAAATCGGTCCGATCTGTCGTGAAGATCGTTGCTAGCATGTGCATTTGTTTTGGAAGTGAGTAACAGAGAGACCACAGGGTGGATCACGATGAGGTAATGTATTTATATGTGATCTTATATGTGATAAATGTGATCCGACCCGAGCACAGGCATCAATAATAACTATATAAAAACAACAGTCTGTTCGCTGAAGGTCTCATTTGCTGTTATAATCATCAGAGGAGTCACAAAAAGTTCCTCGTAGTCACTTTAAATAGTTTTAGACACAATCAATTTAATTAACATGATTGAAATAATTTAAAAGAAGAGCAGCTAATCCTCACATTATTAACGCTGTCGATAAATTCACTGTCAATTGATTAATTAATAATCGTTTCAGGTGTCATGTTTGTACATTTTCATGTGTTTTATAGGCAAAAATCTTCAAAATCATCAGAACACAAGCTGTCACATCACTAAAGTGAAGTAAAAAATACAATAATTACATCTGAATTGTCGTAAACTAAAAGTATAAAGCGGCATTTGGTTTAAATAAACTTAAAACTTTTGATTTCACCACTTTAATGACTCTGACGTCCATGATTAAAACATTTATCCTGTTTGAAAATACGTTGAATCTTATTAAAGATGATCAGGACACGTAGGATGTGTTGGTATACGGTAAGAGGACGTATTGACCTGTTTATGACTGTATATCTATGTCACACAAACACACACAGATCAATAAAATCCCAAACACTCGCTGCTCATCGACTCTGCAGTAGAAAACGTCCCGGCCAATGAGGAGTCGATGTTTAAGCTGCACATTGAATTATCTATTTAAAGCATTTTTTTTAATAGAAGTTCCCAATTTATATGCTAATTCCTCCAGTCATCTCACTCCGCCGCTGCCTCTGCCTCTTCGCCGAGTTATGTATTAAATCATCACCCCGTCGCTGCAAACACAAGGGCGAGTCAGCCGTTTGTCTCGTCATCGACCGCTCAGCACACGTTCACCTTTTCCTGCTCCGGCTATCCTTCACCGTCCACCGCAGCACAGCAGGGGATATAAAGATCTTCCTAAATCTCCACCTATGTCCCCGTCTCCTCCCCAGGCGACAAAGCTCTTCCCTCCATCCTCCTAAATCCTTCAGCCTAGAGGAAGCACTTCACTCCCCTCCATCTTCCCTGATCCATCATCTTTATCTTCTGCTGCATCACTAAACCTTTCAAAAGGTGGAAAGAGTCATTCACCTCTCCCGGTCTTTGAATTTATCAGCATCCTCTATCTGTCCCTCCAATCCTCTGAAAAAGCCTCTAAGGATGTTAGACGGAGGTGAAAATGTGCTGATGTTTAGTCAGTTCACACACAAACTGGATGTATATCGTCCTCCGAGCTGATCGCTTCCTTTCATCAACACCAGTGTGTTTTCTGACAGTTGCAGAACAAGGCGTGGCAGCAGCGAAGCCTCGTGTCTATTTTATTTTGTCATTTTTATTTTGCACTTAAGAAACGTCCTCTCTGGGACCGCCTCTACCCGCCCAGAGGAAACATGTCAGCGGTCCGTCTCGCACTCCCTCCTCAGATCTCTACCTGTGTCACCTCTCCCTCCTCCAGAGACAGAAAGCACTTCGCTTCCTGCTCTTATCTCCCTCCGATCTGTCTACGGATCGTCCCGTGGCTGCTGTCATCCCTCCTCTCCTCGCCCTCGCCCTGTCCTCCTCACATCCGTCTGGCAGCATCCCTCTGTCGCCTGAGAAGCTGAAAGCAGCAGGGAACAGACAGGCGGGCGGGCCGAGAGAGACGGAGATGGCCTCGGGGCTTTTCTAACTCTGCTTCTTCTCTGACTCCATCCCATCAAATCTCCATCTCTTCCTCGCTCATGCGCTCGTTTCGTCCCTCCAGCTCTCCGTTCTTCTCTCTGTTCTGTCCCATTAAATCTCTCGTCCTCGTATCTGCTCACAGTCGCTCCAGCTCATTATCTCACTCCCCCCCGACCCGTTCTCCCCTCTGTTTTCGGAGACCCTCTTGAATTCTCGCTCTCCTCGAAGTCCCACGAGGAGAGCAACAAAATCCCTCAATTTCCACAAAGACAAGGAAATGTGTCATGAACGTGGTTCTCCTTTATCCACATGTTGGTTCTGGACATGCACACCTTCTGTTTGAATCTTTGTTGGTACGTGAAAGTATAAAAAATGTAAACCTTTACGTACGAGCATGTCTGCTGGTATTCCTAACAAAGCCTCGACACCAGCGAAGATTCATATATATACATAAATAATACACGTCGCCAAGTATACTCTCAGTTCTCAGCAGTATTTCTACACAAGGACAGCATCTCTGCTTTCAGGTCAACGGTCCTACTCCTTCAGAATCTCAGTTAGCAGAGAAAACAAAGTCGTTTCAGCAGGACGACGGCTCAAACGAAGGGTTTGAGAGACAGATGTGGAGTCCCTACCTCTTTTTGGTGGTATTTGATGGCCAGTTTGAGCTTGGCCAGGTCGTGGCACTGTCTGGGGTCCAGCTCCTCGCTCTGGTCGTTGTCTCTGTGGTTCAGGATGGTCTCCAGCTCTCTGGAGCTCCTGGCCTGGTCCAGAAGGTCTTTGGCGAAGCGTTTGCACTGCTGAGACAGCTCCTCGTACTCCTGACGAAACTCGTTCTCCACCTGAGGAGAAGATAAAACAGGTTAACGGAGTGGAGGAAACATTTTCTGTGTCTGTGACGTTCATGCTTCAACTCTGTCTGAAAGTGTTGCTCTGCTGCGAAAACTAAATATGCCACTTATAAAACTAAAAAATTATAGGGTGTCGATGAAAGGAAAACGCTTTTGAAGCCTCTGTCGTGCATCGTCTGAGGAGAATCTCTGCTCTTGTTGCGCGAGATAAAAACTTATTCTTAGCCCGAAGGAAAAAACATCAGAGATTATGATCAGGTGTGAGGCGCTCTGTGATTACAGTGCTGGGATATGAAGCAAAGAAAAAGGGAAAGTATATTATAAAAATGAAGAAGCACTTATAAAAAGGACAAGTGAAGGAGAAAACATGAGTCGAACTGGATGCTGCTGCTTCCTCAGAGGTTTTCACAGCCTTGTTCAGGATGTGGCGTCCCTCCAGGAGAGTTCACTCGATGAATCGATGCCAAGGAAGGAGTGAAGCTGCTCGAGAAGCTGCTGGTCGGAGCAGCTTTTTACTGTGCGTCTCGTTTAATTTGACAGTAAGCTGTATATTCTGGAAATTAAAGCTGGCAGGAATCATGAGGCTAATCCAACCCCGCTGCAAATGCTTCACTGACGAGTGTCTGCACAGCTGACTGAACTCTTTCTCCACCTGAGACTATTTCTTTTTACAACAGGAGCTTCGCACCTTTGCCAGATATCCTTACCTTGCTGAGCTCCTTGAGTTCCCAGCCCAGTCTGAAGGCAGTGAGGATGGGATCTTCACTGGACAGAGCGATGAGGGACGGCGAGGCCAGAGCTTTGTAGATGTTGAGTCGAGACCGTGAATGCCGAAGACTGTCAACCTGCAGGAGCAGAAGAGGAGGTTAAAACGAGGCTAAACAAAGAGTAAAACGTTTGCACACCAAGGACCAAGATATCAAGATAACCTGATCGAGGTCTTTGTACCAAAACATCGTTATTAAGATTCATCCATCGGCCAAATACTGGAAGAGAACTGAGTAGTTTACGTTGCAGCTTTGGAAAGATAAATATATAGAAAGATGATGTTTTCTTCATGGCAGAGGAGATGTTAGGGATCTAATCATGTAGGATGTGCTGAAGCTAAATGTCCGTGCTGGATGTACAAACGGGAGTAATTACTGCATAGTCTCGCATTGATTTTCTGCAAAGCGAGATCAAACGCTGAGAAATATTCACTTACCTCTGAACTGGAAACACACTCGACACAGTCGCACCGGATCTGGTGAGGTCTGGGGATGGTGACCTGACAGAACGAGAAGGAAAATAAAAAGATAAATCACAACTGAATGAATTAAACGCCTGATTCAAGATGAACGGGTTTGTCTGATCACCTTCCGCTGGACGAGGAGCTTGATGATCTCGTAGTTGTTGGTGTGAGCAGCGAGCATGATGGGAGTTATGTCTGGGGTGAACTCTGAAAACTGACTGTCCATCATCAGAGAGGGAACCTGGAGACGAACAAACAACAAAAACTCTTTAATAAACTAATAAATAAAATGCTTTTGTTTGGTATTTCGGTTCAACGCTTCCTGTGTGAGAGAAAAACAAAAAGTCCCAAACTCTGCTGAGCTTTTATTTTGTAATTAAACAGCTGCGATTCAGGAGGAGCAGCTGAGAACAGAAGACAAATTAGCCGAACGATGAGTCGAATTAAACTCTCCTGGATCAGATTAAAACAAATTGAATTAGAGCAAAGTGTTTCGACAAAAGAAGTTTCCTGCCGAGGAACATTTATTTAAAGTCACATCCTCTCCAGACCTCATTACAACCCTCACTGAAACGGCTCTGAACAGCTGCTGCAGAGCAGGAGCGAGTGTTTTTATTGCCAAGTGGAAACCAGGTGGTGCGTCACTAAAGGTGGACGGGAGAGAGAGTAATGGATTTATTAGAATAAACAGAGTTTAAAGGGAAACAGAACAGTTTATTTGCTGCTTTAAAAACTGCTCCACACCATGTTACTGTGTTTGAGATATTTGATTACATTTCCTTTTATTTTCCGAGCACACAAACAGAAATATATCTTTTGTTTACTGCTAAAAGAAAACGTTGACATGTTGGGAAACACTGCAACACAAACAGCCTCAATAACCAAAAGTAGGAACGAAGCAGAGCGCTCCCTTCTCCCACTTTCTCCCATCACACCTCCTCCTTTTTACATCCTTTCTCCTCATCTGACCTCCTGCCATCTTTGTTTTTCCCTCTCTCCTCCTCTCTGCTGCCAAAACCTTCTTCACTCATCTGATTTCCCTCCCTCTCTCTTTTCTTTCCTGGCGTTATAAGGAGTGTGAGAACAGCTGCCACGGGCTGGTGGGGCATCACACACTGATTGAGGAGATGAGGATGAAACATACACACACTCAGATAAATATGAACACCAACACAAAGCTAAATTATACTTGTAGTTTGGGTTCGAGAGTGTTTGTTGATCTGCAGAGTAGAGTTTGAACACTACTTGATTTTTGAGGCCGGCTCCGATGCTCGAAGTATCGTCCGATACACGTGCTTTTTTGCATTTGATCCCTCAAATGTGGTTCTCAAACAGTACTGAGGCAGTGAACTACACTGGGAATTTAATAATTATGAATGACCCCAAGCGTCTTTACATCTTTACATAATTACTGCATTAAAGGCCCACACGGAATCGGCAATGCTGCAGACTTTCCACAGACTTTCTACAGACTTTCCACAGACTTTCTACAGACTTTCCACAGACTTTCCACAGACTTTCTACAGATTTCTACAGACTTTCCACAGACTTTCTACAGACTTTCTACAGACTTTCTACAGATTTCCACAGACTTTCTACAGATTTCCACAGACTTTCTACAGACTTTCTACAGATTTCCACAGACTTTCTACAGATTTCCGCAGACTTTCCACAGACTTTCTACAGACTTTCCAGACTTTCAACAGACTTTCCACAGACTTTCTACAGACTTTCCACAGACTTTCCTTCAATTTTCCACAGATTCAATGCTGATTTTAAACAAGTAGAGTTGTTGTTTGTATAACTGAGAACATTGACACATCTCCACTCTCTTGTGCATGTTAAATGTTCAATATTGGCCAACTGATGAGTTCATACTCAAAACACAGGGGGCAGCATATCATCAGAGTAACATCCAACTGTTTTGAAACTGTAGCTGCTGTTAGCTAGTTAGCTTAATTAGCCATGTGGCTAGCGGTCCGGACTGGAAGCTCAGGGTGGATCAGGGGAGTGTTTGTGTTTACACTGCTACCACAGGACTAAAAGGACCAGGATGAGCTAGCTGGTTAGCGTGCTAACTTCAGTAGGTATCTCTGCAACCCGGTACACATATGTCATAACATCAGAACTGTTACTTCTGCACGTCCTGTCAATAATTTTATGTTCGACTAGATTTCTTCCACAGTGCACCTTTAAGATCAAAGTTTGTGGTGCAGTGTGACAATATGTCAAATAACGTTTGTTTTAATGTTTTATGTTTGCATATATTTGCTGAAAAACAGATAAATGTTGAGGAGAAAAGAAAAATACAATATTTGCCTCTGAGCTGTGGAGGAGTAAAGGTATAAAACAGCATAACATTTCCCAAAATTGCACTTGTGCTTCCTCAGCACTGATCTTTTGAAGTGTGAGAGAGAACAGAGAGGAAGAAAAGCCACAAAGGAACTTTCTGATTTACTGTAACTGCAGATCAAACCGCCCCTCGGAGTCAGATAAAAGAAAAAAGATCAAACTGTAAAAGTTTCTCTCATCCAATTTTCAGCAGCTCCTCTGTCGTAGTTTTTGCATTATTGATTTGTTTTTTAAGTGGAAATAAATACAGTAAACACTCAAACCAGGAGTGACGGGGAACATTTGCATCCACAGATTTTATCCACCGATCAAAACAACCAGAAAGTATCGTCACACACACACACACGCACACACACACACACACACACACACACACACACACACACACACACACACACACATGCACACATAATCTGTTTTCACACACTTCACACATCAAAGGAAGTGTGAGAGGAGCCTGAACAACCTTTTTCCTCATCTGCATCAGCTCTCTATCTCTGGAACTAACCTTCCTTCCTTCCTTCCTTCCTTCCTTCCTTCCTACCTTCCTACCTTCCTTCCTTTCTGGCGTTGCGGCCTCATTCCTTCCATTCCTAGCAAACTGGTGATGTTGAAAAAAACTGCGCTTGGTCGTAGTTAATCAGAGAGTAGGAGAGGGAGAGAGAGGGAGGACGGATGAAAAAAAGGGGGAGTGAGGAGGGAGGATGCAGAGAGGTAATAAAAGAGAGAGGGGGAGTCAGACTGAGTCAGATGGAGAGTGACGGCAGAAAGGTCAACAGTTTTGCTCGCCAAGAGAAGATAAAAGGCATCGACTCTACCTGTCAGCTGACACACACACACACACACACACACACACACACACATGAAACACACATCCAGTTCCTAACATAGGCATCACATGCAAACACACACACTCCGCCTCTTTAACGTAGTGTATAAAACATTGTTCTCTACTCAGTGATGCAGTTGTTGTTTTTTATTTGTTCACAAACTAAACGTGAGTTTTTATGCAGATCAGTGAAGACGTCAAACTTGTGATGGAAGAAAAAGTGAAAATCCAGATGTTTCCTCATCCAGATGTGACTCAGAAGTCCAGTAATTGTTTTACGCTTTTCTGTATTTTTGATTAAGTCACATAAAGATAAAAAATAAAACAGGGCAGTCCTGAAAACGTGGATCTGTCCACTTTGAACACACCTCATAATATATGATATAGTAATAATTATTATTTACCAATTCAACTTGTGCACAGTAATCTGTAAATGCTAATGGACAGTACCTGTATGGTGTCGCAGGCTCTCTATAAATAAACTGAATATGTTCATTATTTACATTTTGCTTGTTGCAGCTCGTGGATGAGCTGAGAGAACAAACAGAGACGAGAAGAGAAACAGAAACACATCAAGAGCACATTTGTTCCCGTCCTCGTCCAACTGAGAGGCGACCAACAAAAAAAAAAAAAAAAAAACCTTCCCACAATCCTCTGCTTTTTCGGCCAAGGGTTGGTTGCCATGGTGACGCGGAACCTCACAGCCTCGCGCCGTCCAAGAATTAATGTAGAAGAAGAAGAAGAAGAAGTCTGTGTTTCTGCTCTTATCTTTATCTTCACATGAAAATATCTCCCGACTCTTCATCTCTCTCTCTCTCTCTCTTCACAGATCTAATGTCTCTCGCTCCCTCTTCATCCCTCCTCCTCCTCCTCATCTTCATCTCTTCTCCCTTCTGATTTTAAATCTCTTTCACTTCCCTTCACCTCATCTCTCCTGCTCGATCCTCCTGAACACATACATGCTAACTGAGCTGAGCAACATGTCCTTTCACACACACACACACACACACACACACACACACACACACACACACACACACACGCACACACACACACACACACACACACACACTCAGCAGGCAGACACATGCACTGTCTGTCTCTAAATCCTATTTCACAGTGTGTCTATAAAATGAGCTGGTTAATTTTCCTCTCTCAGCTGAATGTGGCGTGGAGCATTACAGTGAATGGATGTACTACGCATTATCACACACACACACACACACACACAGACACACACACACACACACACACACACACGCGCACACACATGCAAATAAAGAAAACGCACATGGATGCACTTTAGCGGATGAGTAAATGCAAACACGTGCTGCATGAATCCGTCTGGCTGCAACAGATTAACATACATCCTTTTGTTAACACACACACACACACACACACACACACACACACACACACAGACACACACCTGCTTCTCGCCGCTGGGCCTCCTGTGCGACAGCAGCAGCTCCACGGCGCCCACCACCTCCTTCCTGATGGCGTAGAGCAGGGCGTCGCCCGTGTGGATGCCGTGGTCCAGCAGCAGCTCCATGATCTCCAGGTTCTCGTTCTCGATGGCGATGAGCAGCGCGCTGCGGCCCAGCGGGTCCAGGCAGTTCACGTCCATGTTGTAGTAGACCTCCGCCTCGCGCAGGGCGTGTTTGACACCGGCGTAGTCACCTGGAGAGACAGAGGAGAGGATGGATGTCAGGGCAGGGTCGTGACAGTTTTGTTTTTGCAGCATTCATTTGGTTCATGTCACCTGAAAGTGAAGACAGAGCGTGATGGGAGCAGGTTGTCATGCAGGGGGAACAGTTTGGGCTTCAGCATCTTGTTCAAGGACAAACGTCAGCTGTTGCGGAGATGAACACCTGTGAACATTTGGCTGCAGCAGAGTCGGACCGACCGGCTGCTGCTGCTGCTGTTCAACCATCCGACAGCACTGACTCAGCAGGACCTCGGTGGTCAGAGGATCAGCAGGACGGAGGTGTGGAGGGAGCTCTTAAATAAAGATGAAGGTACCTTTCTCCACAGCGGTGAGGTAGGCCCTCTCCTCCGCAGACAGCTCCACCTCAGCCCGGACGATCTGAAGCGGGATGCGGTCGCGGTACGGCGAGTATGTCGCCTGAAACACAAACAACAACAACAACACAAAAACTTTACCGAGAACACTTAAAAAATATAATCAGAACTGTCCGAGGCAATGATGTAGTTATTTATCTGCAATAGCAGGTGTCACTTAAAAAAAAAAGTGAGTTGGGGCTCAACCAAAACTGTGCAGGTTTGTGTCTCTTTGTGGTCGTTTTATGTGTCTTTGTAGGAACTGTATGTCTCTTTATGTCTCTTTGCAGTAGCTTTGTGTCTCTTTGTGTCTTTTGCAGTAGTTTTACTTGCAAAGTAAATGAGTTGTTGCTCCTGATGTGAATACAGAACATGACAGCAGACGTTTGCTGGTGGAGACATGATGTCAGCTGACACACTGCAGCTCTGAGACAGACTTTTAGGTGAGGTAAGCGTTTTTGTTCATGTCAGGAGTTATCGTTACACCTTTATCATAATATATTAATATATTCAGGGGAAATTTGCTTATGTGTCAGCAATGTCCGCGTATTTAATGAGCGAAGTCATTGATTGATGGATTACATTCACTTCTGCTTCACTGTAATGAATCAGGACAGTCATGTCAGGGAAAAAGTAAAAACCTTCAGAGTTTTCACAGGTAATCAGCTCGCTCAGTCCCAATTAGGCAGGAGTGTGCGAGGAACAGATGCCATCGAGTTAAAGTCCCTTTAAGCTTCATATTAACCAGATGGATTTGGATCAGTAGCTCTGTGATCTTTGTTTTATTAACTGTGATCAGACAGAAAATTGTTTTTCAGGACAGGCTGACACTGCAGTTCCCACAGCCATGTGGCTAAAACTGTAAATATTTGATTCTCGCTGTTTGTTTTAGAGCTCAAACTGGCTCATAAGTCAAATAAATCATCTGTTTGTTTATTTGCATTATTAATTCTCCATCAAATCTGCAAACCATCCAAACTTCTTCATGCACTGGTGGATATTTTATTATATTTTACGAGCCAACCCTTTAAAACAGAGTCGACGTCTCTCTCTGTCACATCAGAGCTGAGCGAGACGCATCAGACAGCCGAGACTGTCGATGACAACATGAATCTGGTGTTGAAGTAACCATGAAGTTACAGTGAATAATATTAATGGTGAATGTGATACAAACATGGAAGATTTCATTAGTCAACACTGTGAAACAGGAGTGTGATGAACAGACCGACAGACTTGATTTGGTGTGAGTCTTTGTTTTTTTCCTCTGTGTCTTTCTGTTCTCATGGACGGATTATGAGACAACAGCCTCTGAGCTCAGACATGGGAAAGGTGTCCCACCCGTCCTATACAAGACAACCACCATACCAAAATACACACAGCGTCTCTCTGTAGTAATTTTGTGTCTCTTTGTAGTCGTTTCATGTCTTTCTGCAGTAGTTGTGTGTCTGTTTGTGGTAGTTGAGTGTCTCTTCAGTCGTTTTGTGTATCTGTGATAGTTTTGTGCCTGTTTGTGGTAGCTTTGTGTATCTTTAACATAGTTTTGCATCTTTGTAGTTGTTTTGTGTCTCTTTGTGGTAGTTTTGCATCTTTGTAGTTGTTTTGTGTCTTTTTGTGGTAGTTGTGTGGTACTTTTGTGTCTCTTTGTGGTAGCTTTGTGTCTCTGTGGTAGTTCTGTGTCTCTTCGTGGTAGTTTTGTGTCTCTTTGTGGTAGTTTTGTGTCTCGTCATTGTTTTGTGTCTCTTTGTGGTAGTTTTGTGTCTTGGTGAGGACCAATAACAGGTTAGACTTTTACTTTGACTCACCTTCTTGTAGTACAGCTGTGTCATGGGGTTCATTGTGCCAGTCTGGAAGAAAGAAAGACAGAAGAGAGAGTTACTGCGGAAGCCTGGAAATATCAACAGTACGACAATAACTAGAAGAGAATGCAGAAAGAGCGTTCACGCAACAAAACAGAGCACTTGATAGATGAAAGCTTGCAGTGTGCTCCTGCAGAACTTGACTACGAATCATCATGTTTTAAAGTTTCCATCGGTTCCTATGTAATCTGGTGATTATTTTTAATTCGGCGTACTTTTAATTTTGACAATTTGCCAAACAGTTAACAAAAATAGGCAAAAACTACGGGACTCAAGCTGTTTCTCAGAAAACAGACAAACACTCTACGGGAGGTAAAAATCCCAAGAGTGAGATCTCTACATCTCAGCAAGTAAACCAGTGCTGTCTGCAGGACTGGACTCCACTGTGGAGTATGAAGGAAACCTTTCTTTTTATTATTTGCGTTCACTGTCCCTTTCAAATTTCAAAACTTTGTATATTTCATCTAAATTGCAGTTGTGACAACTTTATTACAGTTGCAGTATGATGACACAGATAGATGATAAACAACAAGAATTCATTTTAACCCACAACTGCGTGTCGGAGGATTAAAATCTTAAAACGTCATTTTCAGACTTTTTAAACTAAGCTTAAGAACTAAATGTGAATATTTAATCGACTAAAGACTGGACAAAAACTCCAGTATCGTCTCATTCTGTCTGGCATTCGAAGGGTAGCAGCGGACCAGCAGACAGCAGGACTACAGTATGTGTCTTTAACCTGAGGTGACACAGCGAGCGACAGTGATGGACGGCCGACAGCTGAAGCAGCGCAGACTGGCGACTCTACATACATTCAGCACAATCAACAGCGCACGGACCGAGGATAAGCCTCATCCTGCAGTATTAGCCGCTCTAGTCTCGTTAATGCATGTAATCCACCGCGAACCACTGCCTCCTAAAGAAGCTCAGCTCGTTTGCACATTTACATTCATCTGTGTAGGTTTTATACCACGTCGACTTATTGCTCTGTGATTGCCCCGCATTTTTGTTTATTTCCGGAGCGAGCGTTGTAGACAGAAGGACGCATTTTGATTTGTTTTACATTTTCCTGCACGCTGTGGGATTAATTTCTCGGCAGCAGGGAGCCGTCAAAATGAATCCAGAGGAAGAGAAAGACTGATAACCATCTGCATGTTTCTGCTAGTGAGAGCGAGATAATTACTGAAGCTGTATGTGTGGATACCAGGGCGAGGGAAGGAGCTTATATGAGTTAGTATTCCTCAGTTTTTACTGCCGCGGTGCCTCTGAGCAAAAGAAAAGATTTAATGACATTTCATGTTTGTGTTTTACAAACGTAAAAATTAACATTTATATTTGAATATCATTAGTCGCACGTGCTTAGACTGTGAAACAGGAGAAAAACTGCACAGATGTTCTTGTCCAGATGTTTCATTCAAAGAGCTGAAGAGCTGAAGATCACTTTGGTTGTTGGACCTGACTGACCTGAACATTTAGGTTGTGTTGGACCTGCTGAAATCCAGAAACAAAAGCTACGTCTGACAGCTTCTGGCAGGCGCGTCTTTTAATTATTTTGTTGTAATAATCATTTGAATGTTCAACGTTCAGACCTGTATCTTGAGATGAGAGCGGCTTACACACTGTAGATTTTATAAGTTGACTTTCCTTTAGAAAGGTCTGGAAACTGATGACCTCAGAGTTAACAAGTCCAGTAGACTATTAAAGTTTTAGCAACTAACATTTTTGGTCTACTTTACTCGGTAATTTTGAGGTAATGGGTTTTCTCGAAGTGGTTTTGTCAGATTTTAAAGTGCGGAGACTAAAACTAATGACTATCATTGATCATCGATTCATACAATTTGGGCGATAAAGCCAAAAAAAAAATATTTTTATTCCAATCTTGGAGTCGATACCTGATTTTAATCAATTCCACAAGAGTTCGCTTCATGCTGGGAAACTGTAAAATCTGGAGAAATGACAAGGACACCGATTACCTCAATATTACCAAGTAGACTAGTAATAGTTTGTTTTTTTAGCACATACAACTTAAGTGTTATATTCCACTTTACTTGATAATTCTGAGCTAATAAGTCAACTTGTAACATTTACAGTGTAGCATTTGACTATTTACACATTGTGCCAAAACAAGGATTCTAATTAACGATTAATTAATAACATGACATTATTTTTGCAAATGATAAATTCATCATTTGGTCCAAAAAGAGGTGAAACAGAGACACTTAAAGCCTTTTGCCAAAGCTGAGGTCGACATCTACAAAATGCTTGTGTTGTTTGACTAATGGTTAAAAATCTGAAGTTTACTTTGACATAGAAGGAAGAAAGACAACAAATCCTCACAACTAATGAGCTGAGACAAGGTTACTAGTCTATTTTTGGTTTTTGAGCTTGAAAATGATTAAAACAAGCTCTATACTCCTCAATAACACAAGGTTTAAACTGGCAGCAGCACAGGTTATCAATACGGTCGTCAAGAAGCACAAAGAATACGTAAAGATAAACATAAATAATGTCGACGTTAATAATTCAGAGACAAAACAAACCTCTCTCTTCTCAAGCTGCTGCTTCAATATCAAACACAAATACACAGACGTAGAACGGGAAGCGTTTTACAATTTAAAGCGTCAGAACAATCCTGTCATCAACGGTTCGACCCTGAAGGTTCGACCGTGTCTTCATGTCTTCCTCACGCTGCGTCTGTTGTGGCCGGGACGCTGGCTCATCGTGGGATATGCTAATGTCACAGATGTGGGTGAGCGCTCAGTCTGACACTGTAAATTGAACCCATTATCACAGCTGTGATACAGATCTGCATTTCAACAAGGGCTGCTCGGGGGAGGGGAGTCTGCAGAGCCGCCAAGCACACACTCACAGTCAGTCACATGCAGTAAAAAGGCTGAAATCTCAAACACACGGCTGCATCGTCCAACATATGTGACGTTCTGGTAAAGCTGACAACCAACGTTATGACGACCTGACGTACCAACCTCACATCTGTCGCTGCAGCTGAGATTCTGCTGCACACACAGATGTTGTAACATGTTATTTTCATATCTGAGAAACAAATATTGCAGCATTGAGCTCTAGTTTTTGTGGCTGAAGTGAAGCAGAGAGTCATCTGACCTCCTTGGTATCTCCGTCGGGACTCGCACATGCGCAGGGGAGGACGTACAGATCGGCTAGCAACATGCTACCGGTACGTTTCCTGCCGAGGACAGTTCACGATGAATATTTAAGGGGATTTTAATGAAATCAGCACAGATTGTGCACAACAGCTTTTGAGAAACACGTTCAAATGTCAGCCAAACTGGCAACAAATTTAATGGCAACAAATATCGGACCACAAGAAATATTTACCACGAGCAGACAGCCGAACGTTAGCCGCTAGTAGTGCAGTGACTTACAAAGAAGCTTGGGGAAACACTGTAAAACCGATCACACCTGGTTTTTGACAAGAAGAGACTCTCACTATAATAGTGAGCTGTGTTAAACTACTGCTGCAGCCTCGCAGGGCAGCGCTGTTCTGTTTCATCCCCCACGTGGCTTCATTCGCCAATGGGAGGCGTCATGCCTGCCGGATATTGTTGACTCGCTCAGATTGTGTTTTATTTTTGTCAGTTTTTTATTATTCCTTGACGTAAAAAGCTTGAATTATTGGCCGATATTTAAAGTCCAAAATCCAAAATGCAAACAACAAAAAGGCAGCAAAGGAAAGTCCAAGTGAGAAAAACTGAAGACAAACCAGAAACCACGGAGAACAAAGTGGGAACACGAGAGGACAGAAGAGGACTGGGGAACAGGCACAACAAGGGGTGTACAGGGAAAAGGGAAAAAGACAAAGACAGGAAGTGGAAAGTAAAACTGGAAAAATAAAACAGGAAGCCAAAAAACAAGTCATGACGGACGCGGCTTCTTTCCGCATGTACGCCTCATCGATATCGTTCATCAACAATGCATCTACAAGCCGAGCTCGGCAGGCTGAGTACACATCGGCTCACATGTTCATTTAAATCTGTATGAACTCTGATCACAGACCATCAATCTACAGACTTGAGTCGTCTGAGAGGCGAGTTTCCTGTCAGAGAGCTGTAACGACTGCCTGCCTCAGACTGAAGTCCCGGTCGAGACACTAACTCTTCAACATACTCAAATGCCACAAACACACTTGTGGCTCCTCGTCCTGTCAGTGTGAGGAAGACTGACGAACCCTGGCAGGGAGGGAACAAGATCCTGAATCCTAAGTCCGACCACGGAGCCGCTGAAGTCTGCTCGCTGAACAGAAATCCCCACAATGCCCGGCTGTCAGGGCGTCTCTGCAGGCCGGTGGTGGAGGCCTGTCACGCTCACAAATGAGAGTGATGCGAAAGTTTGCTCCGCTGACACTGACGTTTATCAAAGTGTCGTGTTTTGTAAGAAGAAGAGGAAGACGTCTCGGCTGTCACAGGACTCTTTATCAGCAGCTGACAGATAAATGAACGCCTCTGGTTACTGCTGTTGTCAAGTGGACTGAAAAATACTGACCCGACCGGCAAAAGACAGTTTCCATGGAGCTCTGAGGTTATTTACAGTCATTCCCCGAATACTGAAATCTTTTATTCGTCGTGCTTCAGGTAATTTATTTCAGCTATAATGAGGCTGATTAAACTCTATTAGCCACGGAGGAGGACGAGGACGAGGACGAGGAGGAGGCAGCAGGAAACACGGTGACCTCCGGCATCTTGTATGTGTCCGACCTTTTGTGTAACGAGCTGCAGTTCAGCCATTTTAATTTAGCTGATTTATCTGCGGCGAATGAATTCACGCCCGGGGTGACCTTCAGTGGCCACAGCAGGACGCGGGACCGGACCGATCCGAGCCGGGTTCAGCTGAACCGGACACGATCAGACTGGACTGTGACGAACTGTGAGCTGAATTATTTAACGGGACGGAGGACACGTGAGGACGGAGACGAGACGAGAGGATTATTCACGAGGAACAGTTCAAGTATGTTGTGAGGAAGATTTAAAACAAAGAAAATTATCTGTTAATCAAAACAGAAGATGTGAGCGGGCTCGTGTGGGATCATGGGAGTTGTAGTCGTCTTTGTTAAACAACCTTCACTGCTGATTAAAATTACAGATGCACCAATTGCATGCAGACGATTCTGATTTTCTTTCGTAGCGATCTCATCGACAGCGTCCACAAACATTTGTATATCCATAATAAATTCATAATTCAAAGCATGAAAGCAACATTATGACAAACCTGTTTCCACCAAACATTTACACAAAACACAAAAAACACTGCCAGCAAACTTCTTTGCAGGAAGTTTTTTTGTATTTTGTTGTTTCCATAACATTTCTAATGCGACATTCTTCAAAATGCTTCGTGGAAACACGGCTACTGACAGGCAGCAGGAAGGAGAGCGGCTTTAGAAAGTGCGACTGTCGTTGAGCTGACGTGAAAAAGTGCAGGTAAACAAGGTAAACAGCATCAAATATTCAGTTTCTTTCAGTTCGGGCTGGCGGTCAGCACAGAATCGGACATATCTGCTATGACCAGCTGTCTGATCTGTGCATCTCTAGATAAAATCTGTCTGACGTGACTCTGAAATGTTTTTAATGTTCCTCGCTCACGTTGTGTTTAGTCCCGTGCGCTGACTTCCCTCCTCACTTCCTGACTCTCTCCTTGAAAGTTAAAGCGACAGGCGGACATTATTGCAATGCAGCATTTCTTCCTCCTCTGTCCTGCAGGCTGCTCTGACACATTTATCAGTGAAACACTTTCACGGCTGTTTTGACAGCTAAGCACTGCAACAAATGATATATTTCATGCATGCCAGTTCGGATGTTTTGCTCCGGGGGGCGTCGATGTGCGCCCAGAAAATGTTTTCTGACCTTCCTGGACAAAGTCTGACAGTAGGAAACATTAACAAACGCTGCGTTCGCTGAAGTCGCGGCTTCATTATTAAACTGTGTGTAAATATAAAGTCGACGCGTGGCGCTCCGGCCTCGGGCGGCTGATAAGGATCCGCTCACGCCTGCAGGTCGAGCTCCTGACGCCTGAATTATGTGAAACCAGATTAAATTATGCGGCTGAGATTAATCCCGCAGTGGCGTACGTGTGCGGTTGCTGGAATGCAGATGCGTTTAAGATCTGCATAGCGAGGGGGAATTTATGCTGACGGCTTTACAATGCTCCACTGACTGTGCTACAGCACTGCAGATAAAGCCCCTGCCGCCTGCTATCTCACTCCATCGCTCCCCCACAAGTTTTCCCACCAGAAGGAAACTCATTAACTCACATTTTTCACTGCGATGTCTTTCTTTTTCAGTCATTTCCTGTCTATCTTACTCTTTCTATACAGCTCCCTCCTTCATTTCCCCTCCAGTCTGAACACCGTGTCCCTTTTTTCTGATTCACCCGATCTCCCCTCATCTGCTCCCTGCTTTCACACCTGCATGTGGAGCGTGAGCCGCTCTCCTCTTCAGCCTGAACATCCTCAAATTTTCTGCTCTATATTCTGTCTCTTGTTTTCCGTCTTTGGGAAAATATAAATAAACATCTTGAACTCCCCTCTCCTCATAATCCTCATCTTTCCGTCTCATTGCCTTTTCCTCGCCGTTCCCCGTCTTGTTTTCCCCTCGGCTGCAGTCGAATCAATTCTCTGCGACTCCACACATCTGTCCTCTCCCTCTCTCTCTCTCTCTCTCTTTCTTTCTCCTCCTGCATTTTTTAAAACAGCGCTGCCTGTTTTTACGGTATCAGAGACGCGTCACAATCCTCATCAGAATCAGAACAAACCCGACTACAATCAAACACAACACTTGAAGTTGCAGCAGCCAGGATGTGCTGATAACGGCGTGCTGACAGTGTCAGAGTGAACGGCATCAATCTGCAGCGTGCCACGCAAACAGACTCAAACAATAGTGCCACGACAAGCTGAAACAAACCTCCACAGAGAGGAAAAGTCATTTTGTACAGATCTCCTCTGACGTGTTGGAGAAACAACCGACAGATGACCAATCAAACAGCAGCACAGGTGTTGGCTTCAGCTCTGGACACGAGTTACCTCTTCAACCCAAACCGTGATGATACGTTCTCCTACAACAACAGCAGCTCTGTGAGGCGTTTTGGTTAAAATGCTGCAAAAAACCAACAGATTTTATTCATCGAGGCGAAATAAAACAAATCCAAATGAGGCAGAGAAAACAAAGTGCTAACGGATTGTCAGGAAATCATCGTAGAGGTTTTTATTCCACTTGTAGACGCTGTTAACGACTTGTGATGGAGTCGGCTCAGAGTGTATTAACGACCTGCCTGCTGCTCTGACTTCCTGCCAAACTCCCGTCTCACGTCCTCGGACCATTCAAGCCCAAAACCTAAACCCAGGACCGACTCCAGCCTCGCTGCAGATCAACGTCTTTGTCTTTATTCGTTAAATTCATGCATTTTACTCACTTTATTTGTAGATTTTCACCGTTTTCTGACATTTTTTACTTGATTAATGTCAGAAATCATCAACAGGTTATCGTAATAATAATAATAGTAGAAGCGCTCCAGTACTTTCCACCACTGTGTTCTGGGTCATGTATGAACTTTAAACACGTCCCCCTCACCTCTTTAATGAAACACGTGTATCAGCAGCAGCTGCAGCAGAAAACGAAGGAATAAGCAGAAAGTGTCCCGTCGTCTTCGGCCACTCAGCAGTAAAGCTCGGGTCTAATGAGACAAAGTGCTGCGAGCAGAACTGAAGAGCCAACTGTTTACTGCTCTTTATTATATGTGGGTGGTTCTGTCTCAGCTTCTTCTTCTGTGGTGAACCTCTCAGGTTCTGTAATGTTTCCCTCCAGTCTCCTCCTTCACACGTCTCCCCCACACTCCATCACTCCCTCGCTCTCCTCCTTCACAACTCTCATCCCTCCATCGTCGACCTCTCTCTCCCTCTTTCCCCTTCGTCTCTTTCTGCTCTCCACTTTTTATTTCCGTCTCTGTGATTTCTCATCCACGTCAGGCCGGTCTCATGAAAAACTCAGCTCCTCAGCTGCTCAGTGACACGGTTAAAACTCAAACCAAATCTGAGTCTGCCAGGACAGATGTTTTCTCTCTGCATACATACATAGTTAAAGGGTAACACTTATATACACAATTCACCTTTAACTAGCTGCTTATTAGCATTCATATTAGATATTTTATAATGTTGTATTCCATCCAGTATTAGTCTACCTGATGACCAAAACATGGTCGGTAACAAAGCTGATAAGTAGCTCTCCTGGTAAAGAGCACGCCTCATGCCGTTCAAATCCACCCTGTAGTTTTAATTTTGAACCACAAGAAGCTCTTTAGACGTCTGTAAGTTGAAAAGAAATCTAAAATTATATTATAGAAACTTTCATTTTGAAGCCTGTGAGGACGTCACTTGTTCGCCAATCGTGAACGTTGAATAGCGGCTGAGAAAGACGTAAAAACACTCGTATTCTGTCCAGAGAACGTCTTTTTGCTCAACATACTTCCTTGTTCAGGTTTGAGGATTTGTTGATCGATTCTTAATTGGAATTGGAATAAAACAAAAGTAGTAGATAAACTTCAACAACCCGAAACAATAACACAAATGTAAAAAAATGTGATGTTCTGGGGAAGACTCGATGACAGATAGCCGACATCGATACCTTCAATTGTGTCGGGAAACAAAGAAAGCGCAAACATTCGATCAGACAATTTATGAAACAACTTTTAATATTTACTTTTTCTTTCTGATGAAAAAGATTATTTTCTTTTAAATTCGGCCATCGTTTCTATTTCCTGACTTTCCCTGTGAGACTCACTCCTCGTGTTGTGCATTGATCAGCAAACATTTTCCTTTTCATTCGTACATACTCGTGCTGTTTCCGCCTCAGCACTCAGGCTATAAATCCTGTATTTGGTCGACGAACCCTTTAGGTAAAGTAAGTGTTTGATAAAACATGTATCCCCCTCTTCTTCCTCCTCCTCATCACTCTGCATGTTGCCTTTTCTCCTCCGTCACCTTAAACATCGACTATCTGCAGCCTCATCTTCTTCTCATCCTCACTCCTGTATTCATCTCCCTCTCCTCCTCTCTGTCTCGTCTTCAATCTCCTCTTCCTCCGCTACACTTTCACTGTGCCTTCGTTCATCCCTGCAATATTCCTCCATTACTTCGGCCATTTATCTCGCTCTCTCTAACTCCACTCCATCACTCCCGCTGCCCTCTGGTAGTTTTCTCTCCGACTGTCTCCCTCCATCTCTCCTCCACTTCATCACACTCCCTCCCTCCATCTTTTCCTCCCACCTTCTCCCTCAGCATCGCCCGCTGGAGTCCAATATGTTTTCAGGTCATAGTTTTTGCTGAATCCATTTTCTCTGCTCTCAGAAACTCTCTCTCTCTCTCGAACATCTGCATCTTTCTTCCTCCTCCCGTCATGTTTCTCTTTATCTCGCTGTTTCTCTCCTGATCTCGCATTCTTCTCACAACCTCAACCATCTTCTCCTCCCTCTTCTTCTTCTTCTTCTTCTTCTCTCTCTTCCTGCGTTCCCACAGGACCTCCCGTCTTCCTCCCTCCCCTCCCTCCATCTTGGCCTTTTCCACTTGTCTATAAAGAGATGTGTTTGCATAAAAGAGAGGAGGGAAGGCAAACATGCTCGAGGGCCAAACATATTACGATGCACTACTTTTTAAGATACTGAGATACTTATCTAAAATAATTATTCTTTCAAAATAATTAAATTCGAGGTCATAATGTTGTTAAATCCTGGCTTATCTGTGAAAGACACTGTCCTAAACCATCAGATAAAAGCTCTCAGAATAAAATACAATATAATGTTCGTGGAAAGCGAGCTGATTCTGCGGCTGCAGCAGCGTCCACATCACCACATAATCAGAGTAAAAGGAGGGAAATGTTAATGACGGAGCGAGCAGGCTGCAATCAGGTAAATATAACCTGAGACTTCAGACCCTGCTGGGCGACGGCTGCGGGGACGCGACAACATCAAATTAAAGATGTTGTGCATTAGCTGGGTTTCACACCAACAGAAGCTCTGCAGCAAAAACACACCTCCTCATTTACTTCAGCGAGACCAGCAGCACAGAGACGCAGCGCTGCTCACATAAAAGACGAGCTGCGGCAAAAATCACCACAGTGGTTCAGGTTTTAGCTCCTGCCCCGTTGATTTACTGGAAACTGCACGCTGTGGTAGATATTCACCTTGTTTTTTTACTAGGTTTTAAATTCATCATATAATTACAACAATTTGCAAGAAACCGCCGTTTAAAACAGATAGCAAGCAAACTTATTGGTTGTTGTCCGTGATAAAATGAACCATAATCGACAGCGATGACGTCGAATTACGTTGCACAATTCTTTATCTCTCAGCTTGTATGTAAGAATAAGAATGTGCATCTGAATGACGACTTAATGTTTTAAAGTTTTACTTATGTAATGTTAATATCAAGTTCGCTAAGTTAGCTGACTCACTCTCTGATGATTCATCTGTATTTTCCCCAGATGTTATAGTGACAAATCAAACACACCTTGGATGAAAGTTCTGGTTTTCTCTGGTTTGAATATCGATGGAAAAAAATGGGATAACGTTCGTAAAATATACAACAGAGGTCTTTTCATTTTCAGGCATTTTAATGCTGAGAAACTACATATTACATATTTTATTAGCCCTAAAATTTTGTGTGCACAGTAAAGCATTCCTGCACTGGTAAAGGTAGAAAATGGCTGCTCTTCACCTCCAGCACTTCAGGACTTGTTTATCATGTCGGTGCTTTGACAAACTTTTCTGATCTTTACAGTCCTGACTCACACAAACCACCTGTAAGTCTTCTGCTGGTCTCTACTTCGTCTCCTTCACCTGTAGCCACACACCCACACACAATGTAAAGTGCTGAGTCAGTGCGAAGCCTCCCTTACTGATCCTCAGGCAGGCAGAAATAGTCTTCCCCCGTCCTGTGACTCCAGGCTATTAATGTAAGACATAATTAAATGAAATGACAGCTGCAGGGCACAGGCAGGATGGATTTTCTTTTCTATTGGGAGCAGTTGGAAGAAGAAGAAGAAGAAGAAGAAGAAGAAGAAGAAGAAGAAGAAGAAGAAGAAGGGGATTTAAAAAGGAGGATGGTCAGAAGATGACAAGGAGAGGAGGATAATGAGGGATGGGAGAAGTCTCAGAATCAGCCAAAACTATTTTTATGTTTGTTTCTGCTCTGAAAAAGGGGGAATTTAAAAGGTACAAAGCAAGAAAGGAGAAAAGTGGGGTAGAAATGGAGCAGCCAGGGAGGAAGAGGTAAATCTTAATGGGCGTCCTCGCTTCATGTTCACGAGAGATAACCCTGGAAGCTCTGCTGTGTTGCGTTCGAGGACTGTTCGCACTGCTTTGATGAAAAAGGGCGCAAGGGGTGAAAGGCAGGGGCGAAGGGGGATCTTAATTGGAATCTTAATTAGTCCCCAAACAACTTCATTCCTGAGAAATGTGACCCGAGGAGGCCGACTCTGCTCCGGCTGCAGAGCTGCAGCTTTGATGGAGGACGGAGGGATTCTCCGGCTGACGGAGGGGTTAAGATGTCGGCCGTCGGAGGAAGACGGTCGGAGAAGAAAATGAGGAATATTGGTGGAATTCAACACACGATGGGAGATTGAGAATTTGCTGAGTGCTCATGCTGAACAAGAAGAAATTCAGCTGCTTAGTGGAGCGTCTGCTACAGCCGGAAGAGTCTTTCTTTTAACTTGATTTTCAGGGTTTGTACAAAGTCTTGGAAGACAGAAACTGTTATTTTTTCAAGGTTAGGAATTAGGGCTGCAAGTTACGACTATTTTCATCCGAGGAATATTTTCTTTGATTAATGGATTAGTTAAATAAATAGGAGTGAAAACATAAATAAAACATTTCCAGAAGCTTCCTGGCACATTTGTGATTTGGGCCTTTTTGAACAAAACCAACTTGACATGAGAGCCAAAAGCATTTTGTCCGATGGAAACTACACGGTGGAAAACAAACACAACAAGCAGCGCTCGTCTGAATAAAAGGCGTCACACAACATGTAAACAGCTTCTCTCCTCCTTTAACCTTTGGGCTAATTACGAGCAGACGTGTCGTTTACAAACCTCAGCCTGGCACGAGGAGCCGCAGAGCGAGAAAACGAGACGACAGAGAAAGAAAATTCTGGCAAATAAAGACCTCTGTTGGCAGATGATGCAACCCCTTTGTTGTGTAACGCTCTAAATATAGAAGAGGAAGGCATCCGACATTCGGGGAGACGAGAGACCGCCAGCTGAACTGAACACACCCCACCGCTAGCTTCAATCCTGGGGGAGCCTCCTCCTGCGCCTCCCTGCAATCCCTCCATCCTCCTCTTTACTTCTCCATCCCTCTTTACTCCTTCATCCATCTTTACTCCTGCATCCCTCTTTACTCCTTCATCCCCTCTTTGCTTCTTCATCCCTATTTACTCCTCCATCCCTCTTTACTCCTTCACCCCTCTTTACTCCTTCATCCCCTCTTTGCTTCTTCATCCCTCTTCACTCCTCCATTTCCTCTTTACTCCTTCATCTGTCCCCCCTCTTTACTCCTTCATCCCTCTTTACTCCTCCGTCCCTCTTTACTCCTCCATCCCTCTTTACTCCTACAGCACCTTTACTCCTTCATCCGTCCCCCCTCTTTACTCCTCCATCCCTCTTTACTCCTCCATCCCTCTTTACTCCTTCATCCCTATTTACTCCTCCATCCCTCTTCACTCCTTCATCCCCTCTTTACTCCTTCATCCCTATTTACTCCTCCATCCCTCTTTACTCCTTCGTCCCTCTTTACTCCTCCATCCCTCTTTACTCCTTCGTCCCTCTTTACTACCTCCTCCCTCTTTACTCCTACAGCACCTTTACTCCTCCATGCCTCTTTATTCCTTCATCCCCTCTTTACTCCTTATCCCTATTTACTCCTCCATCCCTCTTTACTCCTACAGCACCTTTACTCCTTCATCAGTCCTCCCTCTTTACTCCTTCCTCCTCCCTCTTCTCCTCTCTGCTGTCTTTGGTTTCATGTCACTGTGTCGTATTTCATCCTCCTTCACTTCTCCTTCATCTGTTATTCTTGTAATCCCACTTTCCCTCAACTCTTCTCCTTCTTTCCCTCCCTCCACTAATCCCTCCATCAACTCTTCGTCCTCTGTCTCGTCTCCCGTCATCCTTCACCTCTCCTCCTCTTCATCCACCCTGCCATCTGTTATATGTCCCCT